>NC_058133.1:368427607-368429047 GCF_016433145.1 Gracilinanus agilis | reverse complement strand
TTGTAATTTTCTCTAACTCTTGCTTGGTTTTAGTCTTTCCTTTCCCACAGATCTGACAAGTAAACTATTCTGTGTTCATTTAACTTGTTTATAGTTTCCCTCTTTATATTCAAGTCGTTCACCCATTCTGAATTTATCTTGGTGTAGGGTGTGAGATGTTGATCTAGACCTAATCTCTCCCATATTGTTTTCCAAATTTCCCAGCAGTTTTTGTCAAATAGTGGATTCATGTCCCAAAAGTTGGGCTCTTTGGGTTTATCATACACTGTCTTGCTGATGTCATTTACCCCAAGTCTATTCCATTGATCCTCCTATCTATCTCTTAGCCAGTACCATATTGTTTTGATGACTGCTGCTTTATAGTGTAGTTTAATATCTGATACTGCTAGGCCCCCTTCCTTCACCTTTTTTTCTTTATTTTCCTTGATATTCTTGATCTTCTGTTATTCCAAATGAAATTTGTTATAGTTTTTCCTAATTCAGTAAAGAAGTTTTTTGGTAGATTGACAGGTATGGAGCTAAATAGGTAAATTAATTTGGGTAGAATTGTCATTTTTATTATGTTAGCTCATCCTACCCATGAGCAATCAATGTCTTTCCAATTGTTTAGATCCAGTTTTATTTGTTTGGAAAGTGTTTTGTAGTTGTTTTCATATAATTGCTGTGTTTGTTTTCGTAGGTAGATTCCTAAGTATTTTATATTGTCTAGGGTGATTTTGAATGGTGTTTCTCTTTCTACTTCTTGCTGCTCTAGTGTGTTGGAAATGTATAGAAATGCTGATGATTTATGTGCATTTATTTTGTATCCTGCAACTTTGCTAAAGTTGTTGATTATTTCTACAAGCTTCTTAGTTGATTCTCTAGGATTTTTTAAGTAGACCATCATATCATCTGCAAAGAGTGATAGCTTAGTCTCCTCCTTGCCTATTTTGATACCTTCAATTTCTTTTTCTTCTCTAATTGCAACTGCTAGTGTTTCTAGTACTATGTTGAATAATAGAGGTGATAATGGGCATCCTTGTTTTCTCCTGATCTTATTGGGAAGGCTTCTAATTTATCCCCATTGCATATGATGTTTCTTGATGTCTTGATGATTTTAGATATATACTGTTTATTATTTTTAGGAAAGGTCCTTCTATTCCTATACTTTTCAGTGTTTTCAATAGGAATGGATGCTGTATTTTGTCAAAGGCTTTTTCAGCATCTATTGAGATAATCATGTGATTTTTGTTTGTTAGTTAGACTGTTGATATGGTCAATTATGTGGATGGTTTTCCTAATGTTGAACCAACCTTGCATTCCTGGTATAAATCCCACCTGATCATGGTGGATGATCTTCTTAATTACTTGTTGGAGTCTCTTTGCTAGTATTCTATTTAAGATTTTTGCATCTATGTTCATTAGGGAGACTGGTCTGTAGTTTTCTTTCTCTGTTTTTGA
>NC_058133.1:368370549-368422622 GCF_016433145.1 Gracilinanus agilis | reverse complement strand
TGCTTCTTACTCTGCTGCCATCTTAACCCGAAATCCAGTACTTTTAATTTCTGAAGAGAATTCTTCACTTGTTCCTCATAATAACCATGTGAGGTAGCTTATACAGGCATATATCCCCATACTATGGATGAGAAACTGGATGTTCAGCAAAATTACCTGATTTCCCCATGATTGTATAGATTGCAAGAATTGGAGATAAAATTAAAACCCTTTCCTGATGTTAAGTATGACATTTTCCCCATTGTTTCTTTTTTCATCTACTCTGTTTTTCCAATATAGATCATTATATTAGTCACTTTTGAATGACTAAAAAACATGACCACTATTACATATTTTCTTAATCAAAATAAAAAGAAGTAAATGAGAATTTGGTGTTGTATTTGTGAGTATTGCCTGCACAGACTCAAGGGAGAAAACACTACAAAGGAAAACTATGTTTTGGTGAAATGGGAATTCGTCTGATACAACTTAACTTGCTCCAACTTAACATTCTTTTATGGTAGCAACGTGGCCATACTCATCCTCATTCTAATGTGTTACTGTGATCATGTTGGGTCATGCTCATCATTAATGCTCTTTACTGCACTATAACAGCACTGGCATGGAATTGGACCCCTTATATCCCCATAGAACTTGAGTCCATAACTTTGTGGGGCAGAGTTGGTGAAAGGTCTCTACCAATTCCAGGGAATACACATGATGCAACTGTTCCCAAGTTAACTCCTGATTGTTTTAGTCTCCTTTTCTTCCTCCCTTTTCTTTTTTCTTTTCTCACTAATCCAGTGAGATACAGTTTGTAAGAATTTTTATTATGAGAAAAGGGAGCCCCAGAAAGGTTAAAAGCTTTGAGCTTTATAGGAAAGGCAACTGGGAGCCAGTGAAGAGTTTTAAAGACAGGAGTGACATGATTAAGCCTATTAATTAAATTTTCATTATCAAGGCAGGTTTATATTAACTTCTGCCTTAATAGCTTTATAAATTAATGGAGAGTGAGCAATAAAGGAAAGAATGACTCATCAGTCAACTTGGAACTGATATCTATAATAGGATAGATTCTTAGTTACATTCTTTTTAGCAATTGCATTCATAAGGAAGTAAGTTCAGATAAAATCCAAACCCTTACTAATCCTTTTATGAATGCTTTTCATGATTGAAGAAAATATGCCACAAACTTCCTTATTTTGTATATAATAAATCAAGGCTACAGAGTTTGCACTTTTATTTACATATTTTCCTTCTATGTCAACAATCAGTGATGAAAAAGAAACCAAATCATTTCTCCTCCTGGCTCAAGTACAGCATTACTTCCTCTTATGCTTCCAAATGGTGATCACTTAATAATGTTCCATCAGAAACCATCAACAGGCTTTCAGGAATGGTAAATTTGTACTTCGAAGCAAAGAAAAGAAAATTTGATTTTTGCCCTCAATGTTCATATGGACATGGTTTTATTAGGTATGGAAAGCAATCAGATTAGACTTTTTTTGTCTGAGTTGATAAATCCATCCATCAATCAACACAAGAAATTATTACATTAGAAGAATCAGCTGTGTAAATTGACATAAACATTACAATTTTACTCAAATAAAATTTTTCTTATTTTCTTCATTTTTTTTTTGCTTTATGGATTTTAAAAAAATGTACTGCATCATTGGGCACATTCACGCTTCAAATTCTTAAAAGTTGTCCTTTTAATGATAAGTGGCTACTATTTTCCAGGTACCATACTAGGTCCTGGGGATAGAAATATAAAGAATGAAATGAACCCTACTCTCAAAAATTCTAACAATGGATACAAGAACATATAGAAGCACATACAGAGCAAATATAATGAGACAAAATGCATTAATACATACAAAATAGTACAATACAATTCAGTTTGGGAAAGAAACCATCAGCAGTATGGGGATTAGGAATGGTTTTATGATAGATCGTACATGAGCTGCATCTCAAATAAAGAATTTCTATGAGGAAAGAGTGAGAGTGAATGAATTCCAGGCATGGGACATGGCCAATGCAAAGATATGGAAATATTGTTGTGTATGAAGAACAGAGATCTTCTCAATAACTGAATTACAGAATAAGTGAAGAAGAGAAATGCACTTGGGGAAAGGTTATGAAAGGTTTTAAAATTTAAATAGAGGGAAAAGTTTACATTTAATTAGTTAACTTAGAAAATAATTTTGAAGACAAATCTGTCTTAAAAACAGTGGAATTTATTGAGAGAGCATGCATGCATTGGTGCTTCTCAGAATGAGAAACTGCCATCCCCACCTCCTCCCACCAAGGAGGTTTTGAGTTGAGCTTTTAAAGTTTAAAGCCATCATAAGGAATGGGCTCACTTCCTGAGAAAGGCAGGTTATGCAAGCAGGAAAAGGGATTAGTGGCTCCTGATCAGTTAGTTCCTCAAGAACAGGAGGGCATGTCCTTAGAGTTCCTTCATTATAACATCTGGTTGGGCATTGCCTATTGCATTATTACAATTTAAGCAGCCACAATTATTCCATATTATATTTTAAATATTCATAATTGACAAATTTTAGGTAGTTTTTGTAATTGAGTAGAGGAGTGATATGGCCAAACTTATGGAAAATAATCTTGGCAGTAGAATATGTAGGATAACATGGCCTGGAAGAGACTTGAGACTGGGAAGTCATGGCAGCAATCTAGGCAAGAAGTGCTGAAAGGTCTGAAATAAGTTTTGTATTAATACCTGCCTATACTCTGGCCATCCTTATTATGTCCCCAGGAAACTTCATCAATAGGAATATAGTCATCCTGCAAGCTTTTGTCAGTCTTGGTACTGATGTCTTATCAATAGTTTCAGTATTGCAATCTAACTGAAAGGTAAACTAAGAACTCTCAAAGCCTCCATTTGGGAAGGACATTCAGGAGAGCCATCTTGTTCTTTCCAATAAGATGGACCATTCGGGGCTTCCCCATCATGATTTCCCCTGCCCTTGCTTTCAGCTTCCTTTTTTTTGTATTGTTTCCTTCAATTAGATTGTAAGCTCTTTAAGGGAAGGAAGGGACTGCCTTTCTTTTTTGTATCTGTATCTCTAGCACTTAGCAGTCTATCTGGCACATAGTAGGTGCTTAACAAATATTTATTGACTAAGGTAGTAGCTAAGTGAGAAATGAGAAGGGATGGGATTCAGAGACATTGTGGAGGTGGAAACATTATGATTTGACAACTGATTTGGCATCATGAGTGCGCAAAGGGGAAGTAAGGAGAGGACCTTAATGCTGAAATTACTAATCTGGGTAAATGAAAGAATAGTGGTACATTTGATAGAAATAGATAATCTTCTGTTTTGGACATGTTGACATGATAAAGGTAAAGACTTACTATTACCCACTTTGCACAGGTCATTGAAGTAGGCAGAGTAGGGTGTGACAGGAATGTAAAAGATTTGGTAGGTCCCTCTCATGAGGTATTTGGATTCAAAAGAGTTCGACCAGGATCATGCCATGGTGGTTTGTTTTGGGGTCTTATTCTTTTTGACCTTTTTTTGTGCTTTTTGATGCTATTGACGACTTATTCATATAGCTTTTCTTCCCTTTGTTTCTGTGAAACTGGTTCTCATCCTCTGATATCTCCTTATTAGTATCTTTTGCTAGTTAATTCTTAGACTTACTCTTTTGCATGGTTGTCACTAATATTCAGTCACGAGTCCCATTTTGTTCTTTAAATTCTTTTTTTTTTAGTAATCTCATCTGCAATTATGAGTTCAATGACTACTTGAACAATTGATTCCTAAACATTTGTTTATTTTTCTCTATTTCCATCTCCATTTCTATCTCCATCATCATCATCTATACATCTACATCTATATCAGCATCTAATATATCTACACATATATATTCCTAAATATTTAACTATACACATGCGGAAGAAAACTTGGCTTTGAGATGTATAGAGAATTTCTGCTTAAATATATATAAGCAGATTTCTTGCCTTTGTCACTTTTTATCTGTTCTTGTAATTTAGTTCAATTTAATAAATATTTATTAAGTGATTACTGTGGACTAGGCACTGTGCTAAGTTTTGGGGGTACAAAAGGAAGCAAAAGACAGTCCCTGATCTCAAAGAGCTTATAGTCCAATAGGTGAGACAATATGTAAACAAATATATATAAATTAAGCCACACATAGGATAAAACAGGAAATAATTAACAAAGGGAAGGCAAAGGAATTGAGGAGTTGGAGAAGGTTTCCTATAGAAAGTAGGATTTTAGCTGAGAATGAACTCAGGGAGGTCAGTAGTTGAAATGGAAGAAAGAGAGCATTCCAGGCATGGGGAACAATCAGAGAGAATGCACAAGAGTTGAGAGAGAGACCCTTGTCATTGGATCAAAGAGTATATGATGAGGGGTAAGGTGTAAAAAGACTTGAATGGTAGGTGGAGGATAGCTATGAAGGACTTTGAATGTCAAATGGTGCATTTTGTGTTTGCTTCCAGAGGCAATAGGAAGTCACTGGAGTTTATTGAAGAGGGGGATGACATGATCAGACTTGAATTTTATGGAAACAATATTAATGGTTGAATGGAGAGTGAATTGGAGTGGGAAGAGTCCCTTTTTATGGAGTGAGAAAGAGCCTTAAGGTAGGCAAATCCACTTGTAGGCTACTGAACTAATCAAGGCATCAGTGTCTGAGGAGACAATGGGGCATATTTCAGAAATGTTGCAAAGATGGAAGGCCTTCGATAGCTTGGATATGGAGATAAGAGATTTAAGGAACCCAGGATGACCCCTCGGTTGAGAAACTGAGGGACTAGGCGGGTGATGTCTCCTTCTATAATCATAGGGAAGGGCAGGAAGGTGGAGAGTTTAGAAGGAATGATAATAAGTTCTATTTTGTGCATACTGAGTTTAAGATGTCTACTGGACATCCAGTTTGAGATATCTGAAAGACAATTGGAGATGTGAAATTAGAACCTGGAAGTGGCAATGGGGAGCCAGGAATATTCCTACTTTCCTGACTCAACCAGTGAGCTGAGGAGAATGAGTGAAGGTGCCAGTACTAGAAAAGGTGACTAGGGAGGACCTTCCATCAAGGGACAGCCAGGTTTCAGTAAAAGCTAGTAGATGGAAAGAGGAGGAAAGGAATAGACTTAAGACAAAGGGAAGCTTGTTGTCTATGAAACAGGTATTCTAGGGGACATAGTGGAAAGGCTGAGTAGAGTTAGGGTAAAATTTTGAGATGAAAAGGTTTAGAGGCATAGGAAAGAGGAATTGCATGGTAGGGGGTATTGGGTAGGGTTTGGGGAGTGGATGATGATCTATAGGAGTTCAGTCACTGGGATGTGAAGGGTTATGTCAGGTAGGTATAAGAATGTTCATCATTGAGTGCAGGGCACTAGGAGCAGAAGGAAATGAGAGGACTGAATTTGAAGGGAGGATTGTTCTTCTTTGTACTGGAGTTTCTCCGTATATGATTGGGAAATTGGGATGGCTGCAGGAATTGGAAAATGCCTTAAGCTGGTATAGATCAAAGTGATTGCTTTGGGGCAAATGGAAAAGGCCAATGGATTTGGTAACTAAAATATCCAAGAGACCATCCTCTAAAATTTATGTTACATAATCTCAACTGGACCCTCATTGTTTCTAGACTATATCACCTTTCCTCAAGGAACATGCTTCACTGAGTAGGAGATGGAAAGTTCAGGAGACTAGCCCTATTCTAGGCATGAGACATTTTTTGAGTTCTCCACTCTATTGAGGACTATATCAAACATTATTGAACAACCTGCCTTTGCAAGAAAGTTCTGTATTGCCCATTTCCAATTCACCCATCAGTCTTTCCTTACTGGTTAGTCAAGTTCAGAATAGCATTTCTTCTTCCTGAGAGTGAGCTTATCTCTACTTTAACAAACAGAAAAGAACAATAGTTTTTACCTTCTTTTGGACCTTTTTTACATCCCTCATTCTATGCCTCATGCAATCATATCCAAGTAGACAAAAGAGCAAGAGAAATACTCATATTGTTATTTATATTTTCTTGTGTTTCTTGTTGGGTAAAGTACTTCCTTTTGCTTGCCCCAAAGATATTTTCTTAAAGCTATATTGACTAACTTTTCTTCCTCTTCTTGAATCTGTTACTGTGGGTGTTCCCTATGTTTCAGTGCCTGGCTCTATGCTCTTCTTTCTTAGTGTCTTATCATTCATTGATGAGATCATCCACTTTCTTGACCTAGACTATTACCCTTTATATGTAGGAAGCCCAAATCTTTATCTCTATCTATGATCTCTTTGAAACAGCAATTTTCTGCATTCAATTGCCCACCACAATGTCATGAAACCATTTTAAATCTGTTTCAAAGCCTTGCTGACATATATGCTTCTTTTTTGTTCTGATAGAGATAAAAGCTCACTGTGAGGGACAGGAATACTGCTTTGGATTTGATTCTAACTAATCAGGAGGAGCTGACTGGTGAATTAGAATGAGTAAAGTGGAGCTTTCTTGCAAGCATAAGCCATAGTTTTTTAAGGGATGCTAAAGTAGTTACTAGAGAAACACTAAGAGAAGGATTATACATAAACTTATAGCAATACCTAGCCGGTGTGACAGGAATATGCCTGTTGGAAAAGGAATAGTTTCTTTTCTTTTTTTATAAAGTAGAAGAGAAAATTACATTCAGCTGAAAAATATGAATGAGCTCAGCTTTTATATTCTCAAGAGCAGTTATTCTCAAAGTATTACCTAAAGATTCTTGAGCATCACTGATGTCCATTTGGGGAGTCTATGAGGTCAAAACTATTTTAATAATGCTAAGATGTTTGCTTATTAAAGTACTCCTTTTCCCAACTACATATTTGTATGAGGCCTGATTGTGTTTTTTTTTATATGCTCTGAAAAAAACAACATATCCCACCAGTTTGAATGAAGAAATTGATGTGAGAATTCACTTACCTTCTATTAAGTCAGTCATTAAGGAGATTTGCAAAAATATGTAAAACAATGTCATTTTCACAATTTTTTCACAATTAAAGGGAATGACACGCAGGCATTTAAGCTGATCATGAGGGGAAACTAAGGTTTTAAAATAAATTCTCACATAATCGGGGTGGAGAAATTATTTACACAAGGTGCTGGAGAGAAGCTACAGTCACCAGAGGAAAAGTGACCCCAAAGATTTTTTGATGACAAAGTGGTTCTATGGCTATACATTTTTTAAAAAAACATTTGAATATAAAACTAGAATTCAAGGTCAATTAGATAGAAATGTTCTAATCAAGTTTGAGGAATAAGATCCATTCTAGATTAAGCACGTATAGCAATAAGGAATTAGTGAGAAAGGTACTAATGGTTGTATTTTGTTATTTATTACCCTGAAAACTTACTTTGAGTTTAGTATTTACACTTATTGTTTTGTAATTTATAGTTAGCATTTATCTAGATTAAAAAAGTAATAATTTACTTTTTCCCCAAATTACATGTAAAATAATTTTTAACATTCTTTTAAAAAATTTTGAGTTCCAAATTCTCACCTTTCTCTTTCTCTATTTTTTCTTTTTCTCTTCCCTTTTCTTGAGATAGTAAGGCATAGATTTTACATCTGCAATCATGTAAAGCATTTTTCTATTTTTATAGGTTTTAAAAGCATATTATATGTATTATCTCATTTGATCCTTGCCCTTTGATCATTTCAGTTGATAATTTTCCATAATTATGTATTTATATTAATGTTTAAATAAAGCATTACAGTATTTTAGGAAAAAACCTCCGCATTTTTAGCTTAGTTAATCATACATATGGAATAGGTCTTATAATTTTTAATTACATAGTCAAGATTAAAGTATGCATTGCTATCTAAATGAAAAATAAGAAAAGTTCTTAAGGTGAGAAAATAATTTTTGAGTGATAGATTTTTTAATTCAAAGATTTATTTTCCCAATTATTCCTATTTATTTTTCCACTTACATATAATAACAATTTTCAACATGCAATGTTCAAAGTTATAGGATCTAAATTGTCTCCTCCCTTTAATTTCCTTTACCCCTCTCAGTGACGGTAAGCAATTTGATCTGCATTATATATGTATTTTCATGTAAAGCTTACTACCATATTGGTCATTGTTTTAAGAGAATACTCATATAAGATCAAAATCCCAGAATAAAACCATAAATAAACAATGTGAAAAATCCTATGCTTTGATCTGCATTCTGACTTCAACAGTTCTTTCTCAAGATGGATAACATTCTTTGTCATAAGTCCTTCAGAATTGTCCTGGGTCATTGTATTGCTGAGAATAACTTAGTCTTTCATAGTTGATGATTATGGAATATTGCTGTCACTGTGTCCAATATTCTCCCTGTTCTCTCGCTGCTTATTTTACTCTGCATAAGTTCATGTAGATTTTTCCAGCTTTTTCTGAAATCATGCTGCTTATCATTTCTTATACCACAATAGTATTACATCACCAACATATACTACAATTTGTTTGGGAGTTCCCCAATTGATGGACATCTCTTCAATTTCCAGTTCTTTGCCACCACAAAAAGAGCTGTTATAAGTATATTTGTACAAGTAGATTCTTTCCTCCTTTTTATGATCTCTTTGGTATGCAGACTGAATAGTGGTATTATAGGAACGATACAGGCTTGCCCAGTTTTATAACTCTTTGGGCATAGGTTGAATCAGTTCACTACTCCACCAACAATACGTTAGTGTCCAAATTTTGCCACATTCCCTCCAACATTTGAGTGATGGACTTGCAAAGAGAAATGGAAGATAATATAATGCATTGTGAGAATTTCTACCTGAATATCCATGAATCAAACCGGACTCATCTTCTCTTCAAACCAGTAACCCCTTCTGATTTCTCTGTTTCTGAGAAGGATGCTTTTATTTTTGAAATCTTGGAGTTAATTTTTATCCTCTCTCTTTCATTACCAGATCTCATCAGTCATGAGGTTCTGCCACTTATTCCTTTGCAATTTAACTTAAAATGTCTCTTCCTTTCAGTTCTCACAGTTATGACTCTAGGTCAGATGTTTATCACCTTATGTCCAATTTATTGCATTAACTTACTAACTGATCTTGCTGTTTCTAGCTTGTTTTCTTTTTCTAGTCTAACCTCAGCCTACTGTTTCCAGATCAGACTTTCTAACACAGTGCCTGAATGTCTCTCTCCTATTCAGACTATGACACTTTCTCTCCATGACTCATAAAGTTCAACTCATTGTTTCCTGAAATTCAAAGTCTTTCTTCCCAACTTTACCTCTTGCTCTTATCCAACACAAACTGTTTACTAAGTAGGTATTGCCCGTTCCCACCTTCATGCTTTTGCTTATATTTCCTCCCACATTTTAAATGTCCTCCATTGATTGTACTCTCTGCCTTTCCAAATCCCAGATAGTCTTCAAGTGCTTTACCTCTTCTATGGTTTTTGTTTTCTTGTGGCTATCCAGTCAGCTCTCCCTCCTCTTTTATTATCTGTGCCAGGTATCTGATATTCAATCATGTACTTTCCACTGTCACTTAGAGCTGATTTCTCATGAGATGTAATGAAGGTGATAGTGATGGAAACTTTTGATTAGGCATCAAATCACTTAGAAGTCCATAGATCAACTCAATGAAGAAAATTCAGAGAATTTTTTTTTGAAAACTTGGTACCTTATTCCTTACCTAAATTGCAATTGACTCTAAACCTTCCCTCAGAATCCCCCTTAGTCTTTGTCATAATTCTTATTTTTGTCTTGTTTTCTGCTTTAAATATCACCTACTGCCTTTGGCCCTGCAGGTCTTTCTTCCAAGATCCAGTCTCCGTAATCCTCATTCCCCTAGTTGGAGAATCCCAATCAACTCATTCATGGAAACTATTCAGTTAAAGCCTCACAAGTTCAAACCAAGGTCCCATTCAGGGGCTGGGGTGGGGGTGACTGGGTGGCAATTATTTGCAACCTGTCAT
Source organism: Gracilinanus agilis (assembly GCF_016433145.1). Taxonomy (NCBI): domain Eukaryota; kingdom Metazoa; phylum Chordata; class Mammalia; order Didelphimorphia; family Didelphidae; genus Gracilinanus; species Gracilinanus agilis. The sequence goes on along the minus strand of NC_058133.1, from coordinate 368,412,706 downwards.
ATTGTTAATTAAATTTTCATGTGGATGAATTCATGAATGAAAATCATTTATTAAACACTTATTATATGCCAGGTACCGTGCCTAATCACATTTATACACATGATTTCTACTTCTGCTCTTTGATGGAAGGAACCATATCATTGATGTTTTGCTTCTCATGTTTTGAATGCTGCTGTGCACATTAGAGTAGCTCAATACATAAATTTTTTAAATGAATGCAACTTCATGGAGTGCTCCTGATGCTTATAACACTGAGGGGAAAATTTATCACCCATTCTATGCCCATCATGATTTTACAGACTTCAATCATTTTCTCTTTTCATCTTGCTTTTATATATTCGAATTCTAATGATTTTTGTCATGCCCTCATAGATTTGCCGCAATATTCCATTACTTTCACCATTTTTGAAACCTTTCTTTGTTCTCTACTCTGCCAGCCTCCAATTTACCCCATGCTTTTCTCAAATCACTGTGAGAATTATTTTTGTTAAGTATCAATATCATGTCTCCATGAGTATATGTGGGTGGCTATGTCATTGTGCTGAGTAATTGATTGATACTTAGGTGACAAATTCCAGTTGCTGTCAGAGGTTTCTTATTGAATCTAAATTTTTCCTAGTGTGTTTCAACTATACAACTATACACCAATTAGTCCCCCTCACCTGCACATCTTTGTCTCCAAATATAATGTTCATATTCTTTGCATCAGAGACATTCCAACTTACCTACAGCAAACACACAATATGAGACTAAAGGTAGGGAGAACTAAAGTAGCAGAGAGAGGCTAGCCCTTGTGTCTGTCAATCAAAAACTGGGGTAACTCCTGAGGAAAAAAACACTTGGACCACCTGTGAATCAAAGAAATTGAACTGAAAATTCAAAATGAAAAAGCTAGAGCTTTGCAAATAGCTGAGATTGTATGTAAAAGACAATTAAAAAAATAATGTTCATAGTTTGGAATATATTTCATTTATTACTCTTTTCTATCACATACACCCATAGAAATAGATGATGTGAAAGTGTCACTTGTCCTTTGACAGGGATATAATGCTAAAGTACCCATAAAAGTATTTGGGACTTTTTTCTTCCTTGTTTTATTTCTTCCTGTTGGAAACTTAGCCAAGTAAATTCCAGGTGACAAGTGAAGTTATGATTCTGTCCAACAGCGATGACCTTTTCATTAATACTATGGATTTAAAACAGGTGGGCCTTTGTTTAAGAACAGTCATTACTTACAAAAAATTGAAGGTAAAAAATAGAGCAATCTTATGTGGAGATGAAGGGTAGTGATAGGAGAGATCATTTACATTAGAAAGGGAGTTCTTGTTATATAATCAGAGTCCTTATTATTCATTTAAATTGTCTTATTTCCTAGTGCCAATACATTAATTCTTAGAGAATTGGTCCAAATATCTGTTACCCTCAAACATAGTTCCTTCCCCTAAATCGAGATATCTTTATAAAAATAGCTGTACACTGATTATTATCCTATATTTATTACATCTTTAAATTAAAATAAAGATTTTTATTATTTTTTTTGAGTCACTGTTCTTATCATCACCATTTTTACACTGCACTCTTTCACTAAAGGGGCAATTATAGCCTCTACTTAGATTTCATAGGAGTGAAATTTGGAGAAAAAATACAGCCTGCATTTAGACTAGTATTTTTCTCCATTTATAATGATTCAATTTGCACAAATTTTGTGACAATCTACATTGGGTCAAGTGAGATACACTTTGACACATACTTGTGAGGACAACACTCTTGATAATATTAAAAAAAGTAATGTTCAGATTTCATAAATAAAATTATTTCAATGAGTAGGTATTTATTTATGTCTTGCAAAAAGGAATATATAAAATTTATTGAATAATATTTTAATGGGGTGGGACAGGATGGGATATGCAACAGAAAATGACTGTAAATTTATCTAATATCAGAGCTGGAAGCCATTTATCCCAACCTGTACCTGAGTACCAAGTAGCAGTCTTCAATAAAGACTTGTTGAATTGAACTCTTTTTGCCAACATTTTCCTTAAAGCCTGAACTGAGAAAGGGGAGGGGAAAAGTAGAAATATTCACATACACCAACCTAACAAGTCTCTACTCTTCCCTTTTTTACAACATCACATAAATTCTTTTAGTGGGAGTTCTATGTCCAGCTCCACTCCTCTGTTTATTCAAAGTTCTAAGACCAGTCCAGCAGACAGTGGTTCAGGGTCTTCTAGCTGGAAGTCTTCTACAGTACTCCTGGTGTTCCTCAGGATGGACCTTGGTGTCCCATGGCTTGGAGATTGCTCATAGCTCTTCTCAAGGGATGACCTAGAACAGAAGTATAGAAAAAAGTACAGTTACACTTGTTGGCACAGTGAATAGAGTGCTGGATTTGGAGTCAAGGAAACCTGTGTAAAAATCCTGCCTAACAACAACAGTAATAAAACCAACTAGCATTTAAATAGTGCTTTAAGATTTGCAGAGTGTTTACAAGTATAATTTAATTTCACCATATGAAAACCCTGGGAGGTAAGCACGGTATCATTATTCTCATTTTACAGATTTAGAAACTGAGGTAGAGACTAAATGACTTGTCTAGTATCAATCACACAGCGACAGGTCACACAGTAATTGTCTAAAGTTGGATTGGAACTCGCCTTTCTGATTCCTGTAGCCATTGTGGTGTAGGGTAGGAGACAGAGAGATGGGCTCAGAGTTCAGAAATCTTATTTAAGCCCTTTCTCTGAAATAGACTGGCTATGTGACTAGACACTCCCTTAACCTTTTCCCACCTTTAGGCAACTCTATAAGATAATATTAAGTTGCAGAGATATTGTTATATTTGCAATGGTAGAGGGAGTTTCCTTACTGGGATTTTTCTATAACAATAAAACCACAGGTCTGTACCAAATAAGGGACAGGATAATGCTTGGAGAAGGAAATGGCAAACCACTCCATTATCCTTGCCAAAAAAAAATCTCAAATGGGGTTACAAAGAGTCAGACACCACTGAACAAAAACATGTTATACTTAATGTCAATTATCCTCCAACTTCTTCATTCAAGTAGTCTCTTTTGAGGTTTACATTACCCTACATTACCCCTTCTCTATAAATTAAAATATCCATAAGTTTAGGCTAGAGAGAAGAGACTTGAAGAGTGGAATGGGTTGTGATAGCTGTCTTTAAATATGTGAAAGACCCTCATGTAGAAGAGGGATTAGATTTGTTCTGCTTGAATCTAGTGGCCAAAAGTAGGAGAAATGAGAAAAAATTAGAGACAGATTTACAGATTTGTATATTGTCAGAGCTAGAAGCAGTTTTAGGAGTAATCCAGTCCAATCCCTGAATGTTCAAGAATTCTCCTTAATTCAAATTTAATAAGCATTCATTCATAGTTTTTCTTGAAGATTTCTATTTAAGGGGAATCCATCACTTCCCATGGTATCCCATTCTCCTTTTAGATGGCATTAATTTGTTAGGAAGTTTTCCCCTTACTCTGCTGAAATTTTGAAATGAATCTATGATCCCAGGCATGTAGGTATTCCCTTCTATGATGCCTGTTGCAGTCCATTTATGCCATTGCATTCTGTGACTCTAGTCCCATAAATTTGATATAGAAATCAACCCAACATGCTGGGAACCTTTGTTGTTGTTGTTGTGTAATAGTAAGGATATTAAGTGGCCATTCCTTGCTTTTGCCACCATCATTGCTTATCTTTTTCATTCATACCTTTCCTTGCACATGGCCCTCTGTCTTTTTATCACAATTTCTAGTTTGCAATACTTACTAATTGATTAATTAATTGTGAGCTTACTTGTACTTATCACATGCCTCTTTATCAAACTTTGGGTGATCCTCAATTTTAATTCTTTTGTGACAGATATTACATGACTCACACAGAAGAATTTCCCTCATAGTAAATCTAAATCTGTACTTATACAATTTCTACTCATTTCTTCTAGTCCTTTCCTGGGACCAAGCAGAACAGAGAATTCTTGCTTCCATGACATAGTTCTTCAATTAATTACTTGTAGACATCCTCATAACCCCTTGCCTCAAGTCTTCTCTTTCTCAGTTTGAATATCTTTATTCTTGCACCTTATCCTTATATAGTAAGGGCTTTTAAAGCCCTTACTGCAGATATCTTCTAAGCTTCGTATTGTCCTTTCTTAAATATGGTGCCAAGAACTTAATGCAGGACACTAGATTTGATTTCACCAGGGCAAAGTACAGTGGTGCTTTCACTTCTTTAATGGGTTAGTTTTGATGACCATTTCTCACTTATTGACTTGTACTGGGTTGACTTGTACTAAGCTTTCAGTCTACAAAAATTTGCAGATCTCTCTCTCTCTCTCTCTCTCTCTCTCTCTCTCTCTCTCTCTCTCTCTCTCTCTCTCTCTCTCTCTCTCTCTCTTTCCTTTCCCCCCCTCCTTTCTTCTCTTTCTCCTCTCCTCTCTCTCTTTTCTTCTCTCTCTCTCTTTTTAAGGAAGACAATTTTCTAGCTAGGCCAAACATTGTCAATTAACAAACATTTATTAAGCAGGTTTCCTCTATCTTGTTCTTATAAAGTTAATTTTTAAAAAGAGAAATATAAGACTTTTACATTTATCATGATTAAATTTAATTCTTTGATTTGGTTCAGTGGTCTAACTGTTAAAATTCTTTTTAAAATCTCTCTCTGTCATCTAGTGTGTTAGTTATTCCTCCTTTTTGTGGCATTTGTAAATTTGATAAGTCTGTCTTCAATGTCTATATCTAAATTATGGATAAATATTAAATGAAACAGAACCAAATACAGATCCCTGAAGCTCTTCCCTAGAGAATCCTTTCTAAACTCACATTAGGGATTGACTACTTCTGAGGGCTAGCCATTTGCCCAGTTCTGAACCCATCTAATTCTTTAATCTTCTAGCCTCTGTTGTTATGTTTTCCATAAGAATAGCATGAAATATATTATCATATGCTTTGCTTCATCAGTATTCTGATCTACTAGTTTAGTAATCTTGTCAAAATAGGAAATTGGTATGAACTATTCTTTGTTTTAAGACTAAAATTTTAATTAACATTAAAAAAATTGAGTTCCAAAATTCTTTTCATCCCTTCTGCCCCTTCCCTATCCATTGAGATCGTATGGTTTATTCTATTATTTTTTTAAATAAATTCTTACCTTATGTCTTAGAGTTGATACTAAGTATTGGTTCCAAGGCAAAAGAGTGGTAAGGGTTAAGCAGGGGGGGGTTAAATGACTTGCTCGGGGTCATACAGCTAGAAAGTACCTGAGGCTAAATTTGAAGCCAGGATATCGCTGGATCTCTACCCCTATGATTTTTTAAAGTCATCATAATATTTTTTTCCAGATTTCATGCCAATACAATTTCATAATATTTATTTTCTGATATTTTGCTATCCACATTCTCTCTCTCCCTCCTACCCTACACCTCCCCAAGAAGGATGGTCATATGACATATATTATATCATATGATACATATTTTTCCATGTTGCTTACACTAGAGAAAAATTAATGGATGAAATAAAGTAAAGAAGGGTATGTTTCAATTTACATTCGGACACTGTTGGTTCCTTCTATAGTGGTGGATACTTGTGATTTATTCTTGATGAAGCCATAATTGCTTTTTGTGAATAGTCCTTCCTTTTTCAGATATTCACTAACCATCCTTTTAATAATATTTTCAAGAAACAAAAACAAAAACAGACTCATTGCCCTATAATTTGTAGATCCCATTTCCTGTCCTGTTTTTGAAAACTAGGACATTTTCACTTCAGTCCTGTCTTTTAGTCTCTCCTATTTTCCATTTAGAGATCTCTGACAGTAGCTCAATGATCAGTCACATCTGTCAAACTCTGTCAAAGCCCAAGACATAATTCATTTGGGCCTGGAAATTCAAATTCTTCTATGACATAGAAGAATTTCTCTTACTCTTTCTCTACTTAGTTCAAGCATCAACTTTCTATGAAATGGATAGGAATCTAGTTTTGGAATTATAGGACCTTGGTTCAAATCCTACAGTTATTACTTCCCATTCATGTGAACTTGGCAAGTCACTAAGTTCTTTAAGTTACAATTTCATTATGTGTATAGCCAAGAGCTTGGATTATATAATCTCTACCTTCTCTTCCTATTCCCAAATGTGTTATCTTGTAAAATTTATGAACTTTTCTGATCTTCTCAGGCCAAAGATATTTTTTGACCGAGAAAACAGAAACAGAATAAGAATTGAGCCTCCAAGTTTTCTCTTTTTTTGTTGGCTAGGCTCTACATTCAACTGTGATCCTATCCTTTCTTTGATTCTTTTCTTTTCCCAAGAAATTAAAACAAGTCTTTATCATCATCGTAAGAGCTAGACTGGATTCATGAAAAATCCTCCTAATAATTAAAATTGACTAAACCCTACCCAATCGTTACCCTCACTAGAATAAAACCCTAAATAATTTTAGTCTGGAGAATATATTATTTCTTATTATTTTTGGTCGACCTAAAATGAGGTGTTAAATATGCCTTCAACCTTGGAAGAGAGGGTAAGAAAGAACAATCTGAGGAAAAAGCAAGGAATGAACTGAACAGGTTTGGAGAAAAAGAAACATCACAATGTGAGGAGAATCTTGCAAATTTAATATTCTCTTGTAACCCCCAGCTTTATAGAGGGATCTTAGGAATCAGCTCATCCAAGACAAGGGAAGAAATCCTCTTTTATCTAAATTTTTTATTTCTCTCAGGAATCAGAACTCTGTTATGCACTCTATAGATATCTAATCAAAGTTTGTTGTTGATATTGAATAGTGACTGCATACATTTGTATACTTCTTAAAAAGTTTCATGTCAGAATAAAAAAGAACTACTTAGTTGTTAAATGATCCCCTTCAGTACTAACAACACTTTCTATATGAATCATTTTCCTTTTTTGTCATATGAACTAGTCTGAGAGGTGTAAGGTGGTACCTCAGAGTTGTTTTAAATTGTATTTATCTAATTAATAGTGATTTGGAGCATTTTTTCATATAACTAATAATAGTTTTAATTTCTTCATCTGAGAATTGCCTGTAATTGCCTGTTCATGTTCTTTGACCACTTGTCAATTGGGGATTGCTTTGTACTCTTATACATTTGACTATGTTCTCCATATGTTTGAGAAATGAAGCCTTTTTCAGAAGTATTTATTATATGTTTTTTCCCAGTTTTGTTGTTTCCCTTCTAATGTTGGTTGCATTTGTTTTGTTTTTTTACCAAACCATTTAAATTTAATATAGTCAAAGTTATTTCATATTTTGTTCTCTATGTCTTGTTTAAATATAAATTGTTCCCAGATTCATAGATCTGACAGGAAACTATTCTATCCTCTAATTCGTTTATAGTTTTACCATTTATATCTAAATCATGTATCCATTTTGATATGGCATGAGGTATTGGTCTGTGCCTAGTTTTCTAGTTTTCCCAGCAGTTTTTGTTAAATAGTGAGTTCTTTTTCCAAAAGCTTTGCTCTTTGAGTTTCTCAAATATGAAGTTATTATTGCCATTTATTATTATATATTGAGTGCTTAATCTATTGCACTCATCCATTACTCTATTTCTTAGCTAGTACCAGATTGTTTTGAAGGTTGCCACTTTGTAATATAGTTTGAGATCTCCTATAGCTAAGCCACTTTCCTTCATATTTTTTGTTTCATTAATTTCCTTGATATTTTTGACCTTTTGTTCTTCCAGATGACTTTTAGTATTTTTTCTAGCTTTATGAAATAATTTTGGGTAGTTTGGGTGGTGTAGTACTGAAGAGGTATATTAATTTAAGTAGAATCTTCATTTTTACCTTAGCCTATTCATGAGCAATTAATATTTTTCCAATTCTTTAGATATGACTTTATGTGAAAAGTGTTTTGTGATTGTGATCATATAGTTCTCGAATTTGTGTTGACAGATAGACCCCCAGGTATTTTATATTGCCCACAGTTATTTTAAATGGGATTTTTCTGTCTATAGGTTGCTATTGGACTTCATTGATAGTATAGAGAAATGTTGATGACTTATGTAGGTTTATCTAGTTCATTGCTTTTCTACAAAACTATTGTTCTGAATGCCAAAGCTTGGTGACCGCTTTCTGTTATAAGAGCTGATGTCTATATAGAGGTGTAAATTTTGCAAATCCTCCCAATAATTATAAGTATGATTATCTCAATTTAAAGCTGTGGAACCTGAGGCCTAGAAATGCTAAATAATATATATTTAGTCGATATCATAGACATGATTCCTATCCAGGTATCCTGAAATCAAATTCAAACTTTTTTTTTGGTAAAATGCTTTGCAAACCTTACAGAATTATTTAAGTGCTAGCTATTATTACTATTAACATAATATAGCTGAAAAATTGTGGCATGATTGTGATGGAATACTACCGCACCATGAGAATTTACGAGCAGGTTAATTAAAAAAACTTGGAAAGAGCTATGCAAAATCATGAAAAAAAGTAAACAGAACAAAGAGAACATTATGTAAAGCTACAGAACTAATGTTTGAAGAATAACTTCTGAATGTCTGCTTCCAGAGGAAAAACTCATAGGTAGAAACATGAAAGATATAATTTACATATATTTTGTTGTGAAATGCTACCTTCTCTGGGGTGGGGAGGAAAGAGAGACAGAGAGATACTTGGGAAATTTAATGCAACCAATAAAAAAAATAAAATTGTCTAAAAAATTACTATGGTTCTTTGTTCTGTTAAGGATTATAATGAATCTTCTTAGATATTTCATGGGTCCATATACCATCTAGTAATCTAAGCTCAGACTCTGTATTATGGTACAGCAATAGCTTTAGGGTAGGCATTTATGACTAGGAATCTATGAGACCAAAGACACTTTAATTTATGGTCGTATCTCACTGCATGGTATCTCGCAAATATGGTAGATACTTAATAAATATTTGTTGAATTGAATCAAACTCCTCAGAATTTCCTTTTACCATCCCTGGGTCATGGTTTTCAGATTGAGAAATAATAGTGAGAGGAGCCCAAATTCCATGTGGCTTGATTTGAAAATTCTGTTGCTGTTAATTGGTCAATACTAGTAGTAGAGCACCTTGAGGGACAGATAGGAAGCAACACGTATCAGGCGAGTATATCACCATCACCGGTCATTTCCATCTCCACTCTGACCTCAATGCAGACATCTTCAAGACCCTGGACGTAAGAGCCCTGCTAATAGCAGTGTCCCCCAGACCTCTAAGAGTGCCAAAGCCATTACTGAGGAGAGGAATCCTTAGGGATAAGGACCCCAAGTTTCTCAACCCTCTCAATACCTAATGCCAATCAACTATTATGGATCTTAGTTATGCCCCAAGACCTGCTTCCAATTCAGCCTTGGAATCCATCATCCTGGTAAGGATTTCCTTTTGGAAATGTAGCCTAACAAATTATGTCCCTGCCTCTTCATTAGCCATGGTGATTAGAAATCTGGAAGAAAGTTCATTGGACAAAAATCTTCAGCATTATCAAATGACTCAGCATCACAAATGCATTTATTTTATCTGCATTGATGTCATTCAATAAGATGTAATGATGCGACTTGCCTCTCAAACCTGTATGTGTTGTTTCCTCTATTGGAATCTGAACTTCTTGATGCCAAGAACTCTCTCACTTCTCTATTTATATTACTAGTTCCTTGCATAATACTTTGCACATAGTAAGTTCTTAATTGTGCTTTTCCACTCATTCATTTCTAGCATTATGTCTCAGTTTCCTCATTTAGAAAAGGGATTTCATTTCTAATGTCTCTTCCCACTTTAATATGGATAGACAAAATTGTGAAGCCAAAATGTCTTTGAAAACTTTGCCATAGTTTATTTTGTTATATTAGGAAGCTGAGAAAGTAAAAAAAAACCCAACAAAAAACAAAATAGAGTGAGGGGTGTACCTCAAAAGGGAGGGAAGGTAACACTGAAGGAAAACTTCATCTGCTTTGCCGATTTACCCATGTTTCTGACAGCAACTACACCTCCTTTTTTTCAATAACTTAAATTTAGTAACTTTGGCATCTATGTGGTAAACTGCCAATATTCCTTGTAGGCATAATTCATAAAGATCGCAGAAAACATTGGAAGCTTCGAGACTCATTCTCACTAAGTATCTTGTTCTCTTTTGAAAGGCAGAATATCATTAGATAATTAAAATGTGCCTATCTCTTGTTATAGGTGGTTCTTTGGTTCAATCAAGCGAGTAGATGCAGAAAAACAACTACTATACCCAGGAAACCAGAATGGTGCCTTTCTAATTAGAGAAAGTGAAACTCAGAAAGGAGACTTCTCCCTTTCAGGTATGGATTTTTGGGGAGGGAGGCGGGGGAATGCATTACTTATTAACTACAGGGTATTCCAAAAGTCTTAAGCCATTAAAGCCGAGAATGAACGTAAGACTTTTAGACACTCTGTGTAGGTCTGAGAGCTTGGTTTGCTGTGCTTCTACTATGGGATCAGGGGAATACTCATTTAAAATGCTGTTTTGCTTTTTTTGGAACTCATGTAAGAGCAATGAAGTTAAATACATTCTATTAATTCTTAGGGGTGATAGAAGAATTAGTGAAGTATTTTAAACTGTGGCTAGGAATAAATAATTTCAAAATATAATTTCTAGGGGCAGCTAGGTGGCTCAGTAGATAGAGAGCCCTGGCTGGAGATGGGAAGTCCTTGGTTCAAATTTGACCTCAGATACTCCCTAGCTGTATGACTCTGGGAAACTTATTTAAAATCAATTGCCTAGCCCTTACCACTCTTGTGCTTTGGAAATTATACTTCAATTCTAAGATTGAAGAGTAAAAGTTTTTTTTTTTTTAAACCCTTGTACTTCGGTGTATTGTCTCATAGGTGGAAGATTGGCAAGGGTGGGCAATGCGGGTCAAGTGACCTGCCCAGGGTCACACAGCTGGGAAGTGGCTGAGGCCGGGTTTGAACCTAGGACCTCCTGTCTCTAGGGCTGACTCTCACTCCACTGAGCTACCCAGCTGCCCCCGGGTAAAAGTTTTTGAAAAAGAATAATTTTTATATAAATGTTTTTGAAAAAGAATTATTTATATGCATTAGTTCTATGCAACCAAGATATGAACAAAATTATCTGGGCTACATTTACACATTTCTATTATATGGGTAACTTTTAGGGAGAATATGAGTCAAACCCTAAACAGTTTTCTAATTGATATGACTGAAATTTAGATTAAATTTGCATGTTTACTGGTGAATAGTAAATAGGATATGTATGAGTTTGAATACAATACTTGAATATTTTAAAATACTTAACTTACCGGAAATTATTCCATAGTTTTTTACCACATACATATCCATATATATCAATGATTCCCAAAGTGGGTGCCACCGCCCCCTGGTGGGTGATGCAGTGATCCAGGGAGGCAGTGATGGCCACAGGTGCATTTATCTTTCCTATTAATTGCTATTAAAATAAAAAAAAATTAATTTCCAGGGGGCTAAGTAATATTTTTTCTGGAAAGGGTTTCGGTAGGCTAAATATGTTTGGGAACCACTGGCATAACCTATTTATACATCTACATTGCTAAAATAATAGAACAAAAGGGATTTCTTTTGATTCTCCTTTTGTTGCATTTATATGATTTTTTTCAGAAATATGTACTTTTTAGAAGTGTTTTGCACCAGTGTGGAATATTCTTTCTTGAAATATGCAGTGTGATATGATGGAAAGTGAACTGGATTTGAAGCCAAATGATGTGTATTTGAATTCTACCCAAGTCACTGATTTCTTCTGTGACCTTGGACACCCTTTCTAGGTCTATTTTTTTTTATTTGTTAGAGATAAGCTCCCTATAATATATTCCCTGAAAGATAGAATGGATCAAATAGAATAAATGACTGCATGAAATAGGAAGAAATATTAGAATAAGGAGATTAAATGAGAGAACCTATAAGATTTCTTGTAGCCTCAAATCTATGATTTTATGATTCCTAGGTTGAGATCAAGCCTCATTCATCTCTTTCACATGATCTTTTTTGCACTCTACTATTACTCATAAATACTGCTTCAGTCTCAGGGTAAATTTTGGGTTATGAATGGCCCTAGAATCGGTGAAATTTGAGAAATTTTCAAAGAAGGAGAAAATTAAGGTTACTTTCAAATGGAAAATTATTATACACAATAACTATATATAAACAATAATTCCAGAGTTGCTCTTTTAGAGTGATATTATTGCTAGCATTAATTTTCTATTGAAATCTTGATTCACATTATCATGGAACATGGATGAATATATTGAACATAGATGATAATTGGTCTTTCCTAATCTAATCTGACAAGAAATCTGTTAAGTACCTCACTTAATTTGGGATCAAATAGACTAAAGAAAAAAATGATCCTTGCATTCAAGGAGCTTACCTTATACTGAGAAGCTAAAATTCTAGATAAAACTTGTTTCCTTGCATTATGTATATCCTTGCACCCAAACTAAATTATAAAACCCAAAGGGGGAGAGATCCTACAATATACAAATTTCAGTTTGGTAAACTGAAAACTGTATATTGGGAAGCACAGAGTGAATGTTCAATGAATGTTGGATGACATAAATAAACTTGCCTGTTAAACATTGCCAGGTCCTTATCTACATGTCTGTAATTTCTCCTAGGTAGGGCAGTATCAAAAAAGGGAATAGAACAGGCAGTTATGGCCTATATGATTGCTCATAGTCATAGATAGTCTAGTGCAGGAAAAAGTTGCACAGTGAGGCAAGGGTTTCTAAATATAAGAAAGAGAAGTCCAACTTTGTTCTGGAACAGATATCACTTGGCAGCTTTGTGGCTCACAACACAGTTCAGGCACACAGATCCGAGGCTGACTGAAGAAGGGAACTGTGCCCAGAGATGGTGTTCCAGGAGTCTTATTCTGAGTCCTTACTTGTATACTGAACAAGAACCAAGTTTAAGAGGTAAGCAGCAACTATGTGGTTTTGACCACAGGAACTGAGCAGGGTTTTGGTTCCAGCCTCCAGTCTAGTCTGAAGTGAAGTGAAATAACTAAGGTAGACATATTACACCAAAGGTGAGCCCGTATTTCTTCTATTCTGAACTAACAGGTTCCAAAAGGCTAATAATCACTTAAGTCCAGCATCAGTCTATTGAAATTCCAACCAGAGCAAGCCACAGCTGTGCCATTCATCCTAAAGGTGAAGAACTTGTGGTGGAATGGAGCTCAGATGAGGGCAGCCTTTGCCCTGCATCAGACTTTTATTGGAAGTACTAAGAGTTTACAAGTTTTCAGACTAAGCTGTCTAAGACTCAACACAACACTCAATATCCCAAGAAAGCATCATCAGGGCCAACTTAGATATCCCCTGCAAACATATGAAGAGCTTAGCCTTAGCATAATGTCTGAAGTGAGGACACAGACTGGAAGAATGAGCAAATAAAGAAAACAGAAAATCCCACGAATTAAAAAGCTATAATGGCTCCAAGGATGATCAAGACATATAGAGGAAGAGAATGATCCCCAAATATTTATGAGCAAAGCTCCAAAGGAAAACATAGCTTAGGCATAACTTAACTAGACTCCCTGAAAGAGATGAAGCATGAATCTAGAAAAGAGGTATAAATGATTGTGAAAACCAAATTAGAACACTAGAGAAAAGGAAAAGAAATGAGAAACATAGAAAGATATAGAAAGAAAATTAAGAACTCACTTCTTAGAGGTACAAGTAAACCTTTTGATCTAGCAATAAACTCCCTGAAAATTAGAAGCTAAAGACTCCATGAGATGAGAAATATTAAAAACAAAGTTAAAAGACTGAAAAAAGGGTAAATTATCTCACAGTAATAACAACTGACCTTGAAAACAAATTGAAGAGAAAAAAAAGTGAGACTCCTTGGATGCCTGAGAAGTGTGATTTAAAAAAAAACCTGACCATAAAGAAATCATAAAAGAAAATTACTAAGACCTTTTGGAACCAGAGGACAAAGTTGAAATAAAAAGAATTTACTAGTCACCTCCAGAAAGAAACCAGAATGGAAAGTTCCTAGAAGCATTTTATCCAAAATCCAGAGCTTCTAGGTAAAAAATAAATACTCTAACAAGCTAGAAAGAAAAAGAGTCTCAGTCAAGATCACATGTGATTTAATAGCTTTTGCTGTAAAGATGTGGAGACCTTAGAACAAGATATAGGCTAATAACTAAGTATAATTTACCCAGCAAAAACTGAGTATAATCCTATAAAGAATAGGAAATGAATCTTAAATAAAATAGAAAAAAATTCCTGATGAAAAGGTCAGAGTTGTGTAGAAACTCTGAGACAAGAGAGTCAAACATAAGAGTCAAGAGAAACACAAAAAGATAAATGTGAGTCATCATAAGGAACTAAATAAGGATTGTTTATTGTCTAATAAGGGAAGATCCACCTCATCATCACTGAAGTAATAAAGGAAGTCTAACTAGAGGATCTGGGAGAGGTTCTGTTATGTTTTTATGATCTTAAAGAAAGAAAATGTCGGAGAGGAGGAATGAGTGTGTGGGGGGACAGTGAGAAGAGTGAAGGAGAGGCAAAATAATCTCACATAATCAGTATGTGAGATTCTATTAGTAGAATCTAAGTAGAAGTCTATATGAGCAAGAAGAAAGGAGAGGGACACAGCACACAGTTGATACTTGAACTTCATTCTCATCCAAGAAGGGAAAAATTCCTACTCACATTCACCTAACCCACCTACATCCACCCTCCTCCCACTGTTGTATACATAAATGTATATATCCTTTAATGGGGAAATAGAAGGGAAGGCTGAGAAGGGACAGGAAGCAGTGAGAGGGAAGGTAAATTATGGGAGGGATTCATTCTAAATGAATCATACTTTAAGAATGTGCATTCAAATTATGAGTACATACACACATATACATACACACATAGATATATTTCAGCTCTTTTTGAAGGGCAAATAAATGGAAACTGAGGGCGTACCTATCAATAGGGACTGTTCAAGTAAATAATAAAAATATGAAATAACATTTATGCTATAAGAAATGATGAAGAGAATGATTTCAGAGAAACGTGGGAAGACATGCATTGATGAAGAATCAAGTGAGCAGAATGAGGAAATGGTTTATGTAATGAAAATAATATTGTAAAGACAAACAACTTTGAAAGACTTAGGAATTCTGATCAAAGGAATGACCGATAAGGATTCCAGAGGTGATGAAACAAACTAGTCATTTCCTAATAGAGAAATGATGGACTCAGAGTGCAGAATGAGCCTTTTTGGGGGGAGTTCATAGGCAATGAAAGGAATGAAAGGTTCTGTTTTGTTTGACTATACATATTTATAATAGGAGTTTTTTTTCTTTCTTATTTGGAGGGCAGGAAGTGAGAAGATAAGGTAGAATTTTGTTGATTAAAAAATAAAATGTAATTAAAACCCCCTTCAAAGGTGGTATTGCCACTATTATGTTTCTCTCAGAGGGGTTCAAGCATTAACTCTACCAATTCTTTCTCTGTGGAAGAACAAGGGGGTTCTGTGACTCACTTCCATCTCAGCTTCACAGCAAAGAACATTAAAAATTGAAGGGTACTATGATATTATCTATGTTCATTTTCCTCATTTAATAGATGTGGAAATTCAGGCCCCACCAAAATAAAGTCAGATGTAAGACTAAAGTCTCTATATTGTCAATCCACTGCTTTTCCCACTAAATGACATAGTAATTCAGAAAACATAGTTCTGGAGTATTTATATGAAA
Organism: Gracilinanus agilis; assembly: GCF_016433145.1. Classification (NCBI taxonomy): domain Eukaryota; kingdom Metazoa; phylum Chordata; class Mammalia; order Didelphimorphia; family Didelphidae; genus Gracilinanus; species Gracilinanus agilis. Next base: position 368,396,967 of record NC_058133.1, on the reverse strand, counting down.
TATTGCTGATTTATGTGATAGTATTCACTTTTCTCACTGTGTTTACCTTTACATTGTTACATGAGGCAGATGCTCTTTTTAGAGGATAAAAAAATATCAGTCAATCTCTTTGCCTAAATGACACCAACCCATTACTCATACAGAACTACTTATTTAAATGTAGATATGTTTGGTTTTTTTTTTTTTGTCTTGTGCCAACCCTAACGGATCAAATCATAGCAAAAAGCCAGATTAAAAGTTTTAAGTTATTTTGAAAAATAGGAATGGATTAAGATTTCCTGGATAGATGCCAAGTGAAAGTAGCAGTCATAAAATAATTCCTGTGATCTGTGCCCAGGCTTCAGTGGGTAGTCTAAATATCCTCTAAGAAGATATTGTGGAATTAAAAAAAAAACAACACTCCAGGACTTAGGACAAAGGACTCAATTATTATAGTATTGGCAAAAGAGTCCTATTAGTCTGTGATAATACTGTAGAGTACACTTATGGATTTAGAAAGCTTATACAGACCTTGGTTAGAGACCTGCATACCATTTTGAGAGCCTTTTCAATGAATGCAGATCATTTAGAGTCTTTTAAACTAATGATCTGACTGCTTTGTATTCACCAGGAGCTAGAGTATGTATCATTCAGGATTCAGGACCCTGGAATGGAATATTTTTTATTGGACATGAGAATATCTGAGAGAGAGAGAGACAGAGAGACAGAGAGAGAGAGAGAGAGAAGGAGAGAGAGAGAGACAGAGACAGAGAGAGAGGGAGAAAGAGACAGACACAGAGACAGATACAGAGAGGCAGAGACAGAGACAGAGAGACAGAGAGAGACAGAGACAGAGAGAGAAAGAGACAGAGAGGGAGAGAGGGGGGAGAGACAGAGAGAGACAGAGACAGAGAGAGAGAAAGGGGGAGAGAGACATACAGAGACAGAGAGACAGAGAGACAGAGGGAGAGTGGGAGAGAGGGTAGAGAGAGAGACAGAGAGAGCAAAAGGAAGAGACAGAGACAGACAGAAAGAGACAGAAAGGAGGAGATAGAGACAGAAAGAGGGAAAGAGGGGGAGAGAGAGAGATAGAGAAAGGGGGAGAGAGAGATAGAGAGATAGAGAAAGGGGGAGAGGGAGAGAGACAGACAGACAGACAGACACAGAGAGGCAGAGACAGGGACAGAGGGAGAGACAGAGAGACACACACACAGAGACAGAGAGGGAGAGAGACAGAGAGAGAGAGAGAAGGGGGAGAGAGAGACAGAGAGAGGGAAAGAGGGGGGAGAAAGAGGCAGAGAGATACAGAAAGAGAGACAGAGACAGAGAAAGGGGTAGAGAGAGACAGAAGGGAGAGAGAAAACTTATCTCATATATATATATGCATATATATATTTATATATATATATATACACACACACACACATATGTATGTATGTATCTAGCTAGCTATCCTGACTACTGATTACCAGTAATGGTCTTCAGATGTAAATTCCATGGAATCATTTCATGGTGTTATGGATATCCCCTTATTCTGTTAGAATTGTTCATTTTCAATTTTGCAGACTGTTGTGTTGATAAAAGAACACAACTACATCCCTTTTCTATTTCTCTGACTTCCATATTATTTCTCTTAGAAGCATTGTCTTCATTCTTTGGAAGTCCACGGTAGGTCGGCTGTCATGGAAAAGCTTTACGAGAGAGCATGATTTATTGATGACTGGTTTGGCACTGAGACTTGGGAGCCTGAGGTTGGGGTCAGCACTAATTAGGTGACTGTGCTTTTGCATGGCTGTTGATAGTTGTGCACTTTTGAGTAGATCCACAGAAAGAGATTGGAGAGTGACAGTTTTCATAACTGTAAGACACTAATTAGTTGTTAATTACCATGGTTCTTTTTGGATATTACATATTACTTATGATAGTCAGAGAATCAATCTTCATTAGGAATGAGACAGGTAGTGCTAGTATTCCCGCTGTTATTCGTCACTAGTAGTAAATTGTTTTTCTGAAATAAAGCATAAAATTCTTACCACATATCAGTTGGTCGGGTTATTGAGTAGTCTCAATCACAGCATTAAAAGAAAATTGTTATCATTACAGCTAATAATAATTTTGTGTTTGGCCTTCGGAGGGTATTTATTATTGTATGAAATGTACCCCGACTAAGATGAGCACTGAAGACTAGAATTTGTCCCTATTTGAGCTTTCCTAAAAAGATACCAAAGCCCAAATGATATCTCTTCTGACAGTGTAATAGATCTATCAGTAAAGACACAATAAATCACAAATAATAGGGATCCTAACAGAGTTAGCATTAGAATTCAAGTAAGGTTGTCAAATGACCAGAATCTTTGAAGAAACTGGGAAGGTTCTTCTCTATATGCCATATATTGGGGTCTGGATTTGTGATTCTATTGGTGTAGGGAATTCCTGGTGTAAAAGTTCCTTCTACTGCTATTGATCTGCAACTCACATTTAACATAACTTTAGAAAGTGATCTGGGGATTCTGAAATTTTCAGTAACTTAACCATGGTTATACAATGAGTATGTATGAGAGACAAGCTTTGAATTCAGCTTTCTGACTCCAGACATAGCCCTGTATTCATCATATTATATATTGACTTTCTGTCTTATTATGACCATATGCTTTGATTTTGGTAATCCTAGAAAAGAAGCACTATTCTCTTTATTAGACATTAGGAGAAATTTTTAAAAAGTCAATTGCAAAAGAAGTAATGACTAAAAATAACAGTGAGGAAATTCGGTGTCTTACTCTACCATGAAAAATCGAATAAGATGAGATTTTGTAAGGCATTTTGTAAAACTTAAAGAATATAAATATGTACTATTATTAATGGCAAATATCTATATCTCACAATACAACAGCTTATTTTACACTGTCTTCTTTATTTTAATTTTCTTGTTTTTTTGTGCACTTAACAATCATCAACAAACACAAATAGTTGCAAAAGTAACTAAACTTTGCAACCTTTTTCTAAAGAAGCAATATAATACTTGAATTTATTAATTTACATACACATTAAATTTAATTTAATAACTTATCTATAAATGTATTAAATTCAATTTAACAAGGCAGTAACAAAATTACTATCTCCTACACTTTTCTTTTCATCTGTGCATTTAAAAATATTTTATTAATGCTCTTTTTTACATATCTATCACCATCCATTAACCTTTCCTCCCGCACAAACCTTTTATTGTAACAAAAATGCTGCAGATTACTTAAAATAAGGGAAATGCAAATTAAGCTAATTAGAAGATTCCACCTAATACCCTTAAGTTTGTCTCCTAAGCCTTATGTGTACTTCCTGGTACTTCTTATGGTGCCAGATGCCCCAGGTCTTGATGACTGATCAAGAAAGGTGTGTTACTAATCTCTGACTGACTTCTAGAAGAGGACAAGTCTCTGAACTCACTCATCCTTGAACACAAAGGTCCTATTAATAGTACTTTAATGGCAGGAAATAAAATTTTGTTCCTTTCTCATGTACTTATCATGCTGTTGTTGCTTAGTTGTTTACAGTTGTGTCTGACTCTTTGTGACCCTTTTTGGAGTTTTCTTGGCAAAGATCTTGCAGTAGTTTGCTATTTCCTACTCCAGGTCCTTTTACGAATGAGGAAACCCAGGCAAACAGGGTTAAGAAACTTGTCCAGGGTCAGACAACCACTAAGTGTCTGAGGCCAGGCTCCAAGTGTGCCAATCTATCCACCATGTTACCCAGCTGCCCCTGTCCATGCTCTCTTTTGTATGATTCTACATTTTATCTGCCCTAACAAATTATAGTCTTCACAGGGATAGAGAATGCCTTTTTAATCATATTTCCCAGTGCTTAGCATAACACACTTGTACAAGGTAAATATTTATTTTAATTGCTTTTCAGATTATGTGGGGGATAGGGAGGAGAAGTCATCCAAGGTGGGAACATCCTGCAACTCCATCAGCACTTAGGTATTCAGTCCAGTACATGATGCTTTGTGCTTTTTAATAGAGGTAAAAATCCATTGTACCATATTCAATTACCACAAAATGTTCTGTGCTCGTTTCTGGGGTTACAAAGATAAAATAATAAACCATAATCTCCACCCACAAAGAATGTAGTGTTTTAGAGTGGATATTGCATGTCTATAAGGTAGGTCAAAAATTACTGCTATGTAATTGTGCTCCTGTAGAGAATGTACCCTAGAAGACCATGTCATTTGTTTTTTAAACCCTTATACAAGAGGGGAGAGCATCCCTCCCCCATCTCTGGAGAGAGCAGATGACCATCTAAATACTTTGTTAGTGTCTGTGAACAATTCTCTGCAGGTAGTACTCAGATACTTAGGGACAGCTAGGTAGAACAGTGGATAGAGCCTTGGACTTGGAATCAAGAAGACTCATCTTCATGAGTTCAAATCTGACCTCAGATACTTATTAGTTGTGTGACCCTGAGCAAGTCACTTAATCCTGTTTGCCTAAGTTTCCTCATCTGAAAAATGAACTAGAGAAAGAAATGGTAAATCATCCCAAGAAGTCTGTGTCAAAAAATCCCCCAAAAGGAATCATGAAGAGTCAGACATGACTGAAATGAAGCAAAAATAACAAAAATGTAAGTACTCAAATACTTGCAGAATTGGCACTGTGATCCTACCAGGACTTATTCATCAATAAGGGAAAAGGAACAGGTTCCACTGATTTTTCCCAAATTTGTTGGAGACTGGGCCTGCGGAAGACCACAAATAATTCTTTTCTGCTCAATTTCAGGTTTATTTTAGAGAAATTGCCTTTCAGCCTGACAGTGTAGTTATTTCTAGGCAGCCAACTTCTTGTTCAAAAGACAATTGGAAAAGGATATAAAGCAGTGATTCCCAAAGTGGGTACCACCGCCTCCTGGTGGGTGTTGCAGCGATCCAGGAGGCGGTGATGGCCACAGGTGCATTTATCTTTCCTATTAATTGCTATTAAAATTAAAAAAAAATTTCCAGGGGGGGGCTAAGTAATATTTTTTCTGGAAAGGGGGCGGTAGGCCAAAAAAGTTTGGGAACCACTGATATAAAGAGTAATGGTACATTCCTTACATTTACTGGTGACTGGAACAGGACCAACAAATCACTTCACAGAGGCCACTGAGCCTCCTCCATTCTTGAGCAACATTTCCAAGAGTTCACTTGATCTATATGGGAATTTGTTCATGACAGCAAAAGGTTTTACATTTAATTTTCAGACTCTTGACTCCTCCAGTTACTTTTTATGTAAGTAGTATGGATGCTATGCCAAAGAGTCTATTGTTTTTAACCAGGAATGTAAACAAAATTCCTCATCCATAATAGGTGCAAGTTAATATCTGATTGCGGGGAAAGACGACTGTTTGAACTAATGTTACACTAAGAACTTAGGGAATCTGGGACACTCCTTGAGATAGGTTAAACATGTTTCCTATTTTCAAAAAGTGTACATGCTGCAGAGATTTCATGTTAATGATTTTAGCAACTAGCATAAAATTTATTAAATTTTAAACATGTTGGTACCATCTCGGAAAATGCCTTTTAATTAAAGTCATAATTTAGTTGTGTTCAGCTTAATTGAAAATGTCATTGCTTATAATAGCAAGGATTCTTTTTGTGAATAATGTAGTGGGCGCAATTTTTTGTAACAGAGCTGATAAGGATACATTATATCACAAGTGTTTTAAGTAAGTACAACATAACATTAAATTACCATTTTATTTTATAATATATATGTGTATACATGTATTGTAGAAATACATTAATATGTATATACAAATGCATAAAGGCAAAGATCTTAGAGGAAGCACATGGGTTTGAAGTGGAGTCAGTAAGAATTGAGTTTGAATCTCACATTAGCAGTTAGCAACTAAATAATCATGGATAAGTCACTTAACCTATTTGAGCCTCAATTTACTCATCTATAAAAAGGGAATATTGTTTCATCATGTTCTTCCTCTAACTGGTTCCTAGGGAATTCCAGCTAAATTATGAAAATTCATGAAAAATATGAAAATTCAATTAAAAACTCAGAAGGTTGGGAAATTTCTTTAGGAAGTTTGAATTTTGTTATGGAAAGTTTCATCATCAGATCAGATCATTAAATGATTTATCAAAATAGGTAAAAATTACAAAATGATTCAATGTTCTGTATGATCTTTTTGTTTCTTCAGTGCTGGCAATGGATTCCCAAATGGAGCAGAGGGTACTGGGCTATCTATTAACATTAATTCAATTGTTGCTATGTTTAATGTGAGGTACCTTTGTCCAGTGACCAACAAATCAAAGAGCCTCACACACCATCTCTAGGAAATATGTGTATCATTGGGCCAAGGGATAAAACAGGAAGCTGTGCTTGTTTGGTATCGATAGAGCAGTAGTTCCCAAACTTTTTTGGCCTACTGCCCCCTTTCCAGAAAAAATATTACTTAGCGCCCCTTCTCACATACCATCACCACCCCCTAACAGTTATTCACTGCCCCCAAATATACCTGTGGCCATCACCACTCTCCTGGATCACAACAGCACCCACCAGGGGGGCGGTGGTGCCCACTTTTGGAATCACTGCGATAGAGGATGATGACTGAGAAAAATATGTCTATGCTCATCCTTATCAAAGAACAATTTTATGGTCTTCACTTAGAGGGGGTTCCTTGTTGAGAGTCATTCACCAAGTCAAATGCTCTTCTTCCTCAATCCCCCTACCCTGCATCCAACAAATAAGTACTAGAAAACTCCTTTTGTGAATGTTATTCTGATTATATGAATCTTAGGACACTACACAACTTTCTCAGTGTTCCCAAAAGAAATTGATCTAGCAATCTCCAGGGGCAAAATGAAGGGAATGCAGAATGAACATTGCCCAGATCATAGCATACGGTTGGATACCATATTGAATTAGCCTTTCAATCAGCACGTATTGCATAGGAACCGAAGATGATCATGGCTCAGAAGTGAATAAGAGGGAAATATGCCAGATTGAAGGGCAATTAGGTGGTACAGTAGATAGACTGCTGGGTGAGGTGTCAGGAAGGACTGAGCTCAACTCTAACCTCTGACACTTACAAGCTGTGTTAACCTGGATCTGCCACTCAATTTTGTTTGCCTCAGTTTCCTTATCTGCAAAATTAACTGGAGAAGGAAATGGCAAATCAGTATATTTGCCAAGAAAACCTTATTTAGGGTCATGAAGAGGTAGACATGACTAAAATGAATGAACAATAATGCTGGATTATGCTTTGGAAACTCCTCAGCACTTTCAATAACCCCAACTCTTTCTTATCACCAAAATCCATCTTATTAGACATTTTTTGTATTCTCTAGTGATTTTGTATAGCTATGAATCATTACAGTCTCAAAAAAATAAAATCGCAAGTGATCTAAAATGCAATAGAAAAAGGCATGGCAAATATGTATGTGGACTGTGGCATGGTATTAATGAAACTAGGAACAATATTAAAAATGCTGTTGGGCACATATATGACAGAAGAAGGAAGTAGGTCAGTTGTAAAGAAAGAATAAGAGATGATACATGGATAGCTCAAATATTATGATTGTGTTGGCGAAATATTAAAAATTCAGTATTAGGGCTCCATTGTATTGTATTGCCTATGGAAAGTAAAAAGAAGGCTATGGAAATGTTGAAAGGCAATAGTCCAATTGGATGTAGGGCTAACTGTGGAGTGAAGAATTGATTTTAAGTCCTACCACACATACTAATTATTTATTTTATAGGAAAATTTTTTATGTTTTTGGTTCCCTGAGCAACTCTCTAAGATTATAATCTTACAGAGGAATTGTTGATATACATTGGTAAAATAAATCACAAGTTCTGACAGAAATTATCTTAAAAAAAGAATAGATAAGTTGTAACCTTCACTGTTGGAAGAAGTACCTATACCAATGGGTCCATGGATAATAGAAATCATAAATCCGGAACAGGAAGAGATGTCAGATTCTATCTTGCCTACTCTTCTTATTTTACAGATGAGGAAATTGAGTCCCATAGAAGTTAAATGATTTTCTCATGACTGTACATTTAGCAGTTGTATGATTTGAACCTACCTTAACTCCAAGTAAAGCACTCTAACCACTTATGCAATGCTGTATCAACATAGTGAATAATAAGAGTATCGTATGATTACCAGTTTAGAACTGGAAAAGACTTCAGAGGCCTTTTAGTTCAACCTCTCATTTTTTAAAGATGAAGCAAATGAGGTTCGCTGAGGATCAATGACTTGTCCTTGGTTGGGTAAATACAGTGATTAAACGGCAGAACGTAGATTTGAACTTAGATCCTATCATTCAAAATCCTGCCCTTTTTTCTTCTACTGTAATTCTTCTTAATTCTAGTACCCCCGCTCCTTAAAAAAAGAAAACAACAACAAAAAAACTCTTCTCTTCTGTCTTAGAATTGGTACTGTGTATTGATTCTAAGGCAGAAGAGCAGTATGGGAACTTAAGTGACCTGTCCAGTGTCACACAACTAGAAAGTGTTTGAGGACAGTTAGCTGGTCCCATGCCTTCTCTCTCTTATTTCCTACTTATCCTGTATATAGCTTGTTTGTACATATTTCTCTGCTTGCTATCTCCATCAGAATGCAAGTTCCCCGAGAGCAAGAAATGTCTTTTGCCTGTTTTTGTATCCATAGCACTTAGCACTGGCTCATAGTAGTCACTTAATAAATGTTTAATTGACTGGTCTTTCACATTCAATTGGTTTTTACTAAATTATAGGATCACTTTTTTCTGGTTTACATCCTTTGAACATTTTATGATTTGGGAAAGAAGTTGTTAATCTTTGTAGTAGGGCTGAATCAGAGAAATATATCGGTTGTGAGTGACATACAAATAAGAGTTTTTTTATTAATTTTTTCAGAAGGAAATAGAAATCATTCTGTTCACTTATTCTACCACCACCGCCACATTTGAATAAATAACAGTGATAATAGACATGAATCACTATAAATACAATATGCTAAACTGCCATAAAGATATTTTTTAAAAGTCCTGCTCATATGATTCTATTTTAAGGAATATTTGCTAGGTGAGTGAAGTTGACTGAACAAACTTAATGCCATCATTTATTTACATGCAGTGCAATAGCTAAATGCACCTGAATGGGGCCAGCATTCTTCTTTTGGAGACTCACCAGTCACTCATATCCTATGCAATCTTCCTTGAGTTTTATAAGATGTCTCTATTGTAGGGTTTTCAATGAAATAGTAGCCATCTTTATAACAATAAAACAAGAGAAAGAAAAGGCAAAATATATAAAATAAAATCTGGTTCTTGTAAACTAGGAAGAAAAAGCATGAATAAAGAGGGAAGAGAAAAAAGGAAGAGAAAGTGAAGGGAACTGAAGTTCAGAGAGTAGATGGTATATAAAAATAAGAGAGGTGAAACTGAGGCAGAATGGAATTAGATAGGGTATAGAATGAATGGGAAAGTCAAACTGAAGTCCCAAATGAAGAGAAAAAAAAGTGGTTTTCAGAATTCCTCTCATGATTTATTTCTTTTTTATATCCAATTAGAACAAAATATTTATATGTTGGGGCAGCTGGGTAGCTCAGTGGAGTGAGAGTCAGGCCTAGAGACAGGAGGTCCTAGGTTCAAACCCGGCCTCAGCCACTTCCCAGCTGGGTGACCCTGGGCAAGTCACTTGACCCCCATTGCCCACCCTTACCAATCTTCCACCTATGAGACAATACACCGAAGTAAAAGGGTTTAAAAAAATTAAAAAAAATATTTATATGTTAAATTTCTTGTACTTCAAAAAGAAATTGTCTAAACATTTAAAAAATTGTTATTAATGAGAATAACATAATACATATCAAAAGGTGTAGTCATTCAATTTGAAAAATTCACTTTTGACAGTGGAAACAAAGCCAAAGTTTCTCTCAGAATGCTAAATGTGATTTCGAAGATCCTTCAGTGTGGGGCTGAAAACTTGCATTACTTCTTTTCTTATTACCTTTGTTTCTTCATAAACCAACAGAACACTTTGATCTTTCAAAATTCAGATCCATTTCAAACATACCAAGACTCCCTCTTGTGGTTCTTCTGGGGAAATTACATTCCATTCCTGCAAAGAAATTACACTTGCCCATAGCAACAGTTCTCAAACTTTTTTGTTTTAGGGACTCCTTATATTCTTAAAAATTATTGAGGACCCCTAAGAACTTTTGTTCATATACGTTATAAATAGTGGTATGCTGATAAATATTTAACAATAGGCTTTCTGGAAAAGTACACACGGCACACTTTTAAATTTAATTTGCATTTTGACATTTTCGCCAATACTTTTTAAAGTCCAGGAATAAATAAAACAAGAAATTCAACCTTGATAGGTAGCTTTGTTGATTTCTCAACTATAAATGCTCTTCCTGAATTTTTAATAATAGGCTCCTGGGGGTTTTATGAGCCAGATCAAGATGGTTCTAGTACCTTTCTGGTTATACTTATTGATATTGATAGTAACAGAAATGCAAACTAATATATTATAAAAATGATTATTAATTCACTTAAAATAAGTTATTTTAAGATGTTAAAAAAGTAGTATACTTTATGAAAGATAACTGTTCTATAAAACAAAAAAGGAGAATAGTATAGTTTTTTATATTTTTGCAAATATTTTTAATGTCTGAGTAATATGAAGAGGGCTAGTTTCTCATATCCACTCTTGCATTCATTCTGTTACAATGTGATCTTTTACTTAAAACAAATGAGGAAAATCTGGTCTCACACAGATATATAGCTAGAAAAGGAAGGAGTATTTTAACAGTCAAATAACATCTTAGTATTGTTATAAAAATAGTTTTGAACTCTTGACTCCTCTGAAAGTGTCTACCTAGCCCCAGAGTCTTCTGACCACACTTTGGGATTTATTTTCCCATAAAAATGATGACTCACTGATTTGCATGATGAGAAGGAGATATCTAATTCAAGCTGAATTTAAGATAATTTTTTAAAAGAAAAAGAAAAAAAAATCAGACTTCTTTTCTGGTAGGAAAGGAGGGCCAAAAAATTGTAGATGGATTTTCCAGATTTTAGGGTCAACAGTTCCCTACCTTCCTTGATATGGAAAGGATAAGTGTATTATGATGCCCATTTTACAGTTGAAGCAAATATTGCAGACAGAGGCTAAATGAGATACCCCAAATCATAGAACTATTTAAGTGTTTAAAGCTGAATTTGAATTCAGGTCATTCTGATTCCAGGACTAGTGACCTACCATCTAGGTACTGGTGGTGGAGATGGGGGGTTGGGGGGAGAGGCATAGTAGCAATCCTCAAGAATTTAAATTGTTATTCTATAGAAAAGGGATTAGATGTGTTTAGTTTTGCCCCAGAGGGCAGAACTAGGTTTCAAACTTGAACAAAACTCGACAGTTATAACTTGTGGTAAGGACAAAATTTGTAACAAAAGTAAAATGTACTATCTAGGAAACCACATGTTTTACCATCTCTAGAGATCTTCCATCAGAAGCTACTCGTAGATGCTCTAAAGAGGATTTTTATTCAAGTATGACCTCTTTATTCCTTTCCAACATGAAGCAAGTTGAGTCTCTTTTATACTGACATAATTGCATAGCTCCTATGTACCAAAAGCAGAATTAGAACCCAGATTTTCCTGTCTTTAAGAAATTGTCTTTTAATAAGATCATTTCCTCCATAGTCATTGTCACATTACAAATAATGTATACTCTTGACATACATAATGAATTACGTAAACACAAAATCCAATTTGATAAATTAGTAATGATAATTTTATAAAGGCATTAAAATAATGCATGCATCCTATTAGTTATAATGCAACTGTTGACATTTTTTCCATCATACATTTGTTCCTAATGCATTTTTTAAAATGTGCTTTGTATTACATTATTAGATATTTTGGCACATACAGCAAGATCTGAGAAATGCTTCTGTTGTCTTAAAAGCTCACACATGGCAGGTATTGGATTTATACTCCTATTTGTTTCAGTAGGGCAGGAGCTCTATCTAAATCTCCCTGTCCAGTAGCTAGAACTGTGCAGCATGCAAATGGGTGTTTAAAAAGTGTTTGGGGAGAAGGAAGATAAAGAAGAAAAGGAGGAACAGAAGAGAAAGGAGACAGAAAAAGAAGAAAAAAGAATTATGTTCCTGTTTTCCTGAATTAGATAAGTAGCAAGTGACATACTGATCATTTGCATGGTATGTGTAGCACCATATGGGGAGATACACAAGAAAAGGAAGATAAGGGCCATTTCCAAAGAACAAAAACAAACATTATGAGAAAGACATGTATGTGTATGAGTGAAATACAAACCAAGTAGAAATACTTAGAGCTGAGAATCATTTTACTGTTTGGAGGAGAGTAATTATATGAGTAGAAAGTATTAAAAAGAGGCGACTCTCTTGGGGGCAGCTGGGTAGCTCAGTGGAGTGAGAGTCAGGCCTAGAGACAGGAGGTCCTAGGTTCAAACCTGGCCTCAGCCACTTCCCAGCTGGGTGACCCTGGGCAAGTCACTTGACCCCCATTGCCCACCCTTATCACTCTTCCACCTATGAGACAATACACTGAAGTTAAGGGTCTAAAAAAAAAAAGAAAAAAAAAAGAGGTGACTCTCATCTGGAATGCAAGATTCGAATAGGGTAGAAGCTGGAAATTTAAAGACATCTTGGAGCAGTTTTAAATAGCATTGGTTGAACGGGTCAGAATAAAAGAGATTCAACTTACATCATGTATTCCCAGAGTTGGAAAGGAATACAGAGATCATACTGAAAATGAATTTTCTCTAGAATATCCACAAGTAACCTCTGATGGAAGATCACTAGTAATGGGAAAACTGCTTGTTTCCTAAGTAGTGCATTTCACTTTTGTTGTAAATTCTGTCCTTACCACAAGCTTATATCTTTTTTTCCCTTTTTCATATGTTTGATTACCATTTAAATTCATGAGAATTGCTATCATATCTCCTCCCCCCACCCCTCACCAGTAGCCAGATGCTATAGTGAATAGGTACTAGTTCTGGAATCAGAAAGACTGAAATTCAAATTCAGTTTCAGACACTTAATTGTTGAATGATTTTGGGTATCTCACTTAGCCTCTATCGGCAACATTTGGTTGAACTGTAAAAAGGGGATCATAATACACTTATCCCTTCCATATCAAGGAAGATAGGGACCCAGCATCCCTGAGATCTGGAAAATCCATCTAAAATTTTTTGACCCTCCCTTCCTACCAGAAAAGAAGTCTGAATTCTTTTTCTTTTTCTTTTCTGGGTTGTTACAGTGCTTTATTATAAATTTTGGGTTGTGTGTTTCTAAACCTTTTCTGTGTTGTCTGTGATGTCCACAAAACGAGCCCCCCCCTTTGCATTTAATTTCTTTTGTTGATTCATATGTCATAACTGTGATGGGGAAAGTTGTGATGTAGAAGGGATAACTGTAGCATCTACCTCCCTAGGTTGTTGTGAGGATAAAATGAAATAATATTTGTAAAGTGCTTAGCATGGTGCCTGGCACATAGTAGGAGGTTAAGAGATATTCATTCCCTCTCTTAAGACTTTTATTCTCTAGTCAGCAAATCAAGAAGCATTTATTAAGCATCTCCTATGTATTGTGCCAAGTGTGAAGATTCCAAGAAAAGCAAAAAGCAGTTCCTGCCCTTCAAGATCTCATGGTTTAATGGGAGAGGCCACATATAAATAACTAGGCATGAACAAGATATACAAGATAAATTGGGGATAATTTAAGAGAGAAGACAAGATCAAGGAAGACAGGAAAGGCTTCTTGTAGAAGGCGGAACTTTAGCTGATATTTGAAGGAAACCAGAGAATCCAGGGAGGTAGAAATGAGGAGAAAGCTAAAATCTGCTTTTTTTTTTTTTCAAATTCCATCCATTGGTCACCAGTTCTGATGTCTAAAGCAGTGTTTCTTAAGTGTTTTGTTCTCAGAACCTTTTTGTAACCTAAAAATTATTGAGGACTTCCCAAAGACCTTTTGTTTATGTGGGTTATGTCTATATTTAACAAACAGGAATATGATGTATCTCAGATGTTATGAAAATAATGTTGCTCTTGTGGACAACTTGAAAGGGTTTGGGGGAATCCCAAAGATCTTCAGGCAACATTTTGTAAAACATTAGCCTGGAACAACGTAGTTTGCTCCTGTTCTGTGTCAACTCTTCAGATATTTAAAGGCAGCTGCCATGTTTCCTCTAATATTATAACTATCTTTAAATCTTGCTATTACTGCACCATTCATTATTTGCTATTAAGGAAAATTCAATACAATGTCATTCTGTTTTTGGGCTTGATCACAGAGGGATTTTGTTGTTGTAGCACCAAAAAAAACCCCACCTTTAATGTAAAGTTTCATGTAAGGTGAGATTTCATGGACTCTATTGGAATAAACCCATTAGTGTAACCATCCTTGGATTTCATAATATTGAAGCTCCATTATCATCCCCACAATAGTTCTATGACTTAGGTGGGATGGAAGCTTTATGGAGAGTTAATAATCAAACAGATAAGTGAGTTTGCCAATTGAAGGAGGGAGGCCTGTCACAAAGAAACATGAATCACTTCTTAGCTTCAGATTTGTAATGGCAATCAAGACATGGTATTGTTATTGTGCAAATCAGTTAGAATGCTGCTATGTAAAGGCTTCCCCATTATCAACACAGCTATTGATGAGGCTGATTTGGCAAACTATTTACCCCACAATTTCAGTGGGAAATCTATGGCACTTTGTGAATGATAACACTCAAAATATCCCTGTGAGGGTAGGCTGATATTCTCATTATTCTCATTTTCTAGATAAGGAAACTGAGATGAAATTCCCTGCCTAAGGTCAAAGAACAAATCACTGGCAGAATAAGATTAGGACAGTGAATTCTTGATTTTCATTCCTGTGCTCAGTCAACTAAGTCGCTGTTTTACACTGTGTGGAAATGGATTATTCTTTTTTTTTATTTATTTTTTATTTTTTTTTAACAATTTTTATTTTTTTTTTATTTTAAACCCTTAACTTCAGGGTATTGACTTATAGGTGGAAGATTGGTAAGGGTAGGCAATGGGGGTCAAGTGACTTGCCCAGGGTCACACAGGTAGGAAGTGTCTGAGGCCGGATTTGAACCTAGGACCTCCTGTCTCTAGGCCTGGCTCTCAATCCACTGAGCTACCCAGCTGCCCCCGAAATGGATTATTCTTAGGCACTAATGATGATGCTACAGCATCTAGTTGAAAAAGGAAAATTTGGTCACTTACAACAGCAATCTTTCATATGAAGCTTTCCTCATAATAAACGTTTAAGGTAGTTAATGTAAATATTATTTTACTAATTTTACAAGTGAAGAAACTGAGATTTAGAGAACTTCATAGAATCATAGATTTCTCAGTAGAACAAACATTTAGTTCAACCTTCTCATTTTATAAATGAGGAAGCTGACATCCAAAGAATATGTAACTTGCCCAAGGTCATATGATGATTGTCAGGGCTAGGGTTAAAACTCAGGATCTCTGACTGCAAATCTAGGACTCTTACCACTCTACCTCACTGCAAGTTAAGTAATTTGTCCATAAACAACTAGTAAGTTTTAGAAGTACAAGTCTCAAATCCAGTTTTTCCATATCTCAGATCAAGCTACATTTCTTGTTCTTTACCCATCTTCCCTAAATGTTGTTAATGGCATGAATATTCTCACAAGCTCTCAAGAAATCTTGGAGCCTTCATATAATCAAATCAGTGGCTAACACATTCCTTTTGCCTCTTACAGTATCTCTTATAACCATTTCCTTCATTTCACTCACACTGCCATCACCCCAGTTCACCTCCTCATCACCTCTTGTCTATATAATTGTCATAGCTTGCTCACTCATCCTCCTACCTCTATCTTTCTCCTTAACAATTTATCCATTCTACAGTTAGCAAAATCACTTCCCCAAGGCAGAGATCTGACCTTATACCTCCTCTATTCAACACCCTTCAGTAGTTTACTAGGGTCACCACAATTGCTTCCAATCTACCTTTTCAGCCTCATTTCACATTATTCTCCTTCATGCACTCTGTGTTCCAGCCAATACAGATGACTAGCTTTTCCTCAACTTGATCAGGTACTTCTTAGCTCTGTTCATTTGCAGAAGTTTCCCTTCATATCAGAAATGCCCTTGGTTTTCATCTCAGCAGCCTTCTAGAATCTATTTTCTCTTTAAAGAAAAGGAAAAAGAAAGCTTTCAGAAAGCTTCTTCTGTTCTCTCCAGCTGAGTGCTCTTTCTCTTCAAATTTTCTTAAACATTTTACCTTCATTGTATCACTCCTTGCATTAAATTTATCTTTTGTTGTATTCATGTTCTGACCTTCATCCACCCCCACTGGAATCTAAATTCTTGGATTATGTAATTAAAATTATGTAATTAAAAAAACACCCTAGAATCTCCCCCAGTATCTAGCCCAATTCCTTGCAAAGAGAATATGGTTAATCAGTCTTTTTAATCAATCAAATGTTTTATTTTAACCACATCAACTAGTTGGGCTGAGATTTTTCACTAAACTGACCAGTTATTTTGGTATCATGCTGACATAACCAAATAATTTGTTTTTATCATATAGATATATATATATCAGTGTTTTGCATCTTTGTCCTTACACCATATAATTTAAATGGCCTCCTAGCACATGAGCACTGTGCTTTTTCTTCCAAATGTTGACATTGTGGTAAACAGAGAATTCCACAGAAGTACTATCTGAGGTTATATCTACATAATGCTTCAACAGTGAGTTGAATGAACAACAGCATTCCTTCACATGGTGGTTTCCTCATGACAAAAATTTAAGGGGATAATTCAAATATTAATGTCTTTATTTTCCATATGAAGAAGTTTAAGATTAGAAAAGAGCTTAGTATTATAGATTTCTACATGGATAAATTTTTTTCAGTTAGTTGGACTACATTTTACTGAACTGATGAATTGCTTTGGAATCATACTAACATAATGATGATCATTTATGAAGTCTTTACTATATGCAAGATACTGTGCAAAGTACTGGGAATACAGATATAAACACAAAGAAAAACCATCCCTTTCCTCAAAGAGCTTACATTCTAACAAGGAAGATAATACATAGAAGGAAGCTGAATTGAGGAAGAGGGAAAAAGTTATTCAGCATGGGGCTAGGGGGAGGATGGAGAGTTCCTAAAAAGAGCAGCTCAGTGGCAAATGAAAAGGTGGCTAGCTGGTTGCTTTTTCAAAGGGAGCTTCTGAGAGGACCGGACAGAGGGACCAACCAGAGAGAGGGATCCAGGCTCATTAGGTACTTCAGAGTTGTAAATTCCAAGGTTAAAGTAATCTTTCATAATGAAGAGGTTTCTGGGTTATTATCACAGAATCTGAAGAGTGCAGCCCAATAATTTATTTTTATAATATATACATATATGTATACCAATCAAAGTATATGTTTTGCCTGTTTGTCTTTGTCCCAGACAAGTTTTGCATGTGCTAGAAGAGATCTGATCTTTTGTATCTATCATGAACTTAACAGAATTGAATTTAGGTCAACCTAGTGTGATGGAAATAACAATAATACATCAGAACTGTATAAATATAACTATGGATTAGCAATGTCAATTCATTCAGATTGTGAAAAAAATACACACTTTTCTTGAGCTTTTATTTAGTTTTATGGTTTTATGTAGACCTGGATTCCCTCACACCTTTTGTATATAATATGTCCAATTTTTCAAAGATTGTTTTGGTAGATTCATCACTTGACAAGAGGAAATATATTTCCTTTGGTCAAGAAGCATAAATGAGAAGTCTGGATCAAAGCTCAGAATTCATGGCCTATGAGTTCAATCCATTCAGCTATGCTGCTGCCTTGAATTGATGGATAGCTTGTTCAATTATACTTTAGAGTTAGCATTTAAAAAAAATCTGATTATCTCAAAGTACTTAACCAATATGAATTCACAGCAGTCCCTAGCAACCTGAAAAGAATGGAGCAAACACTATTATCCTTTGACAGTTGGAAGAGAATGGATAGGCTTGCTGTTTTAATAAAGATCAGAATAAAGCAGAATAAAGAAGAGAGAGTTTCTTTTCCTCTTTTACTTGCTTCACACTTAATGAGTACCACCTTGCTGGTTGCAGTGTGCATTCACCAATAAAAATTTTAGAATACAAAACATTCTATGTGCTACAGGTATTATTACTGAGGCATTTGACAGATATTAAAAATGCCTTCATCATGTGCATGAGGCTATTGCATTTTCCCATAGTCTCTGCTCTATTCTCTCTGTCTCTTTCTACCTTCTCTCTTTCTCTTTTATTATAGTAAATGGTTGGTCTTATTTGGATTGACTGTTTTAATGAGCCATATATAAATGCCCATGATGCCAGTTACAAATGAAATAGTCAATGCTGTACTAGGTCTCATAAATCAAGAAATAAGAAATGGTCCTTTATGAGAGACCATCCTATAACAGTATTTATATCTTGGGACTAATTTTTTCCCTTTCACATAGGCTAAGGGCAGTTCCAAGAGAAGCCTGTTAGTCCTGAAGCTAGTATAATGAACTACCAATTATTTGCCTTTGGAGCAATGATTTTAGAAGCTGATATTTCATCTCAATCTCTGTTCTTGGGGAATGGCTTCTGTCTTTTGTAGACAGACTTATGGAAAGTTTCTGAGATATGGAATTTAAAATCAAGTTAGAATTGAAGTGAAGGGAGAAAAAAAAGCAGCATTTTTCAAAGTGGCATGACCATTATATAGGGTGATGATGAGGGGTGTGTGTGTGTGTGTGTGTGTGTGTGTGTGTGTGTGTGTGTGTGTGTCCATAGTGCCTAACAAAGACTATATCCTAGGACATATTGGATGCCTGATCTGGGTTGGTAAGAAATATTCGCAGCAATGAATCTAATCAAGTGAGATTCAATAAAATTGAGTGTGAAGTCCTACACCCACTTGGGTCTGAAAATAATTTGCATAAATACAGAATAGGAAAAGTTGATGGGAAAAGACGTAAGGATTTTAGGGGGCTGAAATGCCAATGTGAATCAGAATTAGAAGTGTGATACAGAGCCTTCCCTATAAAGCTAATATGATATGGAATGTAAATTCCTTGAGGGCAGGGACTATTTCACTTTTGCCTTTGTTCTCCCAGGATCTAGCACAGGACCTGCCATGTAGGAAGTATTTAATAAATTGTTGTTGAAGGATTGTTGAACCTGGCTGTTTTAATAGAATCATAGTCTCCAGAACGGGGAAGCTAGCAATCTTGATATAATATAAGCTGGTTAGACATCAGTGATCTGGAAATTATGCCTTATAAGAAGTATCTCATGAAAATAGGGAAGATTTAATGGGGACATTACTTGAAAAACATATAAGTATTTGACCAGCTTTCGTGGAGAAGGTCCATTATATTTGTTTTTGGCCTCTGACACCAAAAAATTAAAGATTTAGAAAGAAAAAAATTAGTGTGAATTAAAGAGAAACTTTTTAATAATTAGAACTATGAAGAAGTAGAATGGACTTTTCCAGAAGAGAATCAATTCTCTCTCCCTACTGGTTTTCAAGTATAAACACAGTGACCCTTTTGGGGGATATCCAGATTAGACTAAATGATCTCTGAGGTCACTTAAAATTCTGAGATCATGTGAAATCACAGATACTTGAAGCAGATTAAATATCTTGTGATCTGAGAGGTTCAGAAACTAGTTAATCATTTAATCCCCAAATTTTAGAGCTGTAAGGGATTTTGGAATTTTTTAGTCTGAAAATTTCAGTATAGATAAGAATGATAATGATGGCTGAAATGTATATATAGCACTTATGGTTTATAAAGTACTTTAAATGCATTCTCTCATTTGATTCTTATAATAATCCAGAGAAGAGAGAGTATGTAGTATAAGTATTATAATTCCCATTTGACAGATCAATAAACTTAAGATAAAAAGATTAAAAGACTTCCAAGATCATATGATTAGCTAAATGGCAGAGTTGTGGTAAATTACTAGGTACTAGAATGAAGATTCCTTATTTCTTGTCCAGGGCTCTTTCCTCTATGCCACATTAATTGCATCCTGTTTGGAGAATATAGATGTACCATCAAATCTAAGGTTTTAGATTTGTACTTTTAAACTGGTACCTACACCCCAAAACAAAGAGGATTAGAGAAAAATCAATCCACTTATTTTATTGTCTTTGTATTCTATATCCATTTATCATAAACAAATCAGTCACGATCAGCTACATCTCTCATTAGGAAAGCTTGGGTTAGAGTAGGACCTTTATGCCACCTCTTCACTTTAAACAATTATCTTGATTGTTATTCAGTCATTTTTTCAGTTGTGTTCAATTCTTTAAAGAGTGACCCTATTTGGGGTTTTCTTGGAAAAGATATTGGAGTGGTGTGCTTTTTCCTTCTCCAACTCATTTTACAGAGTTGGAAACTGAGACAAACTGGATTAAGTGACTTGCCCAGTGTCACACAGTCAGTATGAAGCTGGATTTGAACTCATAGCTTCCCATCTCCAGGCCCAGAACTCTATCCATTGGACTACCTTGCTTCCCTGTATTTATCGTGATAGTCTATGATTTATAAACCATTCGACTTTTCCTGGTCTTTTAAGCAAGTGATCTTGGGGTGAAATCATTCTAAGTTTGGTATCTCATAGCAGTGTGATTTTGTGTCTAAATAATAGAAACAGAATGATTCCATATAAAGAGTTTGATGCTGATTCTGAGACTTATTAGCTATGAAATTCTATACAGTTATTTACCTTCTCTGTGGCTCAGTAACTCCCTAGGATTTTTCTGTCATAGAACAGTTCTTAGAGCTAAGAAAATTATTGATCTTTATACTGAACTTTTCTACAAACTTATTTCTACATCTGCTATTCTGTTTGGGCAAGAAGTTTATTAATGAAAGCTTTGTGGTGGGATGGGGCTTACAGTTTTAGATAACAACATTGTGAAGCACTACCGAGTGAGAAGACTTGATGAAGGAGGCTTTTTCCTTACCCGGAGAAGAACTTTTGACACCTTGAATGCTTTTGTGGACTATTACACCAAGACGAGTGATGGCCTCTGTGTCAGACTTGGAAAACCGTGCCTGAAGGTAGAGTCAATGAATCAATATTTAGTAGTGTTCAATGACTGTTTTTGTGATTTTTCCCCTCTTCAGTTATGACAGTTTGTCATAAAACAGGTCAAATCAAAAGAAGTATCATCTGACAGTTTATGGCAGATATCAAAGGTGATACTGCTTGGTCCTTTGAACTAAAGCATTAATAAAGTACCATCCATAAAGAGCCTGAAGGACACTAGAATTTTGGATAGTAATTTGCCACGAGTCTATATACTAGAATATTAAGCAGGTAAATATTTTATAAGTTTCCCTGAATTTATGCAGGCATCATTTTATTATTTTTGACAATAAAGTGTTTGAAGTTCTTTCCCTTTTTTCATTTGTTTGGAAGGGAGTTGTGTTTAGAAGTATTTGAATATGTTTTATTATTCTGTTATTCACCTAGTATTTCCTTTATAAAATACTTGAAATTATGGAGGATTTGTATATATGAATTTAGGACCATTTTGCTGCATTATAAAGCAGTTCACAATATTTTTAATGAGTAAAATAGGCCCTCAGATTTACAAAGTTTGGAAAATGAAATAATGTTGATAGCTATACTTCTCCAACTGGCCATCAACTGTGGGCAGTTATAGGGGCAAAGACCTCGAAGGGACTTTGGAAACACTGACACACCAACATTCTAAACAGTGTCGTTTGCAGACACTCTCAATATTTATTGAATTGAATGATAATTCAGGCTTTTTCATGAACCAGACTGCAAGGTATTCCCTTTGCTTTCTTTCCTCCCTCAGACACAACTTCCATTTCTGCTTTTAAGACAGTTTAATTTCATCCTCTGTAGGTTTGGTTTTGGCCCTCCTCACCCATGTCACTTTCCTTTAAGAATATCTTCCATTTATAATATATATATTTTATATATCTTATATTTGCACAACTATTTACCTGTTGTCTCCTCTATTAGAATGTGAACTTTTTTAGGGGAAGGACTATGTTCTTGCCTCATTCCCTTTTATCTTCCACATGATTCATATCAATCCTGTCCTTATCTTAAGCACCTTCAATTTCTCTCTCTGCTTCTTTCCTTCAACCTTTATACATGTCTAGAGATCTGTCTTATCTTTCTTTAAAAAGAAAGTCTTACCTTGACCATGATGCCCCTTCCCCTCAAGCTCTTGTACTTACTCCCACAGTTCTAGAAAGAATAGTTTGCTCTTATTCCCTCTATTTCCTCATTACTCATTTAATGCTTTGCAATCTAGTCTTTCCCCACCACTCTACTGAAATAGTCACTTCCAAAGGTATTCAATAAATCTTTATAAAAATGCAATCTTCTTTCTCAACCTATATGCAGTGCTAGTTTCCCAGCTCTTTCTTTTGTCTTTTCCCTTTCTTACTTTGCTTTCTGATACAACACATGCATAATTTTGCTCTAGTCTTCTCTGTTCTTTCACCATCTCTTTTGCTAACTCCTCATCTTCTTCCTGCCCTTTCATTGTGTTGCCCCCAAGGTTCATCCCTTGGACCTTTTCTCTTTTCTCTCTTTCCCTTGATTATTCCTCCTATTCTTATGACCTCAACTACCACCTCTCTGCTTATGACTACAAAATCTTTGTCTCTAGCCCTGATGCTTCTCACAGAGTTTTAATCCAACATTTTTAGTTGCCTACTGGCTAGCTCAATCCATATGTCCAGCCAACATCACAAACTCAACATTTCTCAAAATGAATTCATTGTCTTCCCTGAAATCTGCCCTCCTCTAGTTTTTCTATAATAGTACTATTCCTGCGATCGGTATCATAACATTTCATTCTTACTGCTCTTTCATCCTTTATGTCTAATCAGTTATCAAGTCCTATGATTATACCTCCATAATATTTCTCATATTCATCTCCTCCTTTCTATTCACACTGTAACGACTCAACTTCATTTTACCTAGAATATAGTAACAGACTTCTTACCTCTGGTCTTTCCCTTCTCCAAAAATGTCCTTATCACTCCCTGAATCATTTTTTCTGAAGCAACACTCTGCTTATGTGCCTCAAAAGCTTTATCTTTCCCTATTACCTCCTGCATAATGCATAAAACCCTATGCTAGTGAACAAAATCCTCTATATTTTAGCTTCAGCCTACATGACTTCAGTGTTTTTTCATGAGATTACTGTTCATGTAATCTATATCCAAAATGGACCTGAACTTCATCTCCTGTCCTTATCTGGACCTTTCCTGTCTCTGCCTTTGCTCACAATATTCATTATGCTTATAATGGACTCTCCTTAATTCTATTTCACTGAAGTTTCTCCATTTCTTCAACATGTGTATGAATTGGTGAATTTTTTATATTTTTATTCTTTCATTTATTCTTTACAACAGAAAGAAGTCCCAACTACTTTTGATTTGTCATATAAGACTGTGGACCAGTGGGAAATAGATCGAAACTCTCTGCAACTTCTGAAAATATTAGGATCTGGCCAGTTTGGTGAGGTGTGGGAAGGCTTATGGAACAATACTACTCCAGTAGCAGTCAAAACACTAAAACCAGGTATGATACCATCTCCATTTAAATGTCTGACTTGTTAATTATCATCATTACTCTTTGAGGGCCTTACAGAATATATCAGTATTGTATGTACATGGTTCCAAGCAGAATACAAAGCTATATTTTCTGCCCTCCAGGGGCTGAGGATCTAAACCTGAAAACATGTAATACTATCTAGACTGAAAGCTTCAGAAGACAAAGATAAGGACATTCCCTTGTAGTTAGGAGAATATAAAGATTCAAAAATTAAAAAATGAAATAGCCATCTATTTTGAGACAGTAATAAAAAAAATCAGCTTTTCACTGGCTCCTTTTCCCTAGGTTTTAATAAAAAGGAAAAATAGTTTTGACTGAATTTTTTGTATAATTTTTTTCTTTATTTTATTTTTTCTAAACCCTTAACTTATGTGTATTGGCTCCTAGGTGGAAGAGTGGTAAGGGTGGGCAATGGGGGTCAAGTGACTTGCCCAAGGTCACACAACTGGGAAGTGTCTGAGGCTGGATTTGAACCTAGGACCTCCCGTCTCTAGGCCTGACTCTCAATCCACTGAGCTACGCAGCTGCCCCTGTTTTGACTGAATTTTAAGAAAGTACTTTTTGGTTTTAATTAATTAGAACTTTTAAATTATATAAAGAATGACTAACTGAATTTATGTTCTTGAATGGTAGAGAGAAGGCAGTCAGAGCTACAGTGGACTTTTCAATAATTTCTTTATTTGCAAATATCTGAAGTTCTTTTCTTTTCTCCATCTTGCTTTGCCTATTGACCAAAAAAGTGAAAGTGGTGTTAAAAGGAAAATAAATATTGGGAAGTAGTTATCTGGGCCAAAGTTACATGTATTGTAGGAGTTGTGAATTAAAAATTGTCAGGGTCTTGGTCCATCTCAAAATGGCCAAAGACACAGAGATCAGGAAATGACAATTATGCATAATCTATGAAGAAGAGTCGGATTATACTAACTTTTCCCAGAAAGAAGGGTCAACTGAATGGCTGAATGTTTCTTCTCAAGGTGGGCAACCAAAGTTTTTGTCTTCTAAAAGTTTTCCTTCCTCAAGAAAGTAACGGTATCTTATCTTGAGACCAATTACATCAACTCTGTTGCATATATGGTACAAAGCTAAGGTCACTCTGTAGCTACAAGGCCACCTGAGATATAAATTTCTAATCTTAGAAGCTTCTGGTCACGTTACCAGATGCTGAAGGCATGTGCACAGTTCCCTTTGTCAAATCTGGCTAAGGCATTTCAGAGGACTTTCTTTATTATTTTACTCATAATGTGATCACTCACTACTGATTCTGATAAACAATTATTTAATAAACAATTGATATTTTTACTTAGTTTAAAATTGATGGTTATACTATTGGATATTTTGTAGGATCACACGCAGAGGATATAGTTCCAAAAAGTCATGAGACAATGAATGTAAACTGGTTAAAGTTACTTAATTAGTTTGTCTTTCACAGTGATCAGAAATCAGCATAAGAGCCAATTTCTTTTGTTGGAGGTGGTACAGGAAACCAGAGTGTTTCTATAAGAATAATTCTACTGCTACCAAATAACATTTACATAGCATTTTAAGGTTCTTCTCACAATGACCCTATGTGTTAGGTACAATAAATAGTGTTCTGGTGCTCCTAGGAGATGTTAGTTTACATAATGTGCCAAATGGCACAGAATTGTAATAAAAAACTTTATTCTTATCTTAAATTTAGAGTAGCACAAAAATCATAATGTGGTTTTAGGTTATTAAAACTTAGTACCTTTAAAATTATTTAAATTAAGTTTTAATAGTTTAAAATGGCACTAAAGGGAAACCTTGCATATCTTTATGTTAGCAGGACCAAAAATATAATTAAGAATAGAGTTCCTGGGAGCCTCAGTTTTTCATACAGGTGATAAATACTGAGTATAAGGAAGATTTTTTGGGAATGTTAGAAATAGAACATTCCATCATTACCAATTTTGTTATACATGGGCAATTCTCATATCTTCCACTATGGTTCCTCTATTATTGTGTCCCATCATAGCTATCTTGGTGGTGATTTTGGGTTCCTTTTTTTTTTTTTTAACCCTTACTTTCCATCTTAGAATCAGTACTAAGTATTGTTTCCAAGACAGAAAAAGCAATAAGGACTAGTCATTGGGATTAAATGACTTGCTTAGGGTCACACAGCTAGGAATTGTCTGAGGTCATATTTGAACCCAGGTCTCAAGGTCTGGTTCTTGATCCCCTGAGCCACCAAGCTGCCCTTGATATTAGGCTCTTGAAGGCTATGCCAGCAGAGCATGAACTTTTGCAGATTCTACCAAAGCTAGAGAGCCTTTAAGCCTAGTGACAGTATGTATGTGTGTTTTCTACAGATAAGACTAGCATTTGGGGAGCAATTTAAATTTTTTTAAAATAATTTTTAAATAGAATTTATTCCCAGGTATCTTAGCCACTCATTCCCTCTCTCCCCACACCATAGACATCACCCAATGCAAAGATATGTATATGTATATATATGCATATATATATATATATAATTTTATATTTAATGTTTCTATTCATCAGTTCTTTCTCTGGATGTGGACATTCACAAGTTATTCTTCAAATATTAGCTCTGTAGCTGTATATAATGTTCCTTTGGTTCTACTTATTTCAGTCTTCATTATTCTATGTAGGTCTTTCTAAGTTTTTAAAAGCAACTCTTGAAGACAATTATAATTGAGTTGCAATGAGTTTTGAAAGAGAGAATACCCATTGTGACAAAAC
Source organism: Gracilinanus agilis (assembly GCF_016433145.1). NCBI lineage: Eukaryota > Metazoa > Chordata > Mammalia > Didelphimorphia > Didelphidae > Gracilinanus > Gracilinanus agilis. The sequence goes on along the minus strand of NC_058133.1, from coordinate 368,370,601 downwards.
TGAAAATACTAAAGCACTCCTCATGCCATAGGGGATGATGTTTTGCTGTATT
>NC_058133.1:368312182-368370451 GCF_016433145.1 Gracilinanus agilis | reverse complement strand
ACCCAATGCAAAGATATGTATATGTATATATATATACATATATATATATAATTTTATATTTAATGTTTCTATTCATCAGTTCTTTCTCTGGATGTGGACATTCACAAGTTATTCTTCAAATATTAGCTCTGTAGCTGTATATAATGTTCCTTTGGTTCTACTTATTTCAGTCTTCATTATTCTATGTAGGTCTTTCTAAGTTTTTAAAAGCAACTCTTGAAGACAATTATAATTGAGTTGCAATGAGTTTTGAAAGAGAGAATACCCATTGTGACAAAACTGAAAATACTAAAGCACTCCTCATGCCATAGGGGATGATGTTTTGCTGTATTTCAGAATTACTGATTTTCTAAACAAAAGAATTCACTCAAATCAGGGCTAGCTAACTTGTTTAAATCAGTGGAATATTGTGTGATCAAAAGTTACTTGATTCTTCTAGGTTATTAAATAATATGGCCGGAATGTGAAGACATACTTTACCTGAGCTCAGCTGACCTGCCAAAACCATAGAAATAGAATATTGTGATTATTCTCATTAATCACTTCCTAACCCGATAACATTTCAGATCTTTATATCATTGTGCATCATAAAGGTCAGAAGATCTGACTTTGGAAAGACACTTAACCTCAATGGGCCTCAGTTTCCCTGAGTAAAATGAAGAAGTTGAACTAGGACTCTTCTAAGTTCTCTACTGGTTATCTACTGTCTAGATATTAACTGTATTAATAGCTTAACATTTAAATAACTCTTTTAAGGATCTTTCTCCCTAAATCCTATGAAGTAGGTACTGCAATTATTATTAATCCCTATTTTATAGATTTAGAAACAGGAGTTCAGAGAAATTAAGTGATTTATCCAAAGCCACACAGTATCAGTATGAGGATTTAAACCTAGAGCTGCTTACTTGATTGTCGGGTGCTCTTTCCATTAGACAATTCTTCTTTTTTTTACCTCTCTGACTCTCCCTCTGTCTCTATAAATGTCTCTGTCACTCTGTCTCTCTTATCATTGTACCCTTTGTAGTTTTAGAAAGGACCAGGAAGAATATTTCTTGTAATTCAGCACATAAATGAAGAAACAAATTGCAACAGTTTTCTCTCCAATAGGAATGACTGTTATTGATTTATGATGCAATAGTAGTAAACTGCTTTGTTGATTGGTTAAATGTTTTCACTTCCTTTGAACCATTAATCAATCTAAGCAGCTATTTATTGCTTAGCAGACGGCCAAGCAATAAAGATGACCCTCGCAATAAACTCTTGCAGTAGCTCTGATGGGCAAAAATGAAAATTTAATGCCACATTACGAGATGAGTTGAAACTGAATCTTCTTACTTCTGTTGCTAGTTAGTTTCTGCCATTCTGAATCATCACAAGGTAGAAGAAGGAAAAGGGGTAATTGGCTTTTCAATATCATTTACTCATCTTGATTACAACTATATAGAGCATTTTGATGCAGGAATCGTGATTTTCTAGGATTCCATGGCCACGATTGTCATCTCTGGGACTGTAATAGGTAATTGTTAATATTGTTTATATTTGCTCTTGTTTGAATGGACACAATAATTGTATTATTGCTGGAAGTTCCATGGATCAATGTTTCCATGGATTAGAGTCCCATTGGTCTCGCCAATACTAAGTGACTCCTTCATCTTTAAAGTTCCAGAAATGCTGCTTTCTGGCAAGATGTAGATTCCTGCACTAATGTCCTATATTGTTTTTTTTTTCCTTTAACCCTTACCTTCCATTTTAGAATCAATACTGTGTATTGGTTCCAAGGCAGAAGAACGGTAAGGGCTAAGCAATGACCCCCATTGCCTAACTTGTCCAGGGTCACAAAGCTAGGAAGTGTCTGAGGCCAAATTTGAACCCAGGACCTCTCGTCTCTAGGCCTGGCTCTCAATCTACCGAGCCATCCAGCTGCCTCCACTAACATCCTATATTGGTTAATTATGGTTAACTAGTTGTTAGCATACTAGTGTCCATGCCCCATGTTGCTGATTACACCCTTTGCCCTGAGAACTTTATCAGTACCTTTGAAGGTTCTCTATATCCACTCATCCTAATGGACTTCTCATCAGGATTGCTCCTCATTCTAAGAGCCTCTCTCATTAGAGGCAGCATGGATCATCCATAACACTGAGCCACAGGATGCCCCTTGTACTCATGGAGGGGGCCAGGCTGGGATGCCCTTCAGGAATGATGCCACTGATATTCCTGGGCCCGGATGAAAGAGTGTGCTCCTTGTTTCACTAACTCCCATCACCCTTCCCCCTGCTTTGTAAGAGCATCCCCAACTAAGAATACAAATAAGATCAATATGAAACAGAGATTTTGGAACTCCACTGTCTTTGCATGTCCTGCTGATCTGTCTCAGCAGCCAAAGCAAATGGCTTTATGTATTTTTTAAATAGATGTTGAATTAGAATTCCTTTCCTCAGGAAAATCAGTTATCATTTAATTCCTAGTACAAATATGTGGCAAAGAATCATAAAAACAAAAGACTCATTTAGGGCGTACCTAAGCCCAAATATACTGGAATCCCCTTTACAAAATGCCTGACAAGTTGTCATAAAGCCATTGCTTGAAAACTTCTAGTAGGGGAAAATCCATTACCTTTGGAGGCATTGCAATGAGCTTTACTTTCTTTCATTGTTTCTATTTCTACCTTTTCTGTTGTAGTGGGAAAAGGACTGGCTTTAGCATTGGAAGACCTAGGTTCAAATCTTGACTCTTACAAATTTTCACAAATTTCTTCACTTTTCAGAGTTTCCATTTCCTTATTTCTAAAATGAGGAGTTTGGAATAGGTAATCTCTTCTACACCTCCCAATGTTACATATGTATTTCTAACCCTCATCCTTCCATTCTTCCTTAGGAAAGACTTAAATACTTGAAGACAGTTACTATGACTTCTTAATCTTCTCTTCTTCAATCTAAACATTTCTGCTTCCTTTGACCAGTCTACATCTGACATGAACTTGGTCCTCTTTACCTTCTTGGTTGCCTTTTTTTCTGGAAACCCTCTGCTTTATGAATGTTCTTTCTAAAATATGGACCAGAATTGAACATGATATCCCCAATATGATCTGAGTAGAGCAAAGGTTTAGAAGCACTTTCACTTTCCTTTTTCTGGAATATTCTGTCTCTCTTAATGATACCCAAGATTGCATGAACTTTTTCCATTGTGATATCCCATTGTTGATACATATTGAGCTTGCTACTCTAAAATTTCCAGTTCTTTTTTTCAGAGAAACAGCTATGCAAGTATACTTATCTTTCTCATGTAGCTTTTTTGAACAAAGATATAAACTTGACTTTTATCTTTATTTCCATTTCCTCAAATCTCATGAAACTTTTTTAGTATATAAAGATTTTGGTGGATCTCAACTCTTTTTATAAACATCCTAGCACTTGCTCCCAGCTTTGCAAGTGGCAGTTAACCAATCCAAATGTGACTACAAGATAAGGAGAACCCATAACTGTGATATGAAGACCTTTGCATGACATAGTGGAACTAAAATTTAAAGAAAGGAAGAAGATGTTATGGAGAAATTGATGGAGAATGGTTACAGAACCATTTGGATTTATTGTAGTTGAGAAAACAGGAACCTGACCAGTACAATAAGAGTTCATCAGAATGACATTTTCTGAGAAGATTTTAATTACAATGGTTTGATATCAAATCTCATCAGAAGTTACCTTTCCTAACCTGATAAGCCTAGGCCAGGCTTTCATCTCCTTTCTACTATATATTGATGAGTAAAGACTAATGTTCAAGGACCTCTATGTTTTTGGGAACCCAAGGACAAAAAAAAAATGTCTCCATTGTGCCAGTTATCTCAGACTCTGAGCCAGAGAAAATAGACAAAGAGACATTTTCAATAGGGAATGAATCCTAGATAACATGGGGCTAGAGCTCCTGCCAAAGACCCTGCATGAGTATTCAACATATAGTTTCAGAAATTTTTCCCTCTGCCTTAAATTCCTAATGCCTGCCCAATGAGCTTTTGAATTCCCCATCACTTTGAATCTCTGGGCACAGACCAAGTTACCACTTCTAGGAGGAGATTTATATTAAGTATGGAATTCATTCCATAACATTTGAAGTTCCTTCTAATTCTGGAACTCTATTTTAATATACATGTTACACGTATAAGAATAATGCATTAAGATTTTTTTTCTTACAATGAACTGAAACATAACTTTCTCCCACTGGCCTTTAGTTTGTTCCCCCAAGAAAATGCCTAACTTTTTTCCCCCTTGTGATAACTCTTTAAATCTTTCAACATAGCTATTATACTCTCCAAAAAGCTTCTTTTTCTGAGCTATTAAGACTGAAAAGACAGTAATCACTCACGTGTTAAAACAGAATTATGGAGCTATCAGCCTTTCACTCAGGTGACATTAGCCCTGTCCATAGTTAGTCTTACTAACACTAGTGGTCATAAGGGCTAGTTTCCCAAGTTCTTCAGTCATGTTTTATTGATCAAAACATTATAAACAGTAGAGGAATTAATTGTGATTTTTGATGTTTTGAAAAAGAAAGAATAAATTGAATCATAATAATGCTTATTTTTTTTGTTTTAAATACTAAAATGAATTTTATTTTACCCCACATCCTCCCCTGAGAAAGTAAGAAAAATAGAACACCAAAGGAAACTTTTATAGTCAAGGAAAAAAAATTCCTACATTGGCCATGTTAAAAAAAATCTCAATCTGCCCTCTGAGTTCATCATCTCCTTATCAGGAAATGAGTAATAATGCTTACTCTGTTGAGAGAAAAGAAAGGGGTTTAGTTTGATTTAAGAAATTCACGTAAGAATTCTTTCCATCTTCATTTTCAATTGACTTTAACTACATGCCATCTTCCATGGAGAGTCACAGTGGGGGCATCTAAATACAATTTAATTGTGGACGATTTTAAAATAGCTTAGGATATGTCTCCATTATCACTTGGTCAAGTTATTAGCACTCTGACAACTTTAACAGGATGATAAGATCAGTATCTCAGGAGAAAGCATTCTGAGTTAGTCTTTTCTATATTGTATAAAATTGCAGTGGCTGCTTGCATATAAAAATTATGTTTTGGAAGTGGCCTCAAAAGATCCTTTCTACCTGACCTGCATACAATGCCCCCTTCAAATTGAGAAAATAAATATAAAAGTGACCCTGCTTCGAATTGTTAGCCAGCTGTTTCCACATAGTAGGTGCAAGAGATAGTGGCTATGTTTATGGTTCTGATGCAGTCGTCAGTCTTCCTCTGCCTTTGGACATAAAAGCTTTTGCTGCAGTAATTAAATATTCAGTGTTTTCCCCTTCTGCACATTAACATGAATGTTCTTCTTGATGCTTTTGTGAGCCTGTGCCACATTTTATCAGTTAGGTTGCCTGTATTCTTTTCCTTTTCTCTTTTTCATATGAATCCAAGTCAGCCTTTGTTCACCTATAGGTCATAACCCAAAACCCTGATGCACTGACACGTTCCTGTTATTAGATTTCCTCATCTGAACTGATTTTATCCTTTGATAACTAAAGATTTGTGGCATTTCTGTTCTTACTTTAGAAAGAGGCAGAAAATAATCTTGGTGATTCCCAGAAGGTTGCTGTGCAGATAGGAATGCCCTTAATAACGTCAAGTTATTTTTCTCCCCCTCTTTCTATTTCAGGTTCAATGGATCCAAAGGACTTCCTGAGGGAGGCACAGATAATGAAGAACCTGAGACATCCCAAGCTTATCCAGCTTTATGCTGTTTGCACTTTAGAGGATCCAATTTATATTATAACAGAACTGATGAGACATGGAAGTCTGCAAGTCTATCTCCAAAGTAAGCTAAAGACTTAAAAAACAAGGTGAAAAAAGAACTTGTTTTAGGTAGTGCCATAAATGCCAATTTAGCAGGTCTTTTAAAACTCAAGGGATATTTACTATCTGCACATCTGTGACAATAGATGTCTCAACACCAAGTGGTTCAATTACTCGGTGAAATGATAGGTACTTTGTGCTCAAAGGGAGGAGAAAAATATTTATACTGTTAAAAAAACCAAATAGTTCACAATAGACCCATCAAAGTACTTAAATGTAATGGGAAATTGAAGAACAGGCACTCAGAGCCATGAAATACTTAATACCGTTACTAAATATTAGAATCTACAAACTATTTGCTACTGATGGGAACTAAGAGGCATTGAAGAGTTGGTTCATAATAGATAGGAGCCCAGTGCCAAAATATACTTCATAACTATGCTAAATATTAGAATTCATAAACTGATATTTACCTCTTATAGGAACTGGGGGATAAGAGCTGGGTGATAGTGAAATATGTAATTTCCCATGTTTTTAAATTTTTGAGCTATATTACACCATATTACATGCTTGTTGGTTATTCAACTCTAGTTATTGCCAGAAAATAGCTAAAAGTTCAGAACAACAACCAAAAAAACCACAACACAACAGGTATTGTGCCATTTTTTGATTCTTAGCATTTGTTCTCTCTTTTATACTAAAAAGGATAAAAGGCATTGCTCAACCTTGGTACATATTACAAATGAATGATTTAATAAACAGAGCTATATAAAGTGCATGAAAATAGGAATGCTTAGAGGTCATAATAACCAAAAGCTTAATAGTAATACCATATATCTAGAGAAGATTTATTATTTTTTTTATCATTTTTGTTTTTCAAAACCCAGCATGAAGTGATAAAGAATGGGAAGGAAAAAAGCCCATATATCAAACTTCAGAGCCAAGATTTCCAAGGAGAAAGGACCTTCCTCTGACATTAGGATGATCTGGGGAAGTGATATGATTAAGCTACAAAACTAAAGGAAGAGAACATAGGTTGTGATGAGGTTAGCTCACTAGAGAGTAATATATGTCCCAACAAATGTTGTTGACTTAATGACTACAGACACACAAAAAAAACCATCTGGCTACCCTGCATGGAGCTACCAAAATTAAACAGAATCGCAACTCAGTTACCTGCCAAGTGAAGAGTGCCATGGAGACACTGCCCCTGCAAATGATAGTCTACTCTCTGAAGTTAGAATTTTGGGGAGGATCTAGGACATAGATAGGAGTGTGGAGAAGACATTCCCATCTGGAATATTGATGAGAAGTTCTGGTTATTCTTGAATAGGTGACAAGTATTTATTTGGAACTACTTTGTGCTGGGCAGTGTGCTAAGTGTTATGGGTACAAAGAAAAGCAAAAATATAGTCCTTACCAAATCTCAGAGCAGGGAGAGATCTTTGTGGTTCTCCGAGCTGACTTGTCCCCTCAAAAATGGAATGGGTCCTGGAGTATAATTTATTCTGGGACTACTAGAGCTGCCCCAAACAGACTCAACAGAATGCAGTGACCTCAGAGCTCCTTTGGACATAAAAAGTCACTTGTTTTAGGTAGTACCTCAGGAAGGCTCTAAACTGATGACAACCTAGAATGACTTTGGTAGGGACTACTGGAACAGAAGACAATTAGTATTCCCATTTGGGTAATTAAGACTTAGTTTGTCCAAGGGCAAAGCTTGATCTGTATTTTACCTGTCAGTACAAGTTCTAAAGAGATGCTGACTAGACACAATCCCTTCCCAATCAAGAAAGTTATAATAAAACAAAGCTAGATTAAAAAGAATCTGCCACTCAATTGGGCTGCCCATGAGGAGAAATATTATTAAACTGACATACTCTTGAGGAATGGAGCATAATTGAAAATATTTTCCTCCTGCAGATGTAAATTGTCACCAATTTATGGACATTTATATCAGTTTTGATATGTGACTCTTATAGCAAGAGCCTGTGCTGAGGTTTACTTAGGTAATTCTTGGGCTATGGCAGTCTCGAGAAAGGAAAATGTTTATTACTGAGTTTCCTGCAGGTATTATAGCTGTCAGTGAAAATCTTTTCATATCAACTATTCTTCAAATTAGCTTTTGTACATGATAGGTAAGAGAACATTTATATTCTTTTCTATCAAAACATCTTTGTAAAATCCCTGAGCTTTGCTTAATATTTCCTAGGATAAATTTTCTTTTATAGGAGAAATTTGATACAAAACTTTAGAAATGCCAGTCGCATATGAGAGAGAGTGTATGCCATAGTTGACAAAATCAGGAAGATTTGGTTTCAAGGTCTATTTCTTTTCTTTTCTCTTCTTTTCTTTTGTTTTTTAAACCCTTACCTTCCGTCTTGGAGCCAATACATAGTTTTGGCTCCAAAGCAAGAGTGGTAAGGGCTAGGCAATGGGGGTTAAGTGACTTGCCCAGGGTCACACAGCTGGGAAGTTTCTGAGGCCAGATTTGAACCTTGGACCTCCTGTCTCTAGGCCTGGCTCTCAATCCACTGAGCCACCCAGCTGCCCCCTTCAAGGTCTATTTCTGATGAATGATAACTTCACGATGCCAAGCAAATAACTTAACTCCTTGGTACTTCAAGTAACATCCCAAGACTTTAAGGTAAAGATAAATTGCCAATTTGCATTGATTAAGGAGTTTTTGAAACTCTAATGACATCACAAGTCCACCCTCCAAAAAAATCTATAGTAGATGTCCAGTTTATTAATTTCCAAAATTTTGAAGATAAATATTGAAAGCTTGATTTTGTTTTCCTCCTTGTTAATTCAGTGAAGCTATTCTTTACAGAATATCAGATATTTCTTTTTCTGTAAAATAAATCTCAGCCCATGCTCCCCACCATATAACCATTATCATGTGAAATTCACAGGCAGATGCTCAAGTAAACCTTGAGATATTCTCAAGGGGACATGCCAGAACAGAGGGCAGAAAACTTTAAAAAAATTAACTTATTTAGAATATTTTTCATGGTTACATGATCCATGATTCCTGTCCCCCTCTACTCTTCCCCCTCCTGCCCCTGGAACTGACAAGCAATTCTACTGGGTTATGCATGTATCATTGTTTAAAACCTATTTCCGTGTTATTCATATTTGTAGTAGAGTTATCTTTTAACACCAAAATCCCACTCATATCCCCATTGAACCAGCTGATAGATCCTATGTTGTTCTTCTATGTTTCTGCTCCCACAGTTCTTTCTCTGGATGTAGATAGCGTTCTTTCTCATAAGTCCCTCTGGATTGTCCTGAATCATTGCATTGCTGCTTGTAGAAAAATCTATTACATTTGATAGTGCCACAATATATCAATCTCTGTATACAGTGTTCTCCTGGTTATGCTCCTTTTGCTCTGCATCAAATCCTGGAGGTCTTTCCAGTTCACATGGAATTCCTCCAGTTCATCATTCCTTTCAGCACAGTAGTATTTCATCACCATCAGATACCACAATTTGTTCAGCTATTCCCCAATCTATGGACATTCCTTCATTTTTCCAATTTTTTTGCCGCCACAAAGAGTGTGGCTAAAATTTTTTCGTACAAGTCTTTCCCCTTATTATCTCTTCAGGGTACAAACTGATCAATAGTATGGCTGGATCAAAGGGCAGGCATTCTTTCAAAACCCTTTGGATATAATTCCAAGTTGCCCGCGAGAGTGATTAGTAACTCTCAACTCTACCAATAGCATATTAGTATTCCAATTTTGCCACATCCCATTCAACATTTATCACTTTCCTTTGCTGCCATGTTGGTCAGTCTCTAGGTGTAAGGTAGTACTTCAGAGTTGTTTTAATTTACATTTCTCTAATCGGGAGGGATTTCAAACACTTTTTTATGTGCTTATTGATATTTTTTATTTCATCATGTGAAATCTGCCTATAAATGTCCCTTGACCATTTGTCAATTGTGGAATGGCTTGATTTTTTGTAAATTTGACTTAGTTCCTTATATAATTAGGAAAATAGACCTTTGTCAGAGAGTTTAGTTATGAAGATTTTTTTCAGAGTTTGTTGCTTTACTTCTAATTTTGGTTACATTAGTTTTGTTTGTAGAAACCCTTTTTAATTTTTTTAAACATTTATTAATATTTATTTTTTGAAAAGTTAACATGGTTACATAATTCATGCTCTTACTTTCCCCTTCATTCCCACCCCCTGACTTCTCCCTCCCCCTCCCCATGGCTGATGTGTATTTCCACTGGTTTTAACATGTGTCATTGATCAAGACTTATTTCCAAATTGTTGATAGTTGCATTGGTGTGGTAGTTTCGAGTCTACATCCCCAATCATGTCCACCTCAACCCATGTGTTCAAGCAGTTGTTTTTCTTCTGTTTTCACTCCTGTAGTTCTTCCTCTGAATGCGGGTAGCATTCTTTTCCATAAATTCCTCATAATTGTCCTGGGTCATTGCATTGTTGGTAGTACAGAAGTCCATTACATTCTATTTTACCACCCTGTATTGGTCTCTGTGTACGATTTTCTTCTGGCTCTGCTCCTTTCACTCTGCATCAATTCCTGGAGGTCTTTCCAGTTCACCTGGAATTCCTCCAGTTTATTATTCCTTTGAGCACAATAGTATTCCATCTCCATCATATACCACAATTTGTTCAGCCATTCCCCAATTGAAGGGCATCGCCTCATTTTCCAGTTTTTTGCCACCACAAAAGGCACAGCTATAAATATTTTCGTACAAGTCTGTTTATCTATGATCTTTTTGGGGTACAAACCCAACAATGGTATGGCTGGATCAAAGGGCAGGCATTCTTTTATAGCCCTTTGAGCATAGCTCCAAATTGCCAGACAGAATGATTGGATCAGTTCACAACTCCACCAGCAATGCATTAATGTCCCAGTTTTGCCATATCCCCTCCAGCATTCATTACTCTCCCCTTCTTTCATTTTAGCCAATCTGCTAGGTGTGAGGTGATACCTCAGAGTTGTTTTGATTTGCATTTCTCTAATTATTAGAGATTTAGAACACTTTCTCATGTGCTTATTGATACTTTTGATTTCTTTATCTGAAAATTGCCTATTCATGTGTTCTTTAGCCTCTTGGAGTCTTAAGTCTTGCTGCTTACAAGAGCAGGCCCTGGTGACCCCAGGTAGCTGCCAAGGACTTAATCTGCTCCCCAAACTTGCTCTAACTCTTGTGCGCTGGCTTTGTCACTGTAGGTGGTGTGGGGTGGGGGAGGGGTTGCTCAGCTCCCATTTTAGTGAGAGCTGTTTTACCCCTTTATAGCATTGAAGTGCCCTGGTTCCACATATCTCCAATGCTGTGCCTTGTTGTGGGGTCCCTTTGTTCCTCTGGATTTGTTTTTATGTCTTCTTGAGGAGTGCTGTATGTTTTGGTTAGGAGAGGTTAAGCAGCTGCTTTTTACTCTGCTGCCATCTTAACCAGGAAAATGAAACCCTTTTTAATTTGATGTAATCAAAATCATTGATTTTATATTTTGTAATGTTCTTTTTCTCTTGCTTGGTCTTAAATTCCTTCCTTTCCCACAGATCTGACAGGTATACTCTTATGTGTTCTCCTAATTTATCTATGATTTCATTCTTTATATTTAATCATTTACCCATTTTGAATTTATGTTGGTATAGGGTGTAAGATAATGATCTGGACCTGATTTTTCTCAAACTGTTTCCCAATTTTCCTAGCAGTTTTTGTCAAATAGTAAGTTTTTCTCCCCAAAGCTGGAATCCTTGAGTTTATCAAACACTAGCTTGTTGAGATCATTTACCCCTAGTCTATTCCAGTGATCTACCCTTCTGTCTTTTAGCCATTACCATATTGTTTTGATGACCACTGCTTTATAGTACAGTTTAAGATCTGGTACTGCCAAGCCCCTATCCTTCACATTTTTTTCATTATTTTCTTTAATATTCTTAATCCTTTATTCTTTCAGGTGAACCTATAATTTTTGATAATTCTATAAAAGTTTTTTTTTGTAGTTTGATAGGTATGTCACTGAATAAGTAGATTAATTTGGGTAGGATTGTCATTTTTTTTAAACCCTTGTACTTCGGTGTATTGTCTCATAGGTGGAAGATTGGTAAGGGTGGGCAATGGGGGTCAAGTGACTTGCCCAGGGTCACACAGCTGGGAAGTGGCTGAGGCTGGGTTTGAACCTAGGACTTCCTGTTTCTAGACCTGACTCTCACTCCACTGAGCTACCCAGCTGCCCCGATTGTCATTTTTATTGTGTAAGCTCATCCTACCCATGAGCAATTAATGTTTTTCCAATTATTTAGATCCAGTTTTAATTGTGTGAAGGTATTTTGTAGTTATGAATCATATAATTCCTGTATTTGTCTTGGTAGATAGATTCCTAAATATTTTATATTGTTTAGAGTGATTTTAAGTGGAGTTTCTCTTTCTAACTCTTGCTGCTGAGTTTTGTTTGAGGATCTCTGGGCAGTTATCTTTGATGATTTCTTGTAATATGATATCCATAGTTTTTTCTTGATCATGACTTTTGGGTAGTTCAATAATTCTCAAATTGTCTCTCCTAGATTTATTTTCTAGTTCAGTTGTTTTTTCAATAAGATATTTCATGTTTTCCTCTGTTTTTCATTCCTTTGATTCTGCTTTATTGGTTTTTTTTTGTTTCTCATGAAATGATTAATTTCTGGATGGTCAATTCTGATTTTAAAGCCTGATTTTCTTCTGTCAGTTTATAGCTCTCCTTTTTCAATTGGTCCATTTCTTCTTGTATAATGTTCCTTTCTCCTTGCATCACTTTTATTTCTCATTACATCACTTTCATTTCTATTTCTCACTTTTCCTCTACCTATCTTAATTGATTTTTGAATTTGTTTTTTAGTTCTTCCAGAATCTGTGTCTAACCCATATTTTTCTTTTGGACTTTGTGTGTGTTTCCCTTGTTTTTACTATCCGCTTCTGTGTCTGTACCTTACTCTTTGTCTCTATAATAATTCTTTGGAGTTAGGTGCTTTTATTTTGTTTGCTCATTTTTCCTATCTAATTATAGGTAGGCTTGGGGGGATGGTGTGTTGGTCTGAGGGCTGAGTGCTCTGATAGCCCCCTCCTAAAGTTGTTTTACTCTGTTTTCTTGTTGGTTCTTTCACTTCAGTATTTGTTTTGTGATGATATTATAATCTTGGTCAGAGAGGATTCTCAGGGTGGCACAGAGCTGCTCAGAATTGCCAAACCTGCTGTTCTTTAAGGCTATGTTAGAGGAATGAAGGTTCTGGAAGTTTCTAATAAACTAGCAATATCTTAAGTACAAACAATGACATTCTATGCCTTTTGGAAGAGAATCAGCCTAGCTCAAAATAGAGACCTATCCCTAGAAGTCTTGCCACTATGTGATGCTGCCTTGATTCTAGTCTATATTCTATTGCTGAATGACTAGCTTTGAAACCTTGTTTTAATCTCTTAATAATTCTTTGCCTCAGTTTATTATATGTATTTATCTTATGAGTGTTATAGGGTATATATATATATATGCACATATACACATATATTATATATGGATGTATATGTTTATGTGTATAGGATGAATGCAAAATAAATACTAGGTAGTTTAATGAGGAATGGCACTAACAGTTGAGAGATCAGGAGGAAATGATTCATGTTTTATATGGATAGGCAGTGTTACACCTATTTCTAAAACCCAACTCTTCTGACTTGTAAGCCAGTGCTTTTCCCATTATATCAAAATCTTTTCAATCAATGAAATAATTTGGTCATTCGCAGACCCCTCATCTTACAGTGTAACTTTTGCTAATGAATGAACACATGTTAGATTTTGTTTTTTTATGTCCCAAGAGCTTGAAGGGTTTTTAAAAAAAAAGTCTTAAAAAGAAATGGAGAAAAGGGATATCCTCTAGCTATTTGTGAGTCTAATGTTCCTATCTAATAACCTTTTTGTAACGAATATGTCTCTCAAATAAACAATCTCATTTAACAAAGTCATAGAAAGTCACATATTATAATTTGTGCCTTTGGGTCAACCTGTCCTTGGTAAGAAAACTTATGTCCTGTCCTTAGGCAGAATGGGTACTACTAATGGGTAGTTGGAGAAGCTGTGTTTGTTATTAGAGATGACACATGCTGAAGGCGTCTCAGGGCTGCAAGGGGGTACACGACCTACTAAGAAGCATATAGACTTTAAAAAGGAACATCTATGCACCCATCAGGTACCCTGAGCTATAAACAGGATGAAATATCCTTGAGATCTCAGGTTTCCCATGCAACAATTCAAATAGAATTCAAATTCCTTTTCATAGTTAATTTCTGAGGAAGGAATAAAGGACTTCTCTGTAGCTTAGAATGGTGGTAAGGTCAATATCTAAACAACTAGAAACAATCATAGATAAGCTCAAATCAGGTGATACCTTAGATTTCTATCCCCCATGCATAACACTAAAAGCTTTGACCTAGCAGGGAGTAGATTAAATTTACTCTCATTTCATTCAACAAACATTTATTTAACACCTGTTACCTAAGAGACACTATGCTAGGCATGAGGGATTCAAAGAAGAAATGAAATATAAGATACATTTTCCATCCTCAAGGAGCAATCTGGTAGGAAGGATAAGAGCAGTATACAAATAACTATAAAAAGTTAGAATATTATAAGTACATAAGAGTCAAACAGAGGCATAAGAGATTTGAAGTAGAGATCATTTTTAGTGATCTCAACATACTCTAGTGAACTCATCTTTTTCAAAAAAGAGCTCATGATCATTTTACTCAAAGCCTTTGCTTTGCTTAATTTCCCTGTTTCTGTTAATGCCATCACAATTTTTCTAGTCTCTCAGGTTTGTGACCTCTGATCTTATTTTGATTTTCTCTTACTTCCCATGTGTAATTATCTGCCAAATTGTATCATTTCTGCCTCCACAACATTTTTCTGCACCTCCTCCCCTTCTCATTGCCACCACCCTAATTCAGTACCTTATTACCTCTTACTTGGATTATTGCAATCTTCTCTTAATTGATCCTTCGGCCTCATTTCTCTCTTTAATCCATTAAGTTAATTGATATTCCTTAAAAACAGGTCTAACCATGTCATTTTCCCACTAGATAAACTAGTGGCTCCCTATTGCCTCTGGGATTAAATATAAACCCCCCCACCTTTTTAAAAGATTTTTTTAAGATTTTATAAGTCTTTATGACTAGGCCACAACATATCTTTCCAACCACATTATATATTACTCCTTTTCCTGTATTCTATAGTCAATACAAACTGGTCTTATAAAAATATAAAATATTTTAAATGAAATTTAAAATAAAAATAAAAAATATAAAAATATATGTATTCCTTACACATGATACTTCAACTCCTCTCCCAATACATTTGAACTGGCCATTTCCTATGCCTGGAATGTACTCCCTCTTCATATCAGTCTCATAAATCCCTCATGTCCTTCAAGATTGAATTAAAGTATCATCTATATAAAACCTTTCCTGATTTCCCCCCAACTGTTAACATGCTTCCTCTATGCCTACTTTTTAAATGTAGGTATAATACATTTTTCATGTAACTAGTTTTTATTTATTCCATATTATGTATGTTTTTTTCCCTTGACAAAATATAAATTTTGAGAGGAAGGATGTTTGTATTTTTTATCTTTGTATCCTCAGCACCTTCCCCAGTGCTTGCTTCTGAAAAGGTAAAATGATGGTTAGACTGAATATACAAGACTAGGGTCACCAGGAATTAAGTACTTAATTCCAAATGAAAAACTCAAGTTAGAATGACCTTTATGGTAGTTTATTTACAAATAGAAAGAGAGAATGAAAGTAAGAAAATCAGAGAGAGGATAGGGCAATATATCTAACTTCACACACTGAGTATTTTGCTTTGGCCCCTGGCTCAACCCTACTAGGACTAATTAATCCTCAGCCAGAGGGGCCTCAGCCTTGAGCTGAAGGCCTGGTGATGAATAAAGTAAGGGCTTCAGCCATGAAGCCTCTCCCAAGAGGGGAGACCTCTCTTGAGGATAGTCCTTTCAGAAAATCCAGGAAGGAGTCAGTCTTTTTCACTCACCCACATGGTAGTTCAAAAAGAAAGCAGTCCAAGGTCCTCTGGGGTCCAGTTCAAGGTGAAAGAGCTCCAACTTGAACTCAGAACTCTGAAGAATTGCTCACAGGAAGTTGTAACTCCTTTTAAAAAGTGCTTCTTTTACATTACTTCCTGTACCTTCCTTCCACTTTACATGTATCAATTATAGCCTAAACTTTGCTTAGGACTGCCCAGGTGGCTGTTGGTCAATTCTGATTCATCACCCACTTTCCCACACAGTGGGTTACGGACCTCCCCCACTTAGGATAAATGGGGTGTGTACACTTTTGGTGATTAAATCTAAAAATGGGCAGGGTAAAGTTAATCCCATCTTCACAGTTCACAAAAGACACAATAAAAAGTTATTGATTGATTAATTCCAACTAAGGGGTGAGAGAGAAGGTGGGATCTTTTTAACCCTTTAAAGATAAAAATGATATTAATAGATAGGAATATGATTGTTTTCTTTGCCATAGTATGGCATTGCCAAAAAGAGAGATGTATTAAAATAAGTCGAGGAAAGAGGGGGAAGGATGAAATATTGAAATAATGGAAATTCAATTTGACTGGAGTAATAAGTGCATAAAAGGGAAAGAATAGTGTGAAATAAATCCAGAAAAAATATATTGGAACAAAGTAGTGGAAGGTTTTCAATTCTAACCTGAGGGAAAAAATTATCTATATCTATATATTTATATCTATATCTATATAAATTTATTTTCCTTCAGAATGCAATTTGGAGTCAGTAAAGTTTTTTTTTTCTTTTTAAGAGGAGACATAGATATGTGTATTAGAAAGGTTACTTTAAAAGTGTAAAAGTGTTGTGAAGGATGGAATGGCCAGAGGAGGCAATACCAGTGAGGAGGTTACTACCAAAGTAATAGTAAGAGCAGTCATGGACTGTACTATAGAATTGTAAATGAGCAAATGGGTGCAAGAATTATTATGGAGATAAAACTATGTTGTTTAGTTTTTTCAGTTGTGTTCAATTCTTTGTGACCCAATTTGTGGTTTTCTTGGCAAAAATATTGGAGTAGTTTGTCATTTCCTTCTCCAGTTCATTTTATAGATGAAGAGACTGATGCACATAAGGTTAAGTGCAATGAGTCACACTGCTAGTTAAAGTCTGAGGCCATATATGAACTCACAAAAATGTCTTCCTGACTTCAGATCTAGCACTTTATTCTCTGTGCTACCTCGCTACCCCATTGTAGAAACCACAGGACAAGCGAAATCATTAAAGGGGTAAAGGTGAGGAAAGAGTTAAAGATGAGTCAAACTTTTGTAAGGAACAAAATTGGGGTTTTGGCTCAATAGGAGAGTAATAAAGTAATATTGTAGTTGTAGATTTTAAAATATTACAGCTTAAGTCAAAATGACTTTTAGCAGCTTTTATTTACAAAGAAGTGGAAAATATAGATGAGACAGATTCTTAACAAGCCTACCAGCCCTAAGAGCTTCTCCAGCAAAGTGAAGTCTGGTTCAGCACCCTGGCAGGAGGCTTCCTCAGGTCTCAGATCTCCACATAGAGTCTTCAGCCAGAAGTCCCCCAGTGCAGCCTCCTCCAATGCCAAGGCAGGAATCTCAGCCACTCACCCAGCAAACCTATGCAAGATCCAGGAAAGGAATGGGCCTCTCCAAAGCCAAAGAATCAAAGAGTCCTCCTTCAGCCCAGCTCACAGAAGCAGAGAGAATCCTGAATCCTAGGGCTGGCCTTTTTAAAGCTGTTTTCTCCAAGTCACTTCCTGTCATTCCCCCACTTTACAGGAACCAATCACAGCCTCCCATTTGCCTGGCACTCTCTGGGGGTGTGGGGACAGTGGCCTTTGGAGGTGTCACTTACTCTTGTAAGTGACTTGTGAACTCTCATGCTTAATGGTTAAGTAGGAGTACTTTAAATTCTTGATTTGATTAGCTAAACATAGACAAGGGAAGAGTTAATCCTATCTTCACACTTTGGACAATATGTTTTCTTTTATGATAATTCTCAACTCCTCTGTGAGGTTTTGAGTGGTGGAATTATAAAAAAAAAATAAAGATTATTTTGCAGGGGAAGGAAATAGGATTGATTGATTTTTTAGTCATACTGAGTTCAATATTTCAACAGTACATCCATACAGAAGTGTTCTATGGACATCTGGAAATGAAAGTCCCTAGATCAGGGAAGAAATCATAATTGAAGACAGACATTTAGAAGTTATGTGCATAGAAAGAATTGTTTTATATGTGGGAGCAGATGAACGGAAAGGATTATAGAGAGGAGAAAGTGATGAAGGTGAGACTGTTGGAGGACACCTTTGTTCTGGGGTTGGCAAGAGGAAGAGGAAGCTGTGAAGGAGCTCTATGAAGCAAACAAATGATTCAGAGAAAGCCCAAGAAAGGATAGTGTTTCAGAAGTCAAAGAAGGAAGGAATATCAAGAAGGGGCTGGTTAACAATATGAAATAATGCATGAAGGCCAGAGAGCAAGATCAAAAAGAAGCCATTGTATTTGGCAAGAGGTCAAATGAAATACATAGTTTGGGACAGGGACAATTTGGAAATTTATTTTACTTAACCATGCACATTTGTTACAAAGTTTTTCTTTTCTTTTTCCCTTTTTAGAAAGGGAAGGCAGGAAGGTGGGAAAATAAATGAAAACAATATGTTTTCAAAAAGGAAAAAAATTGTTGATGATTTCAGAGTGAGCAGTTTCATTGAAGTGGTAGGGATAGGATCTAAATTAAAGCAAATGAAGGAATAAGTAGGTGAAAAGAAAATGGAGGCACTATTGGAAGACTACTGAATTATTCTTTCCTGTAGTTTAGGCACATTTCTTCTACACATAGTGTTCTGAAGTTTGACAGAAATATTATGAAATAGTATAAGGATTATTATTCTCACTTTATAAATGAAGAAACATGTGAAATGACTTGGCCAGTATCCCACAGTTCTAGAGTTGAGTAGAGAGAAACAGAGAGACAGAGACAGAGACAGAGACATAGAAATGACTTGGAGGAAGCCCTAGAATTATTTTATCAATCACCCTTGTTTTTTCTTCAATCTCTTCCTCCCTTATTTTCATTTATTTTCCCACCTTCCTGCCTTCCCTTTCTGAAAAGGGAAAACCAAAATAAAACCCTTGTAAAAAAATGTGCAGGGGGCAGCTGGGTAGCTCAGTGGATTGAGAGCCAGGCCTAGAGATGGGAGGTCCTAGGTTCAAATCCGGCCTCAGACACTTCCCAGCTGTGTGACCCTGGGCAAGTTACTTGACCCCCATTGCCTACCCTTACCACTCCTCCACTTATAAGTCAATACACAGAAATTAAGGGTTTAAAATTTAAAAAAAAAAAAAGAAAAAAAAAGAAAAAAATGTGCACAATTAAGAGACAGAGAGAGATAGAGATAGAAAGAGAGGAAGGAAGGGAAATTTTGACAATTTGAGGGAAATTAGGAAATTAATAGATTCTTTTTTTTGATAGACTAAGCTTGAGAATACTTCTAAGGGAAGAGAAAGAATCAATGAGGAGGGAGAGACAATAAAAATAAGAATGATTGTTAGAGTAAATTCATGGAGAATAGATAGAATAGGAAGGGAGGTTAAGAGTGTTGGTGGAGATATTGGTCTTGGTAAGAAAGACCAACTTATGCTCTGAGATTTGAGGCAAGGAGCAAAAATGTGAGAAAGTACAGAAAGGTTTGAGATTGTGGAAGAAAGGAAATGAGATAATTCAGGTCACATAGCCTAGTCGCTAATGCCTAAGGCTCATTAAAAGGTCAAGCAAATTATAGTCATTGAGAAGAGTTTTAGAGTTCAAGATCTTGGATTAGATTTGAGTGATAGCAAAGTGAATGAATGAATAAATACATGAATAAATGAGGAAAACATTTATGGAATGTTTCTTAATGCCCAAGCACTCTGTGCTAAGCACTGGCAATAGAGATCTATGAAGGCATATAAAATCCTTGTACCAAGCAGCTTACATCTAATGGGAGAAACAACAAACAAGGGAACAGTGGCAGGGAGAGGCATTTTGATCCCCAGAGTCACAGAGCTAGTAAATGAGGCCAGACGGGAATAGGTTGATACTTCATTTGAGAATAATTGGCAGCATTTATTTTGATCTTAGTGTATACTCTAGCAGGGGAGATTGGAAATTAATTAGCAGGAGAAGGGGTAGTGTAGCAGTTGGAGAGGAATGTATGTGAGGCACTTGGTAAGGATGTGAAGTGAAGCTTAGCTAGGATTTTCCTGAAATACTGCTCCAAGAGAGACCAGAACCCAGAGACCCCAGAACCAAATAATTTGGGTAATTAGGCCAGAGTTAGAATGATCATTGATTTAAATATTGAAGTCTGTCATAATGATAGCAGAGATAGGAAAGAGGAGGTCCAAATAGTATGAGAATATATCTATTAGTTGGCAGTAAATGGAAGCTTGAACTTGTTACTGTCTTTACCCTGTTATTATTCCTTGAGATTTCAGTTGCTGAATTTGGTTGTATTTACTAATTCACAAATTAGTCCTATAAACATTAATCCCTATTAGTGAAATTGTGACTATTCAAATATACAAAAGTCAATAGAATAGGGCAGTCATTTGACATACTGTTATAGCTTCTCTCCCTCCCCCCCCCCCCCCTTTTCTTGCCTAGATGATGCCGGGGCCAAAATCCATCTGCCTCAACAGCTGGATATGGCAGCTCAAGTTGCTTCAGGAATGGCTTACCTAGAATCTCAGAACTATATCCACAGAGATTTGGCTGCCAGAAACGTCCTTGTTGGTGAACACAATGTTTATAAAGTGGCAGACTTTGGACTTGCAAGAGTTTTTAAGGTGAGTTTTTAAAGATTTTAAGTTGAGTTTTAAAGTGAATTTGGATGTTGGTTTTTTAAATCAATAAATTGCTTTTCCCCCTGGAATTTAAAAAAAAATTCAAAATCATGTCTTAAAATAGTATTTCTCAAATTCTTTTCATCCATGCAACATTTCATTATGGACAAAAGACTCTACAGGGCAACTGCAATAATCTACTGTACCCAAGGGAAAAAAATGAGTTCATCAAAAACAATTTTTAAAAGTTACTGCTTTTGTTGAGAATTTAATGTTAGATTCTTGAGTGAATTAATTCATCCAAAGAATGAAAGCAGGGGGCAGCTGAGTGGCTCAGTAGATTGAGAGGCAGGCCTAGAGACAGGAAGTCGTAGGTTCAAATCTGGCCTCAGACACTTCCTAGCTGGGTGATTCTGGGCAAGTCATTTAACCCCCATTGCCTAGCCCTTACCATTCTTCTGCCTTAGAACCAATACACAGCATTGTTTCTAAGATGGAAGGTAAAGCAAAAAAAGAAAAAAAATAATGAAAGTATATACATCTTAAAAAAACAACAATAACCAACCCTTAATTCTGTAAAAGAATAGATTGTGGAGTACATAAAGACTTTACATGCCATCAAGTCATACTCAGACCAGGGTCTGAGCATAATAACTTTAAGGAGCAATCCAAAAAAAGTTGGTAATTTTGAGAATCTGATTTTGTTTAGAGAATAAAGTTTTAGAGGCATCTAGGTCAAATAGTATATATAGTATTGATATGGTGTCGGGAAGACCTGAGTAAAATTTTGTCTCAGGCACTTAAATGAACTTTGGCAAATAACTTAACCTTTCTCTGCCAAAGTTGTCTTATCTACAAAATAGGGATAAAAATGGCATTTACATAATAGCTTCATTGAGGGAATTAAGAGAGATAATATCTAGAATGTGCTTTGCTAGTTTTAAAGAGTTATGTTAATGCTGGCTATTATTATTTTTGTTTATAGCACTTCAGTATTGTTAATGGGTTAACATTGCTAGAAGCCCGCATAGCTCCATAACTGTGTAAAAGTATAAAATATGCCATACTTCCTCTGACTTTGCTGATTAGGAAGATACCTAACCTTAAGGGCAGCTTCTGTCAGAACAATAGCTCTGAAGAAGGGGGAACTTAAAAGATAAGACATTAGATTGGTAAGATGGCCATCTAGTCAAAGAAAGGGAAGGATTTTTCTTCTTTTCCTCTAGGTTTCATAAATATGTAATCCCAAATTAAATTAGTAACAGTGAAATCTAGGATAAGTTGGAAAGGAGAGGGTGTTATTTTGCTGCCTTGAACTGAGGCTCAGAGGGTCAGGCTAGAGAGATTCTTTTGAGGGGAAGATGTCTTTTGTTGGATGCTCATATATGACCTGATAGACTTTAGATCATATGGAAGCATGACTTGAGAGATCATAGGAATTGAAGATGCATAAAGGTCAATTCATGAAAGTATACTGTTGCCTAACTGGGCTAGCCACTAAAATAAGCCACTTTTCTGCTCTGTTTCTACCCATTTTTAGGATTGATATTTTTCCCTAGAAGATTTGTTCCCATCTTTTCCTTTGACTTTTTCTTTTCTCTTTTTCTCTTTTTCCAAGTAAGTAAATCTGTCATATAATCGCATATCTTCCCACATCATACATATCTACATCATCTCTCATAGGGAGGCAGTGTAGTCAATTTAAGTGAGCAAACATTTATTAAGCTCCAGGCATTGTTCTGAGCATTGGGGTCTACAAAGAAAGGTAAAAATAGTGCCTGCCCTCAAGGAGCTCACAATCTGTTAGTATAGCAGAAAGAGTGTTGAGTCTTCAGTTAGAAGACTGGGGTTTAAATCTCATCTCTGATGCTCATTTCCATCAAGTGACTGCCTAAGTCACTTTGCTTCCCTTGGGCATCTGTTCCCTGATTTTTAAATCCAAGGTCTTGGATTATCTGACCTTCACAGAGCTATAGATCTGTGGCCATCCTGAGTGTCTGCAACATATTTACGGTATTAAATTATGGCAGATATCTTCATTGAAAATTCTCTGGTCTGACATGTTACTTTTAACTGGTTTAAACTATGAAGTAGTAAAAATCTTTCCTGGAAATTCCTCTCAAATAAAAAGGGAAAACATGAAAAAAAATAAAACTTTCTGGATATTGGACTAAAATCTTAATTTTTCATTTAGACATTTTGGTATTTTTTATGTACTCTTTTTCCTACTATGCCCCTAAAATTACATACTTTCCCTCCTCTTTTCCATTTTTATATACACATATATAAGTACATACATAACACAAAGACAGTCATATTTACCTGGACATTCAAAGGATCCTTGACTCTTTCGTTGACAATTATAGGGCCAATTACTCCCAGCAGCACTGCCTCTCTGACCCCATCTTTTATCCCTTTTAGGCCATGTTGGTTAGTCTCCTTTCTCTAGTTCTGAGCTCTGATATATGACTTGTTACTGTATCTCAGCTGGGCTAATATAAGAAATAATAGAAAATATCCCGTTAGATAATCATGTTTTCCTCCAAGTGTAACTTTGTGACTTCCAATATTTCTTTAGACTCTAGACTTGTGATATATGTAGCTCAGCTACAAGTAAATAACTATTTTAATTCTCATGAATCTATCATACTCTCTTTAAGTAAATTAATTAGAACCATGATGAGAGGACACTTGCATTTAAATCACTTGGAGTCTGTTTTCTGCTCCTAGAAAGTGGTTAAGTGATAATTATCAAAGTCAATGGCCCTTCAATGCCATCAGTAAATCAGAAAATAGCAGACAGCTCTTGCTATCATTTCTTCCATTATTGAATACTAGATGGGAAGTCAGCCTTGCCATGTGGTCCCCTGCACCAGCAGGATCCTTTACCAGTTCTTTGCATGTTGGTTTGCACTTAATAGATGCTCACTCAGTATTGACTGAATCCATGGATGACAACTCCTGATATGGTAACAAAAATCTATCAGTTTAAACATTCAGTCTCTCTTGAAGTCTTGTTTATACAGTTTGGCATCCCCTCAGTAGTCTACACCTCTTCCCTTGACCTCGCCACACACACACATACACATATTAGACTGTAATTTTGTAATGATGTATGCCAGATTATACCTTTGCTGCCGGGACCCTCCACCAGGCAGATGGCATGTAGACTCTAATTAGTT
Source organism: Gracilinanus agilis (assembly GCF_016433145.1). Lineage (NCBI taxonomy): Eukaryota > Metazoa > Chordata > Mammalia > Didelphimorphia > Didelphidae > Gracilinanus > Gracilinanus agilis. The sequence goes on along the minus strand of NC_058133.1, from coordinate 368,346,579 downwards.
TTGAAATAATTGCAATTTATAGATGCAATTTATAAATGCAATTTATAGATGAACAAAGATGGTGAGGGGGGGGAAGAGAAACACTTCTGCTTAGGTTGGCTCTATCAATGTTTTAACAGGTAGAAAATGAAGATATCTATGAATCTAAACCAGAAATCAAGCTTCCAGTGAAATGGACAGCACCTGAAGCCATTCGTTCTCACAAATTCAGCATTAAATCTGATGTGTGGTCATTTGGGATACTTCTTTATGAAATCATTACTTATGGAAAGATGCCTTATCCAGGTGAGTAATTTATTCAAAAGCTTGTCCTGCTGCAGCAAATCACCTGTTAGGATATTAATGAGATGTTTTGTAAAGTCTTAGAAGGGAAAGACATGGGATTGCCTATATATGTATTTATTATATGCATATTATACATATATACATATATACATATATATATACATAATATGCAAATAGATGCTTAACATTGGATATTGATTATTTGAATGAATTAGATGGTTTAGAATTTCTTCCTCCATTGTTAACAAATTATATTTGAATAGCCACTACTATGAAAAGCAGGATTTGGGGCTTGATTTAATCTCTACAGTCTGGAAAGATGATCATGTGATCAAGACATGTTCACTGAGGAAAATATATGTCATTGTTTTTTTTTAAAAAATAGACATATGATTTCATCAGTGTAGGAAGTTTTATTGAGGAAACTTTCTCTTCTAAAGCATATCAATACCTCCTATGTAATTTATAATCTCAGGTGAGTAGCCTGGGGAACTGAGAGATTAGGTGATTTGAACAGGATTCCAGATGAAGGAGGGACTCGAACACTCACTTTCCTGACTCTAAAGCCTACTCTCTATCCATTATACAATGGAATAAAATAGTATACAAGATAAAAAAATATATGTGTATATATGTTTTCAATTGTTGGGTTTACTTTCTCTCTATGTGTGTCTCTCCCTTTCTATGACTCTGTTTCTCTATCTCTGTTTCTGTTTCTCTCAGGCATGACAGGTATGCAGGTAATCCAGAAGTTGGATCAAAACTATAGACTTCCTCAACCAGAGAACTGTCCACTGGAACTCTACAACATCATGTTGCAGTGCTGGAATGTAGAACCCAAAGACCGACCAACGTTCGAATCATTGCACTGGAGTCTTGAAGACTATTATTATGAATTGGATTCTTCTTCTTACTTAGATGCGAATAATTTTGTTAGATAAACCTAGGACTGGGAAAATGGCTGTGCTTCAAAGAATAAACAAATAGAATAAGTGGCCAGAAACATAGCAACCACCAACTACAAAATCAACTTAGATTTGAAATCTGGGAGGAAAGAGGTTCCATTTTGTGGTACTTGAACATGTGTGCTAGAAATAACCAAATCTCCATTTCCTTGTTTGAACAACACTGCAGGACCCTGCAAAAATAATGCTCCCATCAGCTAGCTGCTTGGCAAGATAAAAAACTGAAACAAGTTCTTTTTTTCTTCTCATTTTGAAGATATTTCTATTTATTGGTTGAAATACTGATCATAAGAATCAACAGATGATGGCCGATTTTTACTCTGTTAACTGTGGCAGCATTTTCCTGTTTGCTGATTAGTGTGGTTATTCATTATTCCTCAGATCGCTGAATATCATCCGGCTGTTATTATGAAGGAATATGATTGCTTTGCTGCACAGCAGGACCTGTGCTTTGAGATTTCCCCCCTCTTCTCTTTTAAAATATCCTGTAACTACAATGAGGGTAAAGCCATATTAAATGTCTTGATTGTACTGGGAGTAATTGCATTTTTTTGTGCTATGCAGAAAAATGAAGCAGCTGTTGAGGAAAAGAATTTAAATCTCTCTTATTTTCTAAAAGGAAATGGAGAGATTTCTATATACCTCCAGTATGTGTCATATGAGAATAATCAACATTACTTTAAATTTCTTAATGTGCAGAATCATACTGCAAAGCTGATGAGTTATTCTACTCTGATGTATATATGAAAAACAACTGTAACTCAGGAGGTTTGAGAAATAGGTATCAAACTGGTTTAGAAAAAAAGAGATCATCTGAGCAAGACAGATAATTCATATTTCCCAGAGTTCCTGGGAATTTCTATGCTTTTGTGAAAAATAGGCTGCATCTATTTGAAGAAAAAAGTTAAGTTACCACTCATTGGCAGTGAGGATACTGTTTGTTCTTAAGTTCTTCCTTTCCAGCCCTTGGGCTCTAAATTATGTTGTGACCAAGGCCATCCTTTTCTGATAAGAGAAAAGAAGGTCTTTACAGTCTGAACAATTTCTTCCAAAAAAAAAAAAAAGCACAATTCCAAATTGCTTTTCAGCTTAGTTGGATGGATTCACAAGTCAATTAAGGATATTTAGTGTACAATCTGTGACCCCTCCCCCATTGACTAGTCTCATCTTTCATCATCTTTGCCAAGTACTGTATGTGAGGTGAGACCTCAGGGTTGTATATTTCTCTTACTAGTGATTTAGAACAATCTTTTATATGGCTAATAATAACCCACACTTCTTTTGAGAACTGTATGTTTATGTCATTTAACCTCTTATCCATTGAATAATAAGTTTGGATTCCCAATTACTTCCAGGATCAAATATAGAATTTTTCCTTTGACTTTTAAAGCCCTTCATTAACTGGACCTTTCCTAACCTTTCCAATTTTCTTATATATTACTCCACTCCTCTATATATATAATTCAGTAACACTGACCTCCTTGCTGTTCCTAATCCAAGACATACTGTCTCTTAACTTTAGGCATTCCCAGTGATGGTCCCCTATGCCTGGAATTCTCTTTCTCTCTCTTCTCTCCTTCCTTATCTTTTTCGCCTAGATACCCTGGCTTCCTTCAAGTTTTAGCTTCTCTACAGGAACACTTTCCTAGCCCTCTTTAATCTTAGTGCCTTCCTTGTAGTGATTATTTATAATTTATCCTGTATATATTTTATTTGTTCATGATTGTTTACGTGTTGCCTCCCTCATTAGACTGTGAGCTCCTTGAGACCAGAAACTGTCTTTTGCCTTTCCTTTTATCTGGGCTTTTATCCCCAGGCACAGTGCTTGGCACTTAGTAGGCACTTAATAAATGCTTATTGATTTGGTCTTGTATATTTGTGTAAATTCAATCACACAGTCAGCAAAATCTGATTGAGTGCCTAGTATGTGCCCTATATCTTAGAAACCTGACATTTATCAGAGGTATCTGATGCAAAGATTTTTATATAATTATTTCTAATTTTGTTTGTTTGTTTGGAAGCTTTTAAATCTTATGCCAGCAGTTGTCTGGTTTATCTATGTTCTCTTTTGCAATCATTTCTATCCTCCATTTGGTTTGGTTAAGAATTTCTCCCTAGCCATAGCTGTGAAAGTTACCTGATTTAGTTCCTTTTCATTTATGGTGTAACCTTCAATATTCAAATTCTTTATTAAAATCTATTCTTTCTTTGGTTATTAGCAGCACTTACTCATACTCTCTCTGAGAACTACATGAGTGCAGGACATTGTGCAACGTACACTAAGTAAAAAGAAATTGTGAGCCTGATCCTTGTTCCCTCTCTAGTAGAAAATCAGGGCTGACCACCCAAAGGTTTACATCAAAATTGAGTGTGTGGAGCCACTTGGTTGATCAGGTCTAAGAGCACAGGATCATAGAAATCTAGAAGAAACTTTCTTTGGTTGGTTGTTGTCCTTTTTACTTGAAGAGGACCAAAATGATATCACCGTGTTTTGTCTGACTGTGGCTTTATCAGATCAATATAGTTTTGGAAGCCTTTACTACAGTTTGGGCACAAATAGCCCATTTCTTCAAACAGGAAGGAACTTTATACTTTTTTGCATGTGAAGAAAAAAGAATCAGAATTTTCACTCATCTGTTGGCTTGAAATCTAGTATGCTTTTCACTGAATCATGCTCTGGTTTCTCAACATGAGAATACATAAGATATCATATGTAATATAAGTGCTGTCAGTCAGCCAATAAATGTTCATGAAATGTCTATTACTGGCCTGGCATTGTTCTAAGTGCTGAGGATATAAAGAGAGGCAAAAGACAGTCCTTGCACTCAAGGAGCTTGCAATCTAATGAGGGAGGCAATCTGCAAACAACTCTGCAGGAGCAAGTTATGTATAGGGTAATTTAAAGATAATCAACAGATAGAAGATATTAGAATCAAGGCGGACTGGGAGAAGCTTTTTGTAGCAGGTAGGATTTTAATTGGAACTTGAAGGAAGTTGGGGAAGTTAGGAGACAGACAGGAGGAAGGAGATTATTACAGGCACAGAGTACAGCCAATGAAAATGCTTAGAATGGGAAGATGGGATGTTTTGTGTAAGGAAGAGCAGAGTGTACATAATTGGGGGAGTAGGTAGAATGGTAGATAGCCACAGAGGGGCCAGCTTTAGTACTTTATCAATAATCTTATCTACCACATTTGAGGGGTACTAAATACTCTGGCAGAAAAATGGTTAAAAGTTTACTATGGTGACCAAGGGGAACAAAATGACCTACATTGTGGGCAGACTTGGAGAATACAAACCTATTTGGTTTTGTGTAGTGATGAACCGAAATAATCTATATGTTCAAATCTGACTACTATATAATTTGCCCTTTTGTAACAGGTAACAATTATGAACTTTCCTCTAAGAACTGATTTTAAACTGGAAAAGCAAGGTTATCTTTTTCAATTACAGTACACACAAAAATGGGTTTAACTTATTGCATCTGATTCTTGGGGACTTTTATGTTCAAGGCTCTGCCAAAGCAATCTATTATTCTTGTTTTTACCTGATGGATCATGGAGAAAAATAATGGATTCAGTTATGAGAAACAGTAATAGATTTTTTTTTAACTGACATAAATTTCTCTCTTTCTGGGGAATAAAAGGATCGGGAAAAGATAAGTTGATTTTTTTTTTTTACAATGAAACAGCTCTTGTGAAATTCACTCCTCATAAATTGTAGGAAGGCACTTTTTACATAATGTTTTATTTATGTAATTCGGTTATTTGAGGGTTAAGGAGAATAGAGTAGAGGAGTAAATCATTTCATATGGTTCTTCTGAAGCCCTTTGGACACAAACCTAGGCTTTTTAGTAAGATAAGAAACATTCCAAATTCCACTAGGTTCTCCTTTAAGAAGACAAGAGAGAGAAAAAAATGTGCTGACAATATGTGGGGTCTGGAGGGGAATTGAATCTGTTTCTAAAAGCTGTAGGAGCTTAGTATCTTGCAATCCAAATCAAAAGGCAAAATGACTAATGAACTGTACACTTGGCTATAGATATGGCCAGCTTTAAAGGGCACCAAAGAGCAAGAAGGACACGTGTACCATAAGGCTAGTGGGAAATACCATGCTGTGCCCATTCACAATTTCCAATGATAAAAAGAATATTTGCCTAATATCATCATGGCTCAGGAAATACATAATGGGACCCAAACTCTTCAGATTTCATGATGACCCAAAGGGAGCAATGGGAGGATGCAATGCTGTTTCCCAGCTGCAGCTGTCTAGAGGAAACAAGACCCATCTGTGTCCTAGGGCTTGCAGAGCATATGCCATACCATGATAATGTTTTCCATAGTTTAGCATATGGTTTCTAGAAAAGCAGTCTTGTCATCTGGGTTTCTGTGGCTACTTATTGGTGCTTCAGGCAAAACAAAAAGTAAAATTTGGGAAATGAATGGTTTCACATTGCATTATTTCTCCAAAAACATGAATACACATACATTCAAATTATGTAATTGTGTACTTCCCTTCTAAAAGGTTATTTTATCAAGAAAAAAATAACCATTTCTATGTCCAGAGATTAAAAATATCATTGGGATGATCTTGAGTATATGATGTCTATTTTCTGAAATCATCACATGCGGCATTTTTTATCACTCTTCAAACAAAATATGGATCCTTAATATTTTATTTGACCCATTAAATAAAAATAAGAAAGATATTTTCTTCATGACTATATTGTAAAATGTAACATTACAGATCATCACACATGTATGCTATCATGGCTTAATGATCTTCTCCATCTTAAATTCTTCCTGACCATTCTAGTCTGGACAAAGGATGAGGCAGCTACTGATTTTTCAAACTGCACAGTTAGCCCATATTAAGAAACAAACTAGGCAATGAAGACCACACGTACCAAAATGAGAGACCCGAATAAAGTTAGCTTCAGCCGTAATGTATATGGCACTACTTATATGTCGGCTACAGAGTTAGGTCAAGAGGAGAGAGGCATCTAGGCTTGAAATTTCATCTTCATTCCCCACTTAGTGTTTCACCCCTTTAGTATTTGAGCAAAAAGCATCACTGAAACATATTTTTGTCCTTCAATAAAGAAGATAATTTTCTAAACGGAGGAGGGAAGTAGGGGCGGTCAAGTCAATCAACAAATATGGACTGAGTTCCAGCTGTGTGTAAAGCAAAGTCCTAGGAACTGTATTCTTAAACACAATGAATTGAAGGCACTTAACATAATAAATTGATTTAGCATAATGATATATTTTCTATTTTTATAAAATAGGAATAAAACCCATTTCCTACCCTCCACCCCCAGAACAAATACCACATCATTTATCAAAGGAAAAAATAATAGTTCAAACTTATATAATGGTTCCTTCCCAATGATTTGTGTGATAGTTAGTGCCTGTGTTGTTACTGCTATCTTACAAGTAAGGAAACCAGGTAGGGATTTGCTTAGTAAGTACTTGAACGAAGGGCTTACATATAAAAATCTAGGGTTCTTTCTAGACTGCATGCAGGTTCTATTCTGCAATATATAGTTATTATTTTTTTAATTCATTTCCTAAAGTTAAAGAAGATTGTCCTAGTGGTGGGGAAAATAAATTGCCTTACATTAGCCAATCTGCTCAATTTTTGACTTCCTTCTATTTCTCTTATTCCGTGATAGAAGAAGAAGTGAAAAACATTGCAATTTTTAGTTTAGTGAATCGCAATAAAATAAAAACAAAATATGCTTTGATGGAAATGATCATTATTATACATATTATAAAGCAACAAAAGTGATTATGAATGACTATACAAAACACAATGTGATATCTCTACACATGTCTTTGCTTCAGTTAAAAGTCAGGACAAAGTAGGCAGCTGAATAGGGTAAAACACCCAAGAACATACAATTCAGAACTTTTTGAAATATTGTTTTTTCTGTAAAAGCCAGAAAATGTACCTCTTCATGACATATAGATAGCTTCCAATGGAGAGGACTACAAGAGGGATTTATTTGCACAATTATATATATGTATATATATATATACATATATATGTATGTATGTATATGTCTTGTCCCCATTTCTCAGCTTTAATGATGTAGGTATAACTATTACATACAACTAGTTGAAAAGGTATTTGTATAAGTTTAATAAATTTAGCAGTGTAAGAAATTGTATAGCAATTTTGATTGAACTAATTGGAGTATTTAATAATATATTTGTAATTTGCCATTTTCAAATATGTTTTTACTTTTTTTGTTCTCATACTGATTCAATGGTGCCTTGAAACAATACACTATGTTACTAAGTAATTGAATATACACAATATGCTGCCGTTCCTATGACTACATATAAACCTAGTTTGACCGTGATTTTTAACCTGAATGTTAACCTGAATCTTCATGGCCAAGCTTATTTGAAGTAAGGACCTAAGTTCTTGATATGAAGTAATTTATAATAGGGAAAATGTTTCAGGAGGCAGTTAAGATAAAACAAACTCTTTTTTAGATTGATGGTATAATTAAGTTTATGAAACCAGGGAAAATGAACATTGTGAGTTTATTTTAAATTGTGCCATTAATATTACAGTGATATTGGCTCATGCAGTCCATATCAGCTATTTTGATGTCACTTAGGTTTGGTAGGAATGGGACGTTGAATAAAGGGGAGTTTTTTTGACTACTTTTAGTCAATATATATTTAAACTATATGAAGAGAATTTTGTATTGGTGGATGGAGAGCCAGTCTTGGAGTTAAAAAGACTTGAATTCAAGCAATGCTTCTGATATATATTACCAGAATGATTATGGGAAATCACTCATTCTTGCAGTGTCCTTCTCTAAGACTATATAATCTTTATGATTAAATTAAAAAATGAGGAGATTGATTTAGTTCACCTCCAACAAGGGACATTGTAAACTTGTGCTCCTATGTTCCTGAAAGTTAAGAAGAGTTAGTGATATGCATTGGTGAAGGGAGTAGGTTGACTGGGAGTCCCTCATGCCAGATAAATTACAAGTTTGGGTTTCCTCCAAATCCCTCCATCGCCAACAAAAAGTTTTTTTAACTTATTAGTTCTGATCATTGAATGTTTATGATCTATATGCTTTTTTTATTTGAAAATGTTAATTAATTTAGAATATTTCCCCATGGTTATATAATTCATGTGCTTTCCCTTCCCTCCTCCCATCCCCTTCCCGTAGCCAATGAGCAATTCCACTGGGTTTTACATGTGTCATTGGTCAAGACCTATTTCCATATTATTGATATTTGCACTGGGGTGATCACTTAGAGTCTACATCCCCAAACATATCCCCATCAACCCATATGATTAAGCAATTGTTTTTCTTCTGTGTTTCTACTTCCACAGTTCTTTCTCTGGATGGATCTATATGCTTCTTAAGAAAACAAAAATACATATCAACTCTTCTTGAGATAAGCAATATGGTCTGGAATAGTATAATGAAGCTGCATAGAATCTTTATGAATTCTTTATTTCATAGGTTTCAAACTGAGGGCCACAGGTGCAAATACTTAAAAAACTCCAGAGTATATCCTGAACCAGATTTAAATGCAATTGGGAAATGTTTAGCAAAAGAAATAAAAATATAATACAATTTAGATAATGGTAACAGAAATCATTTTCCATTTGAATTTGACACTACTGGACTTGATTTAAATTTTTAGAATCATAGAATTATAGAGTTGGAATGGTCTCATAAGCCATACTCTCAATCCTTATTAAAGTATAAATATAAAGGTATTAAAAGATCACTTTAAAAAAGTGGGTCACCTAGCTATGACTCAGTGGACAGCCAGGACAGGAGACAGGAGATCCTAGTTTAGTACTGGCCTTAGACACTTCCCAACTGTGTGACCCTGGACAAATCACTTAACCCCAGTTGCCAAGACTTTACCACTATCTGTCTTGGAAACAATACTTAGTATCAATTCTAAGATAGAAGATAAGGGTTAAATCTAATCTAACTTAAAACTTCTTTTTAATGTTCATTGCTCTGCCCCCTGGAGCCAAGTAGAACAAGTAAGTGCTTCTTTCTATATACCAGACATTGCTTTTTAAATCTTTGAAAATAGCTATTATGCCACCCCATAGTCTTAGCTTCTTTAGGATAAACTTCGCCAATTCATTTAGCTGATCCAGTCTCCTCAGTGTCCTTGTAGCTCTCTATTGAATATGTTCCAGCTTATAAATATTTCTTTTAAAATATTTTATCCCAAACCAGACATGATTGTCTGGATCATATGTGGTCTAAGCTTTAGAGTGTAGGATTTAACACACCTCCCTCATTCTAGCTATTCATTAATAGAAGCAAAGAACCAATAGACTTTTAAGCCACATCTCTTTGCTGATTCATATTTAGAATATAGCCCAGTAAAAGTCATAGATCTCTATTTTGCATTAACTGCTTTCTCACCAGGTTTCTTCATGCTATATTTGCAAAGCAAATATTTTGGGCTCAAGTCCTGGTCTTCACATTTAGTCTCTTTTACTTTCATCTTAGCTTATGTCCAGCATTGTACACTGAGGTCTTTTGTTGTCCTAATTTTGTCCTTGAAAATATTAGCTCACTTAAAGGGAGTTTTCCATACTACCTCCTCTATATTTACTTAGGGAACTATTTTTCTGTGAGTCTATAGAACAAACATTAAGAAGAAGCTCCTAGACACTCTGCAGTAGGCAAGAAAACAGCACTGTCCATAATCCAGAGAATTTTTTTCTTTTTGCAGGAACATGGATGTCAAGTATTAGTGTTCACATTGAAATAATACTACTAATTGCAAATAAGTTATAAAATTTACTCATGTATATTTTTTAAATGTCAGGAAGGAATAGAAAGCCTTGAGTTTTAATTTCTCAGGTACAAAGTGTTTGACATGTCCACAGTATCCTAATTTTAACAAAGAAAAAAAGGAATGAATGGAATAATTCAGACAAAGAAAAGCAGAGCTATATTAAGAAAATGACATTAAGACATTAGGAGAAATGGTTCTTCGATTATCTGGTTATTCCATTTATGAATAATGCAGAAAGTTTCTCATTTGGCTTTAAAATATTCTAAATTCAAACCTTGAGTTTTAGGACCTGAATCAGACAGAAGTGATTTTTCAATAAAATCTAGCATGTGGACTAGGTCTTCAGCAACTCATTTTCTCCCCCTTCTTTTGTAATGCAAAATTGAGAGCAAAGAATAAAAAAAAAGGTAAAGGAATTTGAGTCAATTCAAAAGTCATTTTTTTTAATCCATCTGAACATGTTTCCTAGGCTTTCTCCAGATCCCTTCAGAGTTCATGCCAATCTTAAAGAAATGATGAACCATAAATAAGAATGTCTGTAATTAAAGTGTCTATAAAATTTCTTTTAATTTCAGAGGAAGGGTTGACCATTCATGTAGAGGCCAAAGAAGTTAAAATTAAAGTTATGTTTTGGGGGCTGAATATTTAGAAATATTATCACACAGTTTAGAGGATTAATAAGGTATATGCATGGTAGTAGTTATATCTATTAAATAATCAAGGCATTTCAAATCTATAGTAGTTCATAATTATGTTTTATTTGATCATTTTCAATGCTTTCAGCATATTGCTGCTAAATATCTACTGATTACAGTGTGCTTTAGTGGAAAGAGCACTCTTCACATTTGGACCCAGAGTACATGGGTTCAAATCTTGTCTTTGCTATCTATAGTTTTTGGGCCACAGAAAAAAACATTTCTCCTTTCTAGTCCTTAGTTTACTCTTCCGTAAAATAAGGAACTAATGTGAGATGGCTTCTAAAATATATTACTTGAAAGCAGGTGTAATTTCATTTTTTCTTTGTATTTTAATTGTTCAGTCATTTTTAGTTGTGTTCGACACTTAGTGACCCCATCTGGGGTTTCCTTGGCAAAGATATTAGAGTCGCTTGCCATTTCCTTTTCCAATTCAATTTACAGATGAGGAAACAGAGTCAAATAGGGTTGAATGCCTTGCCCTGGGTCATAAGCAAGCAAATGTTTCTGGACAGATTTGAATTCAGGAAGAAGAGTCTTCCTGATATCAGACTTTCACTGTTTCACCTAGCTGCCTGTCCTTGTATGCTCAATGACTAGCAAATTGCTTCCACAGTATTAGCATTAAGTAAATTCTGTATTTTTAAAGTTTTTTCCATCCCTAAATCCTGTGTAAAGATAAAAAGATTAGATGCCTTTACACTCCTGTGTCTGGGTCACAAAGTGAGTGTCAGCTCACATGGTCTCAAAATTTTGGGTTTGCAAATTTTATTGGGTGCATTAGAAGTTGATGATATCAAAATCTTAGAACAGCCTTTTAGCAACGTCAGACAGTCAGTCAATAAACATCTAAGTGCCTACTACGTATCAGGCACTGTACTACATTCGAGGGATACAAAGAAGATAAAAAATAGTCACTGTTATACAGGAGTTCACAGTTTAATGAGAGAGACAGCATGTAAATAATTACGTAGTGTTATAGGAAAATTATAGTATAAGTTATAGACTTAAGATAAGGCAGAAGCTGCTGACAGCTTGAAGAAATCTTGAACTGGCTGCATGGACATTCCATCATGGAATGAAGCCAGGAGAGGAGAGTTTCTCTTGGCTAAGCTTTGAGTAGGAGGGTGTGCTGTGTGGTCCTGCTTTGCTGAGTATCTAAGGAGTTAAGAAGTTGGGATTACAGAGAAGAAGAAACCGTCTATCAGCTATCTCAGCCTAGGTAGAGATAAAGTTCAGACCAACTGCTGGTGGACAGCAGAATAATCTGCCTTTACTCCCTAGAGCTTTTGTGGACTTAACTGGCTGTACAAGGACTTTATCCTGGTTCCTGTGTCATCTTGGAATACCGGCTACCAGCGCACTGAGAATCCTAACTCTCCAGCCCTCTCCAGCTGTCTGTAGCTTAGTATGTAGGCAGTTGGACTATTTATTAGTGTTAGAAAACTCTTCTCACCCACTTCCCTTATTTAACAATAAACCTATTTATTAAGACTTCCTGAGATTCCTCTAAGCCCTTAAGATCCCACAACTTGGGGTTACTTAACATCCCTGGCTGATAGGTGGTCAGTTTAACTGACAAACTGCCATTCTCCAGTCCTCACATTCCTCTCTGGTTATTCTGTGTTTACCTGTCAATCCTTTCCTTGTGAGGTGTGGGAGTGTCTCCAGTTTGTCTCATTCCCTTACTGGCACCCAGTTATCCCCCAATCCACATATTTATTTTTTTAGTAGGAACGAGCTATATACAGAATAAATTGGAAATAATCAACAGAAGAGACAATGTCACACAACAGACACCTAATCATGTGTCCAAAAGCTATCTTCTTATATGACTCAAATTTTTTCAGTGACCAAAGGGTTATTTACTAATGACCACCTTGTATACTTCAAATTTTTAAGTATCCTCAAGTTCACCAGTGTAGCTTCTCTCTCCACCTCTGTCGATGATAAAATCTCCTTTCCTCAGGAGGATATCTTCAGAAGTTGCTGAAGTCACGGCAATTTATCACTTTGAGACCAAACCTCATGTCTCTCTCAACACACCTAAACTGGTCCTTAAATGACAGAAACATAGAGTACCCAGAAACCTGTGCAGAAAGTATTTCTAGCCTCACAGTTCATTATCATAGCCTTTGAGAATGAATGGTGACATTTACACTAGGATGAAATATAGGCTTTAGTGAATGCAGGCTACCCCTTCACTGGAACTCATCAAGCAGAGGCTAGACGACCATCTACTGGGCATGTTATAGGGAAGAGTCTTTTTTATAATATGGATTGAATTAGGTGGCTTTGCTTCCAATCTAAAGTTTCACAGTTTTGTGATTTTGAAAGAACCGTCCTCTATAGTTACATATATATGAATACAAAAAAATATGAGAAATGAATCAAAATATAGAGCTTTCTCATAACAGACTTATATTTTACTTATTGGATACATACTGAATATTGTCCCACATGCTCTATTGTATTTCATGAAACATTAAAATAATTTTCCTATAACTGTACTCATGTTCCTTTGTTCCTTTGCTCTTTTTCCTCAAAGAAGTGTGAATAGCCTTTTGTAAATTAATTGTTAAAAATAAATTGAAGGGGTCCTGCAGAGGAATTAGTAATGCAGGCCAAAGCAGTCAATTACAACTCTCAAAAGTGACAACTAATCATAATTCTGTTCTTCAATCATAGTAGAATTAAATTATAAGCCTCATAGAAAAAATTATACAAAATCTATTCAAGCAGAGTTTCAAAACTTTAGTACAGGAAATAGGATAAAAATGATATGTTGCCTGTGGCACTGACTATACTTAATGTGGAGGCTTAGAATGATTTTATTTTCTTCCATTACATCTTTAATGCATTTTATAACCACATAATTTAAATATATTAAAAGTGTCAAATATCGATTTTGTGTTAACTTCTAAATGATATCTAAATCACATGGATACTTTTGGTTGAAGCCTAAACATGGTTGATCTGTACTTTATTATCTGCTTGATTTTTATAGGTATAAATTAATTTGCTATCCAAGAAGAATTATAGTCTAAAGGTTCAGACTATCAGTATAAATAGATTTCTAATGATGTGAAGAGACCTAAGGATAAAAAGATACCCATCTTTCTCTATTTAAATGATTCAGGTAAATTTTTTCCCTTTTAAAAAATTTAACATTATTTGGTTAAATTATGGCAGCCATCCATATCTGCATATACTAAATATATTGGCACTAAATGAGTTTTAAGATCAGAAAGCACATTGTTGGGAAGTAGGAAAATGCCAGTGGCCATGATGTTTTTAGCCAGGCTAAATTATTTTGTTTTGAGACTAAGATGGATGAAGAAATAGGGAGGAGTAGGATACTGATATAATTCTGATAAACCATTGTCTATAAGAAAATTAAGCCTTCAGGAGAAAGCCATCCATCTTTAATTAAAGCTTTTAGAGCTAGATGGGACCTTGGGAACGATTTATGAGCAAATTGAGATCTTGCTATAGAGATATGACTTGCCCAAGGTCACTCAGCATATCAGTGGCAAAGCTTAAACTAGAAATACTATCCCTTGACTCAGAGTTCAGTAATCTTTAGGTTATATCACACAGTCTATGATAATTTCATAAGATAATTCAAGTCTCGTTCTCTTTATTTTATGCCTAGAGTCTTCCACTAGAATGAGATAGTTAGTATAAACTAACTCAGCTGCCTGTAGAACAAGGTTTTTGGAACTTCAGTATTATCCCTAATTTCTCACTTTTCCTCACTCTACATATGCAATTACCAACCAGGTCCTGCCATTTCTAATTCAATATATTTTATGCCTTTCCTCTTTTTCACTGCTCACACAACCACTAACTAAATAATATCACTTTTATGGTATTTTAAGATATTCAAAGCATTTTACAGATATTATCTCATTTGGTTTCCAACAACCCTGGGAGGTAGGAGCTATCATTATATCCATTTTACAGATGAGGAAAATGAGAAAAAAGTTCTGTGATTTGCTCAAGGTCACAGTGCTAGTGTCTGAAGTGATATTTGAACCCAAGTCTCTGACACCAAGACAAGCTTTCTCTTCACTGCACCATCTAGCTACCTCCATTCCTCATTACCCCTTGTCTCCACTATTGCACTGACTTCCTAATTGATCTGGCTGCCACAAGTGTCTCCTCATTCCATTCTGTCCTTCACATGCTGCCAAAGTGATTTTCCCAAGTCATGTTATATGACTCATGTAAGTAACTGGAATACTATGGCCTCTGACGAACTGAAGTTGAGGATCACCCTTACAGCAATGGAAAGATGCATCATGGGTGTGAGTAGTTGGTCACACTTTACAAAGAAGAGAATAATAGAAGTAGGATAAACAATTTCATCAGAAAACATGGACAGATTATGTAGCAAGAGCTACTGATAACCAATGGTTAGCCCTTATATTTCTTTGGTATTCATTCACTGTCAAGAGAACTAGAGGAATCTGCTTCTCCTCAAAATGGATTTATGGAGAAGAGTCAAACATATGGGTGGGCATATATATGGATTGCAAGTTGCAAGACTGAAACACTCAAGAGCTCACATTGGAACATTGTTCTATTCTTCTCTGTTAAAATATGACATTGTTCATTTTAACAAATGATTCTTCCATCATAGGAATTTTGAGTTGCCCTAGCAAATCTAATGTATAGCAGATATTTCCAACTCGATTTCCCCAAATTTAGCCATTTTCTCTACTGACAAAAATCAGAACTTTATGTATATAGAGGCAATATGATGTGAAAAAAGCATTGGACTTGGAATCCAGACAGATCCGGATTCAAATCATGATCAGACATTTGCAAGTTGTTAAAAAAATAGTTAATTTCTCTGAGTCTTAGTTTCCACATCTGTACAATAGTTATAATAATAGTTTTAACCTACATGATAGGGCTATTGTGAGGAAACATTTTTTCCAGTTTTCAAACTATAAAGTATATATTATTATTTTCTTTCTCCCAAAGGATACAAGGGTTAATATTAATCTTTTAATTCAGAACTCTTTTCTCATGACTTTTTCTAGTCATTTGCAAAATTAATTTAAACATGTAGATTTCAGTACCCATTTAATCTCAATTTATACATCTCTTTTATGTACTTTTGTATGAGCATTTTTGCTATCTTTTATATACGACATATTTGAGATTTGGGATATTTAGATATCAGTAAAATCATCTCAACGTACTGTCAGGGACATTGTAATTGGGAGTGTAGTATTTTTTTTTAATTTGTCCTTTGCTTTTGAAGAGGACCAATGACATCATAGGATGATGTCTTGACTTGCTTGTGAGTGTGATTTAAGTGAGGAAGAGCTACACAAAGTCATCAGCTTCTCTTTTCCAGTCATTAAAGTTCACTGGCAAGACAAGCCAGGATGACTGGCAATGACTCAGGATGCAGTGAATCACATTGTTGTTTTTTATATCTGAGCAAACTCTAAGCTCTCTACAGTGCCTGCTTCAACTGCGTATTAGAATTGATGTTTTGTTACAAAGAATTATATTCAGAAAAGTGCATTTTTAATAATCTCCAGTGAAAGATTATAAATTTTGGTGGTTGCAGGAACCTAACCTCCCATTTCCCAAGATTCAATGCATCAATGCTTATTTTTCACTTTCTCCATTTTCTAGGAATGTAACTCCATGAAAGTTGAGGATTGATTGGTATTTTTGTTTCATTTTCCTTCTCAGTCTTACTTCTAGTTCATGGCATTTTGGACTCTACCTTGTTGACTCATTCTTCTTTAAGTTTCTATGATCCTCTCCGTTGGTTTATCTTTTTGTGAGCTAGATTTTGCTCAGTATTTCTCTAACATATTCTTGATCACACATTTCTGATTTTCCTGCTTACTCTTTGGATCTTCTCCTTTCTACTAGGGCAAGTGTTCTTGGGTCTGGATTATTGGATGGCCTTGACCACTTTGTTGGTAGAGGGAAGGAATTGATTTAACCTAACCCTCTGCTTTGAATAATCTCTGTAGAAAAAAGCTTGGTTTTAGCTTTGTCTCTAGGCCCTTTCCTCACAGCTGTGCTTGCTCCTTACAGGTAAAAATAAGCCCCATATAACCCTTGTCTTCATTTTGTGTGTGTGTGTGTGTGTGTGTGTGTGTGTGTGTGTGTGTGTGTGTGTGTGTGTGAGAGAGAGAGAGAGAGAGAGAGAGAGAGAGAGAGAGAGAGAGAGAGAGAAGGAAGTGGGAGGGGCACAATGATGGACATTTTTTTTTCATATTTTAGTTTAATGAAAAGCAAAAGGATACTTTCTGAAATTTTGGCTTGGGGACACAGAATTTGTAATTATAGAATCTCTCTGATGTTTATTTGAAGATGTTAGGGGTGAGAAACAGCGATAATCACATGTACTTTGGTTTTGACCAGGGTTCTCAGTACATGCTACTGAGGTGTGCCTTCAAGAGAGAAAATAACATTATTTCAGAAACACAAGATACAAAAAATCCTTGCCACACGCTAATTAAATAATAGTCAGATGCAGTCTTTTTCAAAGGCTCTTTACTGCTATCATAAATCACAATTTCACTCCCTTTATTTTGTAGCATTTTTGCTAGTCTGAATCTTTTCTTAAAGACTTACAAGGAAAACACTGGAAGCATTTTCATGCATTCGACAAATACTTTTAATGCATATAATTCTAGGGGCCCTAAGGGAGAAAAACAGAACACACAGGCCCTGCTACCAGAGAGTGTGCAATTTGGGGAATTTTTACAATGCTCAATGCTTATAAAGTTTAAGAAATAAACAGAATGTACATACATACATACATACATGCATACATATATATGTATATATATATATTTGTTCTTTGTTGTTCTTGTACTTAGATCATACCAACCTAATGGACAAGGCATTTCTTCTTCCCTAAAGCTATTTCCACTTAGTACTTTATCTTCACTTGGGCCTTGAAGCATTAAAAAGCAGCCAATATTTGTCTAAAATTAAGAATGGTGAAATCAATGTTTTTAAAAGTGTGCCCTAACTAATCTCCTAAGATATTTGCCTGCTTCCAGACTTTCACGTCTATTTAAATCAATGTAAAGTTCTCTTGGATTCATTCTACTGAAAACCTTCTTTCCATTACAGTGTTCTCTCTGGCCCTGGGAACGAAATATTCCTAGGGAATTTGGAGAAGGTAACCATTTATTATAAGTAACTTAAAAATTATTTGTGAGTGGCTATGAAATTCTTTCTAAGATTTTATACCATTCAATTTTTCTTCAACCTTCATGCCACCTTAGCTCATATATTTTAATAAAAATTCACCATATCAAATGGTGACCCTGTCAAGTTAGAGTTAGAACTACATACCTATCTCTCTCCAGAGACACTTAAGTGGCATAGTGGAGAGAGGACTGGACCTGAAATTTAGAAGGCCTGAATTCAAATTCTGTGCTAGTCATTTACCAGCTGTTTGACTCCAGATTAATTCACTTCACTTCTCTCAGTCTCAGTTTCCTCATTTGTGGATAATAGTAACTCCCACCTTAGAGGGTTATTAGGAGGATCAAATGTAGTAAAATATGTAAAATGATTTGGAAACCATAAAGAGAAAATGCTATTATTGTTATTATCACCCTAGTGGAAATTGAATGGCTAAGTTATTTTGTGGCCAGTATGTCCTCTGTTTGAAAGCTGCTAAAAATATCATTCCTTTCTTAAAAACCTGAAACCATATTTCAATAAATTTAATTCAATAAACGTATTATTCACTCACTATATTCAAGGCACCATAATGTACTATAATGCCTCGCCAGCAATGATATAAGCATTAGAGCAATGGACTTTGCAAGAAATGCTACCTATGTTTCTCCATCTGGAATGTTATAATCACTGTCCAGGTTTCTCTACTAATACTGTTACAGATAGAGAGTTACCTAAAGGTCTTTGAATAATCTCCACATATTCTGTTAAAGACCAATGTTCCTTTAACTTTTTTTTTCTTTGTAAACGGAAGGCAGAATAATTGGTGGATGAATTAATTTGAATGAGCAAATAATTTTGCTCATGGGAGAGATAGATGGTTGGATTCAAGTTGTAGATTGAGATAGATTTTTTTTTTAAACCCTTACCTTCCGTCTTGGAGTCAATACTGTGTATTGGCTCCAAGACAGAAGAGTGGTAAGGGTAGGCAATGGGGGTCAAGTGACTTGCCCAGGGTCACACAGCTGGGAAGTGTCTGAGGCCAGATTTGAACCTAGGACCTCCTGTCTCTAGGCCTGGCTCTCAATCCACTGAGCTACCCAGCTGCCCCCATTGAGATAGATTTTTAAAAAATTCTCTCCGTTATTCCCAACCTCTGTCCATCCATCCATCCATCCCACCCCCTTGCCCCCAGATGTTAAACAATCTGGCATAGATTTTACATTTGTAATCTTGTAAAACATTTTTCCATATTAGTCATTTTGTATAGGAGATCTCAAAAAGAAGAAGAAAGAAAGTAAACTATAATATGTTTTGTTCTGCAACCAGGCTCCATTGGTTCTTTCTCTGGAAGTAGGTGGCATTTTTCATCATTAGTGAGACACACATTTTTGAACGTGGAATAGGTGGTGCAGTGGATAATGTGGGGATTTGAGCTCAGAAAAATCCAAGTTTAATCTAGCCTCAGGCACTTACCAGCTGCATAACCCTGAGCAAGTTACTTAACTTCTGCCCCACTTTCCTCAAGTATAAAATGGAGATAATAGGCTGTTGCAGGAATCAAATGAGATACTGTTTGTAATAAATTTAGCATGGTGCGTGGCACATAATAAGTGATTAATAAATGCTTATTTTATTCCTTCTTTATGCTTACCTATTGCAGAGATTTTTTTTTCTTTTAAGTAGAGGGGGTAAGAGTGAAAGAAAATGAATCTTTGCAGAATAAAATAAAATGAAAATCGAACCACAATAACAAAAATAAATAGTAAATGCCATAAAAAAGCCATGAAATAGTAAAGAAGTGGTAGTTTTTAAATTAACAATAAAAAGTGAGAGATTTTAAAATTTTCTTTGTCTTAAAAAAAGAAATAGCAAGTATGTATATTTGGGGAAATTTCTAGCTCATTATAAACATTCAAATCCATGAAAATGACTTCTTTATGCTGAAAATATATTTGATAGCAAATTTGAATATAAAAGAAACACAAGTATTCCTTTAAATGGGATGGACTTTTATTGCCTTTCCTGGGACTAGTTGTGTCTTCTTTGACATAAAACTAAGGACTCTCCAACTCCTAGCATGGAGATAGATATAAGGAGACAGACAGACAGATAGACAGAAGAGGAATAGAGAGAGAAGAGACAGAAAGACAGACAGACAGACAGACAGATCCTTGCTCCACTGTCCATTTGGTTGAGCATAACAGGCAAGCAAACAGACCGCTTTACTTTACTTTTCTGGCCTTCAGTAGAAAACAGACCATTCAGAAGACTTTTGTCTTTCAGCCCTGCCCACTAGTTCTGGACTAGATAGGTTACCATGCTAACATCTGCTCTCCCTCCTCCTGAGCCTACCTCATGCATCATGAAATAAGTGTGATATAATAGAGAGAGTGCAGAACTTGGAATCAATCAAGCATTTATTAAGTACTTACTATGTGCCAGGCACCATGTCAGATGCTAGAGATATTAATACAAAGAATGAAATAATCTCTATTCATGAGGAACTTCCATTATAATAGGGTTGACATAAGTAAATGTATAAGAATGCATGTAATAAAGAGAATAAATACACATAAATATGAAATAATTAAATTCAAGGTAGGGGAGAGAACACAACCAGTTGGGGGCATAAGGGAAACTTTTATGTAGATGGTCATAATTCAACTGAGACTTTAAGAGAGGGATCCTCTGAGGTAGAGGTGACAGATGGCATTCTGGGGATATGAGATGGCCAGTGGAAAGAATTTGACTTGAAATTTCCCTGACATCTGCTAGCTGTGTGAACTCAGTTTATTTAGATTCTCTGAACTGCAGTTTCTTCATCTGAAAAATGAAGGGTTTGGGCTCAATGATCACACAGGTCCCTTTTGATTCTAAATAGATGATGCTATACAAGGGCAGCTAGATGACACAATGATTATTGTGCCAGGTATGAAGTCAGAAAGAGCTGAGTTCAAATTCAGCTTCAGACACTTATTGGTTGTGACTCTGGGCAAATCACTTAACTCTGTTTGCTTCAGTTTCCTCATCTGTATCATGAGCTGGAGAGGCAAATGACAAACCTCTCCTATGTCTTTGCCAAGAAAACCCTAAAAGGGGTCACAAAAAATTGGACATGACTGAAAATGACTGAACAATAAACATGGTCTTATACTTTCTATATTCTTCTCTGGTCAGACCATATCTGAAGTATCATATGCAATTCTGAGTACCACATTTTAGTTGACAAGATGAGAAGGATGGGGAGGGACTTTGGGTCCATGTTATATGAAGAATAGTTTTACTATAATGTTATAGACCTTTATCTGAATGTTTTGGTAAAACCCACTATTCATATATTTCATGGGATACTAATGAACTCTTTCTGCTTTTCCAGAGAATAGTTGAGGACTTTAAATATACTACTATAATGCATACATGGTCAATAATATCAAGCTCACCTAGGAGTATGAGGAGAGCAACCCACACTGTCTCATTGATATCTCTGAGGATCTTTTGCAGATTTTTCTTTTCCTTGAGATTCATTTAAGTGGCAGAAAGTGACAGCACTGAAGAGATGATGCAATCAGCTTCCTGTTGGGGAGAAAGTCAGTGAAGAGGTTAAATCTCTGGAGATCCTGGGAGCCAACGGTGGGACAGCACTAACAACTTCCAAAGGGAATTTCATCCTGTCTTCTTTATCCAGATGGTTCACTGCAGTGATGGGAAGACTCACAGAAGGGGGTTGTGAGGGGTGTGGGGTGGGCAGCTTTCCTCAAGGCAAGAAGAAACAACAACAATAGGGGATCCTTCCGATACCAACTGGGGCACAGAAGACCTCAAAAAGAAGGATCCAAACTGATGTCTAATCCCACCAGGGTGCCGTCTCTCACAATGCTCAGCTGAACTCAAACACTGACTTTCCCTTGATGTGAATAATTATAAACACACTCCATCACAATCTTGCATATGCTCAGTTCTTTGGCAAAAGTAATTATCCTAATTACTAGCATTTTGGGGTGTGTCATTATAGTAAAGCACTTAGAGATGAAATGCTTATTTGCATCATAAAGTAAGCAATAGGGCCTTGCATATGGCACTATATTAATGAGTTACCAAGAATATCTCCTAATCAGTTTTGTTTGTTTCTCTTTCCCATATGATAGTACCTACTTCTCTACATACCTGAGGTCTTATAACAGAGAAGGTAAAAATGTGGGCTTTCACAAGATAGCTGTATGAACCATCAGTTCTATAAATCTATTGTTTTGAACTTGAGAAGAGGTAATTATTTTTTTAAACCCCAAATACAAAATGGAACTGCTGTTGAATAACTGTGATTGCCTATCTTCTCTTGCTTTCAAAAGCAGCATATAGAAGTGTATCTTACTTTTCAAATGTTTTCTATTTCTATATCTTTGCTAAGAGTTCTGGTGAATAATCTTGTGTCCTTGAATAACATCTTCTATTAGTGCCCTTGAAGTTCTTTGTAATTATTAATGGATTAAACTCCACCAGGCTCCTATTCCACTGGATACAATTATTTAACTTATTATTTAGTTGAAGCTAAATGATAAATAAGACAAAATCATTTTCCACTTAATTTTAGTCATTTCCTGATGCAAAACATGGCCTAAAGTCCCTGAGATCCCTACCCTTTTGTTTAAAACTAGACTGTTAGATTAACTAAAATTAGATAAGCTGCTTAAAATATAGTCAAAATGTAAGAGTCTTCAGAGACAATTCAAGGAACCCTTTGTACCATACTGCCCAAATCAAGTGGGTATAGTTAGAGTTTACCTGAATGATTTTAAAATCAATTGAATTTCTCTATCTTTCTTTCCATGTTCTCTGTAACCAGCTTCTATTTTCCTCTCTCTATGTATGTTTGTGAAAAACAAGATATTTAGTGAATGTTGGAGTTCCCTAGTCTTCAGGGATATAGGCTGAATCAATAAGAAAATTTGATGTCATTTCCTTTGATGTCATTTCCTTACCTCTCTTGTGGTTACCAAGAACTTGAATATTTGATCATTCACACCTCTGTGTAAGGGCAAAAGTCAATTCTCCTGCTATAAAGGTGTGAATCAGGTCCAACTTTCCTTCTAGGACTTCTTATTCAGTGTACTCCCCAAATATGTCAAGCATGAGTCCTAGATATCCAACCTCTGTTTTTGTTTTTCTTATTAAATCATTGGAATGCATTAGCATAGTCCTTAATATGCTAAATTCAATGTTTGGTGTGGAGATAAAGCTCTCTATTACTCAGCTAAAGGTTCCTTTGGATTTGCATAATAGTGGTCTGATTGATTCTCTCTCTCTTTTTTTTTTTTTTTTCTAGATCAGATCTTTGATGGTCTGGTATTTCTGTTCTTTCCTTTGGTCCTTCTGCTTATGTCTAGTAAAGTCTACAGCACTGGTTCCTTCTCTGCTCCCTCTGCAGTATTCCATAGGATAATATGCTGTGATCAGTATATTTTCAAAGCAAAAATGAACAAGTAAATGCATTTCCCATGTAGCTTCACTCCTTTGGATTTTTCCACCATGTCCCCAGGAATATCTTCATCCTCCAAGATCATATCAGCCTTGATACTCATACCTCATTAGTACCTTCTGACACTGATGTCCCTTTGATGTGAGCCAGAGTGGAGAGTTCTTCCTAAACTGTTCATTTAATTAGGGCACGAGGCCAGCCATCTCTTCATTTCCCATTTGGCTGCACTCCTTCGGATTTCATAGTCTTCCTTTTTCTTTTCCCTTCCCCTTAAGTTTCTGTGTATGTGTGTGTGTGTGTGTGTGTGTGTGTGTGTGTGTGTGTTGTCTTCCTGAATTAGATTATAAGTTTCTTGTGGGCAGGGATTCTCTTTGTTTTGGATTTGTATGCCCAGTTTAGCACAATTTTTGATATGTAATAGGTGCCTATTCCCTTTTCTTTCTCTCCTACTATGCCATCCTGACTCCAGCCACCCAATCAAGCTATCTTCCTACCATGAAGAACTCCAGCTCTGACCTGTGGGCTCTGTTGATTAGTGAATATGCTTTACATTTGGCTGGCCCCAGTTATCCAACCATGCCACCCTCCTGCCCTGTCTCCTGAGCATCTCTTCCTTCCCTCTCACTGGGAACAACAATCATATCGATACTACTATTGTTTCCTGGAAAGAACATATCATTCTTTTGGCTTATGGCTTTACTTATAAACCCTGTGACCTTACTCTTCCTTTACCAACACTCTGCAATATATATTGACTATTCCATTCCCCTCCCTACCCCCCTGGCCCTCATTGCAATGTAAACTCCTTGAGGGCAGAAATTATTTCCCCTCTTTTTAAACGTTTCCCTTGTATAGTGCCTAGTACATAATTAGTTCTTTATCATTAATCGAGAATGAGTCTCCTTCCTACTTTAGATAACCTAACTTGACTTTGTTAACTCCTTGGTTTATTGTCCCATACTCCTTCTCATAAACAAAGTCCTAGAATAATTTGTCTTTCATGGTCACCTGCATTTTGTCACTTCCCACTCATTTCTCAGTCCTTTGCAATCTAATTTAGCTTCTGACCTTATCAGTCAGTTGAAATAGCCTTTTCCCAAAGTTACCAATGACTTCTTTTTTTTTAAATTATTGATTTTTTGTTTGTTCTTAAGTCACCTACATTTCCCAATGTATCATTCTGCCTTCTCTCCTCATAGAAAGAAAACTCATAAGCAAATTCAAAAGTAAAGGGAAAATAGCTCAAAATACCTAAGCAATATTGATAAAATCTGATGATATATGAAGTGTTCCATACCTATAATCCCCAACTTCTGCAAAAAAAAAAAACAGAGGAAAATTTCCTCATATATTTTTGGGTTCTCCAAGCTTATAATTTTGCAACCTTCAGTTTTGATTCTTTTTTTATTCTTTTCATTTACATTGTCAGTTATTGTCTATATTATTTTCCTGGATTCATTTCAGAATACATCCTTTCACAGAAGGTTTCTCATGCTTCTCTGTATTCATTATTTCATAGAGCACAGTAATTTCAATATGCTTATTTATCACAAATTGTTGTACAAGATCCTACTCCCTTCCACATAGGATCCTGAAATATAGGCCTCCTTTCTGTTGCTTGTATAAGATACTCAATCTCCCAACACCCTCATGCCTCTCAACACTCTCCCTTTTCACTTCTATCTCTTATTTTCTCCTGGCTTTTATCAAGTCTCAATTGAAATTATTCCTTCTTTAAGAAATCTTTCCTGAGCTCTCTTCTTCATTCAACCCTCTTCCTCCCACCAAATGCTATTGCCTTTTCTCTATGATGCTCTTCAGTTATCTTGTATGACTTTTTGGAACATATTTGTTAGCAACTTCCCTGATTCCAGCCTGGCCCAAGAAACTATCACTGAGTGGAGCATCCCTTGTGGACAAGGGGCCCAGAATCCTGAATATCAATCACCAATCTTTTGTCACCAATGGATAAACACAAGAGCTTCGGGAATAGTATTGTTTAGACTGACAGCTCTCATTTTAGCCTGGCCTCTCAAGGTATTATAAAGAAAGTAATTCTTGGGAAAGAATCCACCATCCTTGCTACTACCAGTACCAGCTGCCAAATCACTGCAACCAACAGATAGATAGCCCAAGAGCTGTAGAAATAAAATCAGCACCAACTCAAAAGACCAAACACCCTACTTTAAGTCTAAACCCCTCATCTATTATCCAGAAGAATAACATTTATGGAAATTCAGTGTGATAACTAACTCTGGATATGCTTTAGTACCCCAACTACTGAAAACTCAAAAGATAAAGTTCTCACCATGAAGGATATTAGCACTGTCAAATGGTTCAAAATCAGAAATGGATTTGATTTTATTAATGGAAATCCTATTAAAGAATATGAATTACCATTTGCTTTGTCGCTGCAATCTAAGGACCACTGGGCCTTTGCATCTATGATTCTGATCTTTCTTAATTTGTTTCCTTTCAACACAATGGTAATATTAATAGATCTTTCTTTACAAAGTTGTTGTGAAGATCAAATGAGCTAATATAAGTATGGTGTTTTACAGGCTTTAAATTACTACATAAATATTTCTATTATTACTATTATTACCAATATAAAAAGTGTGTATGTATATTTATAAATACACACAGACAGACACACATAAAATTCTGCATTCTGAATCCATGATATTTCCATCAGAAAGTAGAAACAATAATTCTTTGGAGTCAGTCCTCTGGAATTATAGTCATCATGAGATCAGAATGTTCAGAGTTTTCAAATTTTTTTCCAGTATTGTTATAATATAAATTGCTATTCTTCTGATTATTTCATCTTTCCTCATTTTGTAAAAATCTTCAAATATTTTCATTTTTATATAATTTGTATTATATTATAAAATTGCCATCTAGTTTTGCCAACTTCACTCTGCATCAGTTCATGAAAATCTTTGTATGTCACTTTAAAATGATCTATTTCTTAATTTCTTGCTACTCAATATATTATATTATATTCATAGGCTACATTCAGCCATTCCCCAATAAGGGTGATGGTTATCCACTAAATTTTCATTTTTCTTCTCCGTTGCAAGAGTTTCTAGAAATAGTTTTTTATAATTAGAAACTTCCTCTCTCTTTGATTTCTTTTGGGTATAATCTTAGCCACAGTATAACTAGGTTGAAAGACATACACTGGTTAGTTACCTTTTGTGGATATTTTCAAATTGTTTCCCAGATTATTTATACCTATTCATGAATCTACCAATAGTGCACTGATGTGCTTGTTTTCCCACAGCACCTACAAAATGTCATTTTCTATATTTTTCATCTTTGTAAAACTGATGGCTATTATGTAGAATTTCAGAACTGTTTAAATATACATTTCTTTAATTATTGATAGTTTGGAGCTTTTTTTTTTCATATGACTACAGTTAGCTTAGCAGAACTGCCTATTCTTAACCTTAAACTATTTATAAATTGGCAAATGTCCTTTATGATTACAAAAGATTGGTTCCTTATATATTTTGAAATAATGCCTTTTCAGAGAAGCTTGCTGCAATGTTTTTTTCCAAATTGTTTCTATTTTAATCTTTATTGAATTTGTGTGAAAACTATCAAAACCTTTTTTATCCATGAATCTCTTTTTTTATCCATAGATAATAGGCGATTTTGTCCATGTTTTCTAATTTCTTCATCATGTAACCTTTAAAATTAATTCATATCCTTATTTGGAGCTTAGTTTGGTTAGCCTCAGATACTTCCTAGTTGTGTGACCCTGGGTAAGTCACTTAACCTCTTGTTGCCTGAAAAAAAGATCCTCTGGAGAAGGAAATTGAAAACAACTTCAATATCTTTGCCCCCAAATTCCATGATCCTTGTTATCCATGGGATCACGAAGAGTCAGACTGACTGAACAAAACTACAAAGGGGAACCTAAAAATCATGTGTTGTGACCCAATGATGAAAGGAGCATAGTTTCCCAACTATATTATATATTAAACAAAAATCACATCCTAGTAATATGTACTGAATCAAGGGAATCCTTGAAGGATTTGCTGTCAAGGACATTTGGTCCTATGATATGTAAATTTCAGATAAACTCCAGACATCTGCAGTAAGATCAGCAGAACACCAATGTTATTTATAACTTTGAGATGATGTGAATATGTTAACTTTAACATTTTCCTGACAACTCTGAGATGATTTGGGTAGTTAAGAAACTAATTCCAAAATGACCCTAATGAAAATTAGCTTGTCTCCCTCCAAACTTTATTAAAATGATGCCTTGAGCTCTTGACCCTGGCACACTCTTCCTTTTCCATCCATGTTGCTATGTGCTCCCAGCTCTATCCATAGTTAATGGAATGATTCTCTGTGCGTCTCCCATTCTCTTCTCCATTAATGCCTGCAACACCATCCCATCCCTGTACCCATGCTGTCTGACTCTGTATCTACCCCCACTTTTGTTGTTTGTGTATCCATCTGTTCCAAGATTTTTTTCCCTTTGGGAATTCAATTATGACTTGTTCAATTTATTCCTCTCAGTATGGGTTATTTAAATTATCAATTTTTTCTCTTAACTTGTTTTTTTATATTTTATAAATATTCACTTTTAAATTTAAGCAGTTGCTTTCATAGGCATATAATTAGTGTAAATAGTTTCTAATAATATCCTTTATTTTTTCTTCATTTGTTGTGAATTTGAAAATATCGATACTAGTAATTTACTTTTCTCTTTATTTTTCAGAATCAAATTAGTTGATGAATTATTTATTTTGTTATTAAAATAGTTTTTCTTTTTTAAAATCAATTTTGTACCTCTCTTTTGTGGCTTTCAAGATTTTAATTTGATGTTTAATTGGGTTTTAAAAACAGTTAATTTTTAAGTTTTTTGTTGCATTCTCAGTTAATTGATCATTTAAAAATTCTCTTTATCAATTAAAGGATTTATAAAAATATACAATTTCTCTTGATTTTTTAGCTTCATTTCCTAAATTTTGGGGTGTTTTCTAATTGTTGTCACTATTTTTATCAAATCTATAATTTGTTCTTTGAGTCACCAATTTTTAAGGATTGCTATTTAATCTTCAGCTGATTTTTTTAAATGGCCCTTTCAAATATAATTTTGTTGCATTGTGGTCAGTAAAGGATGAATATAATCTTTTTTGCTTTTCTGCATTTTCCTGTAAGGTTTTCAGTGTCCTAAGACATGATTTTTTAAAATAAAGATGTCATTCACAGTTGAGATTTATATGAAACCTTTTTTTAAGATTCCTACTCAATAATAGCCTGAAGTCGGTCATAATTAACTTTTCTGGGTATGTTATAAAGTTTTTTTCTTTATTCAGTAGAGGTTAATTTAGATGAGTCTGATGTATCTTTCTATTTAGATATTGTGTACCTAAGATTATACAGAGGAAGGAAACTACAGAGAACTGGGGGATGGGAAATTATTCAGAAAGAGACAGAAAAAATATTAGTATGCTACAGTATGGAAAGATGAAGACTAGAATGGGACACGGTTGAAGCCTAGAAAGCTGTGAAGGTCAGGAAATGCTTATTTGCTTGTTAAATTTTGGAATGTCAGAAGTAGGGAGAGCTCTTTGAAGTTTTAAAGTGATAAAGTTTAGTACAAATTCACAGTAATACAACTTAGCACAGCAGCTACTAAGAGACTGTTTTAATGGAGAAACAACTGGTCATGCTTGGTGATGATGAAGGGCGTGCTAGGAGGGCAGAGGACTGAAGGAAGAGAGGGCAAGAAGACCTGGTTTTAGTTCTATGTCTCATACCAGCAATTCTTTATTTTAAAAATGTGTATTAGAACATTTTGGTTTTCTCATTTCGTTATTGTGAATGAAGGGTTTTGTAAATCTTAGGAAAGTTAGAAAAGAGGGATTGATTACTTTTACAGCACTCATAACTTTGAAAAGTATTGGAAATCAAAATACTTAGATAATCAAGAAAAGTTCAGATAAATTGATAGATTAGAAATCCACGGTCAGTCATTAGAGGAAAGGAATGTTTAGATGGTGGCTGTTAATTTGAAATACACAATACCCAAATTTTAGTGATGCAAATCAATATATGAGCTGAGAGAAAAGACCAAATTAGGGTAAAACAACTGGCCATAGAACTATTACTTTCAATGATGCATTAGTTCATTCTGAATCTTAATTGACATAGCATGGGCAGGCAAAATGCACATACTGAAACATCCTCCTACTTAGAATCATTTATAATTCATATGTATACAGTCTGTATTTACCATACACAAAGATTAGAATCTCTTGCAATCATGGAGAAATAGAAGATCTGTTGAGGGCTTAGTTAATTCTGGTGTATATACTGATGGAACATTCTTTTTCTTCTAATTATTGGATGCTTTTATATGATAAAATTGCAATAAGTGCCATCTAGTCAATCACCATCTACCTCAATGAACCCTTTACCTTATTTTAAAAGTTAATATGGTGACTTTTTTTGGTGTTTTGGGGTTCATGAGATAGGTGAAGTATGTTATATTTCTATTTCAATGTCTTTTTTTGGAAGGATGTCCTAAGAAAGTCTCTTAGTTTTCTAGATTTCCTTGGTGTAATGCTCTGTTCCCTAAACTCAGTGGAGATCTATATTTTCTTTGGCTGCTAATACTAATCTTCAGTCTTTTGACATTTCTTGGAATAAGTCTAGTCATAGAATGAAGACTGATTTCCAGCAATAACTTCAACAAAACAAGGATCCTGCTGAAATGAGGCTTTGACTTGCCTTTAGTTATTTTTTATATTATTACAATAAGCTTATCACATTAACAATTCCTGATTCTTTGATATTTCTTTGACTTCCTCTCATTCAGAACTCACTTCTTGATGCAGATTGCAATTAACCTCTCTCTATACCTCATTCTGAGGGAATCTTATTAATAATAATTGTGGGCATTCATGTAATAGTTTGGCAGCTAGGTGGCACAGTGCATAGAGCATCAGACTTGAAGTGAGGGAAACTCATCTTCCCGAGTTTAAATATGGCCTCAGACACTTCCTGCCTGTGTGACCCTGGATCACTTAACCCTGTTTATTTCAGCTCCTCATATTTCAAATGTGCTGTAGAAAGAAGTCGTAAAGCAATTTGGTATCTTTGCCAAGAAAATCCCAAATGGGGTCATTAAGAGTTGGATATAATTGAAATGACCCAATGGCAACAACATATAGTACTGTAAGGTTTTGCAAAACACTCAACATCCATTATCTTATTTGAAGCTCACATTAACCCCAGGAGGCTAGGCACAACATAAATGACTATGCTCATTTCACAGATGAGGAAACTGAGGCCAAAATACATTGAACAATTTGTTTCCAATCACATTGGAAAGGATGTGGTGGATATGGAATTTGAATCTTGGTTTTTCATGATTATAAGTCTGGCTTTTCCCCCACTCTCCTACTCTGCTTTATATTATTCAAAGACTTCCATTTATCCTACATAAATTACTCTCCTGATGTTTTGGATCCAGTCTTCTAGTTTTTCTCATACCTCCTGAGTACCAATGTAGCACTCAAGCTTTTGTTTGGTTCCCTTTATTCTTACTCTAGGTCTAGGTCACATTTTTCAGTTTCACATCTCTTTAGTGGTGTCTTATTTACCACTTCTTGAAAGCAAGTCAGCTTTGGTGACATGTTGCAAACCATTTAACATGACCATTGTGTTGCTTGCAACCTCCTCCTGAGAACCTGTTCCCTGTATGGACACAAAGAGACTCTGAAAAGATTGCTATAAAAGAAGGAAACTTTTATGGTAGTGTTCATTCAGGGTAATTCTCAAAATTAGATCTCTCTCCTATTCACTTTTGGGCCTGGCCATCATCCATCTGTACCACCGTTCCAAGATTGATGGAATAACTCAATGGGCTATCTATCCAGCTGAATGATACAGTCTGACTATTATGGAATTTTCAGCTACTTTATTCTTTCCAATGTGCATTATTATACCAATCTATTTTGTATCACTATGAAGGTAGATGCAATTAATATAATGCTACCTGAAAATATGAAATTCATCATCAACAGGGCTAAATTTCCTTTTATTTTGACTCAGTGCTGGGCATCCTATCTGACATTGGCATATACCTTAGATGAGCATATGTCTCCCTGTTTCATGCTATGTTAGATGTCAATGCTAAGCGCATGACTGAACAAAGTCATCTCCATAATTACATCTGTCACAGAATATTGTATAATTTTAACAGGTGCATGGGAGAGACTTTGTTTGAGAAAAACCTTCCAAGTTGCATCTTGGTCTACCTAATCAAATTACTTTATAATATTATTTTAAAAAGATTCATTGATACCTTTTGTTTCTATACCATGGACATTTCCAAAGATAAAGCTTCCCCTTTCAAATTCCCTCATCATTGAGTCTTCTCTTCTAACAAAGAAAATAGAAAGCTGATCAAAATTTCTGAAACATTTACCATGCTTCATATGGTACACAACATTTTATACCCATAGTCCCCATCTCTCTAAGTATTTGCCTTTTCTTTTTCTTTTTTTTTGTTTTATGGGAAGAAAGCTTGTTATTGTGATTGCACAGGAATTAGTGTTTTAAAAGTTGTTTTTTAACATGGTTGTAGCCATTGCATATAGCATTTTTCTTATTCATTTCCTATGTTTCTCTGAAGAGAGAGAAAAGTGATGTTACCTTTTGTA
Source organism: Gracilinanus agilis (assembly GCF_016433145.1). Lineage (NCBI taxonomy): Eukaryota > Metazoa > Chordata > Mammalia > Didelphimorphia > Didelphidae > Gracilinanus > Gracilinanus agilis. The sequence goes on along the minus strand of NC_058133.1, from coordinate 368,314,476 downwards.
TACGTTTTTCAAAGAGTTTAGCCACAAACGATAGAGATATAGAATGATAATTACTAGGGAAAGAATGATCAAGTAAGGATTTTTTTAGGATGGGGGAGACATGAGCATGTTTGTAGATACTAAGGAATAAACCAATAGAAAGGGAGAGACTGAATATAAGCAACAGAATGGGGACGACAAAGGAGAAAATCTGTTGGAGAAGAGAGGATGGGATGAGATTACTGGTATAGGTAAAGAGGTAAGAAGTAAGACCACTTTTCAGATGAGACAGGGATGTTAAGGAAAAATGGTAGAATGTTTATGAGTGATATGAAGAAGGGAAATGGAGTCCAGGGTAAATGGCTTCAATTCTTTTCCATAAAATAAGAGGCAGGAATATCGGCTGAGAGAGTGGAGAGAGGGAAAAGATGTGGGAGTTTTAAGGAGGGATAAAAAAAGTTTGAAAGAGTTGCTTCAGCAGGTGGGGGTAGTGAGTTGGTAAGGGAGATATAATAGGATTACCTAGCAACAGTGAGGACCCAGTCAAGTTTGTTTAAGATAAATCTTTAGTGGACCCAATCAGAAAGGGAATTTTCTATACTCAATTCAGGAGTACATATGTAGGGGTGAAGGCAGAAGATAGTGGAAGTGATCCAAGGTTGACACTGGCAGGGTATAATCAGTGGTGGGATAAAATGACTAGAGACTCGAAAGAAGAGGCCAGGGTTGAGTTGAATTACTACTCCAAAGGATAGAGATGGGAAAAGGAGGTGAGTTTGGCTAGTGCAGAGATGATGATCTGGGAAAGAAAGGAGGGGTCAAGGGATTGAAGGTCATGGTATGGATTAAGAACAGATTTTGGTAAGAGAAGTTGTAGAGAGAAGTAGAAAACAAATTGATTATGACCAGATAAGGGGATTTTGGAATTTTAACATTAACATGCAAATAGAAAAGACACCTCCAGGAACTGATGCAGAGCAAAAGGAGCAGAGCCAGAAGAACTCTATACACAGAGACTGATAATACTGTGGTAAAATTGAATGTAATGGACCTCTGTACCAGCAGCAATAAAATGACCCAGGACAATTCTGAGGGATTTATGGTAAAGAAAGCTACCCACATTCAGAGGAAGTACTACAGGAGAAGAAACATATAAGAAAAACAACTGCTTGAACGCATGGGTCGGGGTGGACATGATTGAGGGTGTGGACTCGAAACTACCACACCAATGCAACTACCAACAATTTGGAAATTGGTCTTGATCAAGGACACACGACCAAACTAGTGGAAATGCGCATCGGCCATGGTTGGGGCGGGGGGGGGGGTTGAAGGGGAAAGGTGGAGCATGAATCATGTAACCATGTTAAAAATGAATATTAATAAATGTTAAAAAAATAAAAAATAAATGAAGAATTCAAGAATAGCTAACAGGAATGAGAAAAAAGGCTCTACCAAGATGCAAAATGATTGCAGTAGAGGCTTGACCCAGTTGGTTTTCTTTGTCACAGAGTGGGGTTCAGTTTCAAGGCAGGGAATTTTTTAGAGGAAATATTTCCCTTTAAATTTCTGTGACATGGGGACAAAAGGCATAAAGAAATTTTGTTTTAGTACCTTTTGGCATAAATGAGCATTACATCATTTCCTACGTAAGCATCTCAGGTTCTCTCAAAGGTGGTCTGCTATAGTATATAAATCATGAAAGCCTGCTTATTTCTTTCTTTCTTTTTTCATTAAGCATTATGTTGGTCTATAGTCTAAACTTATAAAGATTTATTTCATAGTGGTGAGAAATTAGATATATAGATTGCTAACAATTAACTTGATCAAATCTCAACTGAAGCATCATTTGAAGAAAGGCGGTATTTCAATTTCTCTTTAATCTATTATTTATCCCATTCAGTACAGCACCTTTTCTAAGCCCTCTCTTCTCTTCAAACTACCCATGATATGACTCCTCTACCCTCAGGTGAGAATCTCACTTCATATTTCACTTAAAAAAATTGAGGCTATTCTCTGAGATATGTCTTTTCTTCTTCTCTCCTCATCTCATATCCCTTTTATAACATCCTTTACTTCCTCCTTTCCCCCAGTCTTTGATGTTGATGTGGATCTTTCCATGCTAAGACCATTGCTCTACATACATCTTTGACCTTATTCATCCCCATCGTTTTCAGATTTCCTTCACTTTCATTTCTACTTTCTCTTCTCTTCTCTTCTCTTCTCTTCTCTTCTCTTCTCTTCTCTTCTCTTCTCTTCTCTTCTCTTCTCTTCTCTTCTCTTCTCTTCTCTTCTCTTCTCTTCTCTTCTCTTCTCTT
>NC_058133.1:368268338-368311786 GCF_016433145.1 Gracilinanus agilis | reverse complement strand
ATATATATATATATATATATATATATTTATGTATGTATATATATATTTTTTTTCTTAGTGGAATAAAATGAGAAGGGGAGAAGACAATGGAGTCCTTCTATTCCAGACTGTTTATAGTATATTGAGCAGATTAAGTTTAATGTATTTACACTGTTGTGCTTTAAATTTTTATGGTTTTTTTTTCCTGTTCTTTCCTGGGATCTCCTGTGCAGATCAGCAATTGGGCTTGTTGGGTTTGATCTGAACAAATTTCTCTCTTCCCTCAAAAGGATCTGTGTATACTCTGCCAAATGACCTGTCAAAACTCAGAAATGTCATGTTAATGTTTCATGGACAGACTTGCCCCAGCTGCTTCTGAAAATGGTAGCAACACTTCAATAATTTACATGGGCATGTTTCTGCTCTACTTTGCCTGTGTTTTGTAAAGGTTCAGACTTGACAAAGCAAATGGAGAAATAGGGTAGAGAGAGAGCATGTAGAGACAGCTGTTTCAAGACCTTTGTCTTGCTCCAATCTTGTTTTCTGTATGGCAAGAACTAAACAAACATTCACTTTCCTAGTGAAAGTGGGAAGGAATGACTTCTTTTCCTAAAGGGTATATATTTCAAGTCTTATTTTGGAGGGGGAAATTTTGTCCATATTCCTAACGTTGCCTTTATTGCTTATATTCTCTTTGTTGCTGTTTAGTTGTTTCAGTCATGTCTGACTCTTCGTGACCCTATTTGGGGTTTTCTTGGAAAAGATACTTATATGGTTTGCCATTTCCTTCTCTAACCATTTTACAGATGAAGAAACTGAGGCAAACAGTTTTCAAGTGAGTTGGCCAGGGATACACAGCTAGTTAGTGTCTGAGGCCAGATTGGAATGAAGATCTTTCTAAATCCAGTTTAGACACTCTTAACTACTGGGCAACCTCACTGCCCATTTTTGTATGTTGCTTTGTAAAATTTAGCACTTTCCTTGCCATAACCCTGTGGATCAGGTAGTATAATAATTAATATCCTCATTTTAAGATGGGATAACTGAGTCTCATAGAGGTAAAGTCTTGGACACATGGTTAGAAAATAGTGAGCCAGCACTCTACCTCATGCCTTCTAAATCTCATTCTTTGATCTTTTTATTTCATCATGCTGTTGTTTTTATGTTTCATTCCCTGATTTTTTTTCTTCTTTTAGATAGGTACAACTTTTCTAAATTTCATTTTTGGGGGAATACTAAAGTCAAATGATGTAATGAAGAAAACTATGGTGAAAATATTCCCAGATAGGATCTTAAAAAAAAAATGACCTAGATTAAAATTTATGTAAAAACTCTATTCAGAAAGTAGTCAGTAAATGGGGTAGGGAGGTGGGAAGAGGGGAGGTAAAAAACATGAATTATGTAACCATGGAAAAATATTCTAAATTAATTAGTTAAATAAAAATTTTCAAATAAAAAAAAGGAAAATAACCAGTAAGAGGCTGAGTGCCATATGACCTTGGAGCCAGGAAGATCTGGATTCAAGTCCCACCTTTCAAGCATATTGGTTCCTTGAATCTGGACTCAATCTTTTACTTCCCTCAGGAAATTCACTAAGTCTATAGCTAGCAGTGAACAGAGGGAATTTCCTTACTGGGAGCTCCTTAGACTCCCAGTGAAATTGCAAATCTATACCACTCCTTCCCCCCAAAAAAACCCTCCACCACCAACAAAACAAAACAAAAAAAATCAAAACCAAACCAAAACAAAAGAACCATTACAAATCTCAAATGTTGAAGCATAGATCTACTCATATTTCTGATGCTGAGATCAACTCTAGGATTCAGTTAGAGATTAAAAACAAGTTATCTTTAATTTGTTACACTTCAGATTCTATATATTTGTCCCAGAAAGAAACACTGAACCCTTAAGTGAGATGTATCTATGATTCTGAAGGTCCACTGTCAATATTGGGTTTTGAGATATGCATTTAATTTATTAACCATTTTTAGTCAGTGAAAACATGTATTATTAAATTCAGTTAATTAATTGAGATGATCTATTTCCTGCTATTTTTGTTTATGGAATAAATTTTTTAAGCTTTTCCATAGTATTAAACTATTTCTGTATGGAAAGGTCCTAGAATAATAATAGTATTTCTCATAATTATAACTAAGACTTACATAGTGTTTACTACATTCCAGACAATGTGCTAAGTGCTTTGTAATATTATCTTAAAAAAAAACACCAAATAAACCATTACCTTTGGTCCCAGGATCAATTCTAAGTATTAGTTCCAAGACAGAAGAAAGGGAAGGGCTAGGCATTTAGAATTAAATGACTTGCCCAGGGTCACACAGGTAGGAAGTATTTGGCAATTATTAACTCTTTGATCCTCACAATAATCCTTATGTCTTCATTTTATAGATGAAGAAATTGAGGTAAAAAAGATTATATGGCTTGTCCAGTTCACTGAATATAAATAGTATATATTATTAATCATAATATATACTTGATTGAGTTAATGAATTAAGATGATCTGTTTTCTGGTATTTTTGCTGATAGAGGTAATTTTTTAAGTATTTGCATAGTATTAAATTATTTGTGTATGGAAAGGTTCTTGTGTCAAGGGACTTTGTGGTTCAGTGGAAATAGTGGAATTAGGAGGAAGGCCAGTGTCCAAATTGTGTTTCAGATATTCCCAGTGTAATTCACTTATCTTTCTGAGCCTTAGTTTCCTCATCTGTATAATAAGGGTAATGGATTAGATCAGGTGTGTAATGAAGCCTACTCCCAACAGCTCAAGAGCCAATTGTTAAATATTTTGTATGAACATTTTAGAAATCAGCAGATGCTACAAATATAGGATTAATGTTGATTGTCTAGTCTTAAAAATTCATTGAGGAATATGTTAATAATTCAAATTATGCTTCCAAACATATTGCTTTTATAGAGTATGTGAATGCTTTTGAACTAGATACATTTTGAGGTCTTTTCCTTCTTTCGATCTATGATTCTCTGTATTTATAGCATTGCCTCCTATTTTATCTCAACCAAAACTAAATATTTTGTAGTTCTGACTCAGAAAGAGTTGATGTTGAAGTTTAGAGTACTATCACTTTGACCACATTTTACCTTATGTTCTGGTTAACAGTGTAGTTTTTTCTTATGTTTTCTACCAAAGAGAGAATTATTTCAAGGTATTGAACTCTTATTTTTATTCTCCTAAAGCAGAACATTTAAGTTTAATTTAGGGGAAAATCTCCTAACAGTTAAAGTTTTTAAAAAATGGTATGGGTTATGAAGGTCTTTTAAACAAAGGCTGTAGATTTGGCTGGATGAGTGAATTGGAGAGATTTGTGACCAGGTTTGGTTAGATTAGATTACCTCTGTGATCCTTTCCAACTCTGATTTTTTAAAATTTTTTATTCTGGGATAATGACTTGCTCGTTTGTTGAATGAACAAATATTTGTTGAATGAATAAGCACGTTGCTCTTAGAATTATCTGTAGCAAACTTCATTTTCTTCCTGGTACATCCCCGTAAATGTTTATTAATTCCTGTTGTATCAAATCCAAACTTCTCAGCAAGATTTTCTTGGCATTTTGATATTAGATGTCTTTTGGCCAACATCTCACCGCTTTAGATCTCATTATTCAGCTTCATAATACCTTTAGGTTTTTCAATCAATCCATAAATATTTATTAAGTGTCTTCTATGTGCTAGACATTGTTTTAAGTGCTGGGGATATAAAAAGAGGCTAAAGACAGTCCTTACCCTCAAGGACTTTATGCAGTTTAATGGGCCTGGCAACATGGAAATAAGTACAGTCCATACAAACAAGCCAGGGATAGGATAAATAGGAGATAATTAATAGAAGGGAAGGCACTAGAATTAAAAGGGCTTGGATTCATATACTGTTTATTTCATTTATTACCACACCATGGAATATCTAAAATTTATTTACAGAATCAGTAAATATCAGTGTTGGATGGGACCTGAGAGAAAATTTAGTCCATTTTGCAGATGAGGAAAATAAGGCCTAGAGAGAGGAAATGATGGGCCCAGGGTCACACAATTCAGTGACCACCAAATATGAGACTGGAACTATGACTACTAATCTAATTTTCTTTCTGCTCAACATGTCTCTTTTCCTTTTTTCTGATCATCCCACTTTTTCCTCCCAGTTTTATTAAAGAGCTCAGATGGGAAGCCAGGTCTGCATGTGTGTGCCTGTGCATTTTCCCCTGTGGATATTTGTATGACACAAAAGTGGAAAGTTAGGAGGTAAAGATTTTTGCTATTTATCTTTAGCTAGGCTGATTTTTCTTATCAGCCTAGAAAAAAAAAACCAGCTATGCAATTTACTGAACTGGGAGAGGATTATTCATAGAACTCTGGAGAGTTTACCAATTATTTTCAAAGAAAGTTGGAGGTGAGATGGGGAGAATTGTGAGCCCTTTAGCAGTCTAGGGAGAATATTTCCTGAGAATATTGATGTGTTGGAGTATTTGGTGATCATATCCGCCTGAAAATAATGTAACATTATATAACAGCATTCTTATTTTAGGACTAGTGCTTTATCTCTTTAACCAAAGTAATGCTCCTAAGAAGCTTGGAGTATTTTCTATTTGAGTGTCATTATCTTTGTAGGCGAAGAGAAGATATTATCCAGTTTATTATTTTTCTTCCCTCATAACATTCTCCGTGTTAACTTCCCTACCCAGTTACTCTGTGGAAATGTGTGGAGCTTTCCTGGCACTCTGAAGAGGGGGTGCCTATCCTGTAGTGGGCAAGGGGCCAATGCTACATTGCCAGAGTAAGCCAACTGTTCACTCTCAATTTTGATCTTGGCTCAAGGAAGGGCCACCTCCTGCCACGTCTGCTACTTACAGAAAAAAAAAAGGAACCAGTTTCCCACCACTGCTTCAGTTCAGAAGCCAGAGCCCACTGCTTTTAACTGGCTGAGAGACATGAACAATCCAATGAGTCTAATGTATTTATTCTCCACAGTTAATTGATCTTCTATTGACATTTTCAGAACAAAATAAAGCAACAGACCAAATCAATCAGAAGACTTGGCTTTCTCTGAGAAAAGCAAAATGGATCTGGTTGCAACCATTTGAATCGCCATGTTTCTATTTAATTTTTTTAATTGTGGGGAATGAAAACTACAGAGTTAAAAATGAAAATGAACATTATTTCCCTGAGTTTGATGAGTTTTTTTTGAATGGAATGGTTTGAATGGGTAATGGAAGATGAGTTGGTGAAACCTTGCCATGTTCATGGACTGGATGGGAAACGTCCTTTGCTTTTGGCAGGAAGAAGCTGGCCTTGTCATTGACCAGTTCTTCAGTCCCAGCTGCAGGCTGATTGATGGCCCAGAACTGGTGAATGCTCTGGAGGGAGCTGTTTGCCCCTATTTTCCATCTGGAGCTGCTGGGATATAGAGCTCACTCTGAGGAAAGCTAGTGAATGGACTGGATTGGCAGGACTTCCGCAGGAAGGAAGACTAGTGGCCGGGGAGTCAGGGAGGCATCAGCACATGTCAAGTGGGAATGAATGGAGTGATCAGAACACAAAAGTCAACTTAGCCCCTGATTTCTTAGCTGTGAATATTCCCTCTACCAATGCAGATCATGAGTCCCTTCACCTCCACCTCTTCTCACCAATGCCACTCCTGTCCATATCTCAGCATCATTTTTCCACAGAGAATTCTCTTTGAATCATTACAAAGCCAAATAAAAAAAAGAGAAAAAAATCATTAGTGTATTTACTCTCCACAATTAACTGACCAATTTAATTCAGTTACAACAAATTAACGAATCAGCCAAAAACAAAGCAAAAGGCAATTGATGCTAAAATCGATCTAATTGAATTGGTTGGAACATTTCTGTTGTTAGATTTCATTTTCCAAAATGAAGACATTTTTTAAAAGTCTCTACCTTTTGTTTTAGTATCAATTCTGAGATAGAGGTGGCAAGAACGAGGCAAACAGAGTTAAGTGGTTTGTCTAGGGTCATACGCCGAGGAAGAGACTGAAGCCAGATTTGAATCCTGACTCCAGGCCTGGTACTCTTTCCACTATGTCACCTAGTTGTTTCCAATGAAGAATGTTAACACAATGGATAGAAGGCCAGGCCTGGAGTAAGGAAAACTCATCTTTCTAAGTTCAAGTCTGGCCCTAGACACTTACTAGCTGTAGGACCCTGGACAAGTCACTTAACCTTGTTTGCCTCTGTCTCCTTATCTGTAAAAGATGCTGGAGAAGGAAACAGCAAACTGCTCCAGTATTTTTGCCAAGAAACCCCAAATGGAATCACAAAGAGTTGGAAACAACTGAAAAATGACTGAGTGACAGAGGCTAGAATGGCCATAGTTTCTGGATGCTAATGGGCTATTTGGACCTAGGCAGCTAGTACTAATGTGAAAAGAATGCTGTGTTTAGAGTCAAAATGACCTGAATTAAAATCACAGCTCTGCCTCTTGCCAAACCTGTCACTTAATCTCTCTGGGTCTCATTATCTTTTTCATGATAAAGTCACTTTGGTGGAGGTTCTGCTTGGAAATTTCCTCATTTCCCCTTACTCTGAGATACCTTACAAAGTTCATATAAATTGATATTTTGTTGTTAAAAACATTGTTGATAACTTCAGATTTATTTAAGACCACATGCAGTCTGGCATCATCATACCTTTCCAGACTTATTTCCTATTTCTTTTCTTAGTGCAATCTATATTCCCACCAAACTAACTTAAGAGCTATTCTTCATCTTATTCCTGTGCTTTTGGGTAAACTGCGTCTCCTCTGAAGAATGTATTCTGACTTCTTGGCCCTTGGTTTTCTTGCTCAGTTAACCTGCCTCCCCTTTGCTGTAGCTTCCTCCAATCATTTATTCTTCCTCTCTCCTGAAATTTTCCTAGAATGCTTTGACCAAACCCTTGATCTCTTCAGTCGCCATCTATTTATTGATTTGTGAAAATGTGGCACATCCCCCTTCTAGAATGTAAGCTTGAGCGTAGATATGGTTTGTTTACCTTCGTATACAGTAACTTGTACAGGACAAATACTTAATCATTGTTTGCTGAATCGAATTGATGTCCAGTCATTAGTTTGTGCCCTTTAAAAATTCCTTGTGGCATTGTTATATGGCCAGATTATCAGGTAGCGATTTAGGAGCTGTGGAAAGTACCAAAATGACTCATAAGAGATGTAATCATATGTAATATAAATGTAATAATGAAATGCTGTTCATGCTTTAATTTATGCAGTGTTTTCATGTATGTTAGCAACTTAGGTAATTCCTAGCACTTAGCGCAGTGCCTCCTAAAGGGGTTAAAGTTAGACTTATTTAGTCATTTTACTCTGACTCAGTGTCTCGGAGCCAGACTGCTATGTTGCTCCTTTGGTATTCTGAGAGCTGAGGAATCTTTCCTCTATTGTCTAAGACCTCCCACTAGCTGTGTTCCCTTCATCATAAGGTTTTGTGACTAACACCTCTTTAATTTAATTTAACTACTTAGCTTTAATTAGGTTTTGCAAAACGATAGTTATTTCAATGATAAAGCAAGAACAAACAAATTAGCATTTTCCCCATATCTTGGAGACCTTCTCTTTGCTATACGATTTCAGATTCTGGGGAAGAAGCAGGCTCATCATTTAGCTTAGTAACTACATAGAATTGGTTCCAATAAGTTAATGTACAAAGATGACATTTTTTCCCTTTTGGTCAGAGTTCTTTCCTCAGCTATCACTGGCTGGGGTCCTCAAATGTTACTCTCAAGGATTACTCCTTGCTCTTCAGAGCATCAGTGCTTTGTTGGTTGCAGATCTATAGTGGATTCTAAGTCCTGTGTTTCTATATGCTCATTTTTCCAACCTTTGAAAACTCCCCAGGTCATTTAACTCCCTCCCCTTCACTGAACAATTACTCTCTAGACTCCATGATGTTGTTTGGTCCTTTCCTTGTCTGTCTGGCACCTTCTGACTTCTCTGTAAGAATGATATTAATGAAAAAGGCTCATGATAAGTCTACAAGACTTTGGTCACATTTATTTCTCCAAATTTGGGCATATTTTGCTCAAGTAAGTGAAGGACCAATAGGAAAAAACTGAAGCCAATCAAAGAACCTCCTCTTCAACATAGGGTTGGCCTACAACAACCAGTTATTGAGTGTCTGTCTACATGCTATAAGTCACATTCTCTCCAAGGCAATATCCTTCACAAGGAAGGATTACACCAGTGAAGTAAGAGGATAGGATGTGTGCATGTGCCAGGCACCCAGTGCATCTATGATTTAATTAGTATGGAGAGTTCCCAGTGAGGAACTTTCTTTACCAATGCACATATGCCAGTTCTTTAAACATCTCTAATAGAGTTGTCTGGGATCACAAAGAGTTAAAGTGACTTGTCCAAGGGCATACAACCAGCAACAGACTCAAAAGTTGGATCTTTTCTGATTTTGAAGCTGGCTCTCATCCATAACGTCAAAATGCTCTGTAAATGATAAGTTTTTATTGAATCAAAATCCTACACAAAAATCTCAAGGGGTGTGTACTTCCAGTTTTATTATCCTGGTTTTTACAAATTAGACACCATCCTTAGAGAGACCAATTTGATTCCTTGCAAAATTTCATAGCATTTTATTAAAAGGATGGCATATGAGAATTTAAAAAGGAAAGCAGTGATTCCTAATAAAATCAGAATGGCTTCTTCAAGAGCAGTTAATCTGATGTCCTTTTTTGGGACATTGTAAGTAATCTGATATTTGTATTCATATACATATTATTGTCTTGGAGAGACAAACAAAAGTGTGGGTAGAAATAGTGTTCCTATCAAGTCTCTTGGCAATAAAAAACATTACTTCATAAGGAAATTGATTCTCTCATTACTTCATAAGACATTTGGCTCTCTCATTTTGCATTGCTTATGAGGAACATAAGCAAAAAGTTCCCTATGAAGATTATTGAAACTTATTCACTAGCAGCTCTTTTTTAAATGTTTTATTCTTTCAGCTACAAGTAGAAACAATTTTTGACAAATACTTTTAACATTTTAAAATTCAGATGTTCTCTCCCTCTCCTTCCTTCCCCTCCCCGAGGCCATGAATAGTATGATAATGGTGATACCCATACTTTTTATGTAATACATACTTCCATATTTCTCATGTCATGATAGAAGACTTATATCATACATACAGTAGAAATTTCATTAAGGATATATAGTGAAAGATGACAGGTTTTGATATGCACTCAAATTCTTATAGTTCTTTCTTTGGCTATTGAGGTAATCCCTCAGAGTTATTTTGGAGACTTGTTTTGCTAATAATAGTTTAGACTTTTCCAGTTGGTCATTGTATATTTTTATTGCTATATACATTACTTTCCTGTTTCTGTTCACTATACCAGCAACTCTTGTAGATGAAGAAAAGAAAAAGAAATTCTATGAAAAACTTGGCCAAATCCTCCAAACCAAACCAACATAATTTGATACATAGGGATTAATGTGAAGGTAGACTTAGAAAAGTGTCCTGGAAAATATGCCAAAAGTTGGAGAAATAAGTGTGACCAAAGGCTTGTAGACTTCTCATGAGCCTTGTTCATTGATATCATTCTTACAGAGGAGTCAGAAGGTGCCAGATAAGGAAAATACCAAACAGCATCACGTAGCATGAAGTTTTCTCTAGGAAATGGCTGTTTGTTGATATAGAAGACTTATGAAAACCATCTGTCTGTGAACTGACAGTCCTTCAGTTAATTAGATAAAGAGAAAAAATCAACATCAAATGAGGAAAAATAAGATTAAATGAAAATGTATACAAAAGCAACTGTTTCAACCAATTTAAAGAAAAAGGGGGAAATAGAAAAGGGCAAAGATACAACTTTAGTTATCCCTATTTCCTACTAAGTTCAACTGACATATCATTGTTACCACCATAACAAAGTTAAAAGAACCTAGAAGTTTCCTTAATAATAAAACAGTTGTTCTCCTTGCTGTGTGTAAAGAGATTTCAAGTAAGGGAAATGCTAAGTTAGATTAAAAACTCACATGCAAAACACATGAAGCCAATGGAAAATTGGAAACATAAAACAGCAAACAGAAAGAAGTGAAACTTATTCTATAGAAAACTAGACCTAAACCCAAGTAAGACAACATTATGTCCTGAACATTTTAGTTTGCTGAAAGTAAAAGTGATAGGACAACAAATAGGAAAAAAATTAAAATATGTTAGCTTTTTTTAAAAAAATGAAGACAATGGAAGCATCACAATTTAACAATAGCAATAAAAACATCCATATGCTATTTGGGGAAATTGAATTGGCACATAAGAACACATGAGAAAGTAATGGGACCAGATTAAGTGTATATCAAGGAAATATTTGGATTAGAAGTCATTAATCTTTAAGACATTAAGAGATCATTTTACAGTGTATTTCTGGGAGGGGAAGATAAAAGAGAGGAGAAAAATTAGATGATATTATCTTCCTAAAGGCAATCAACATTAATAACTAACAATCAATATATTACTTTATAAGAACTTGATACTTCATGCTATCTTTATGAGAATGATCTACATATACATTAAATATAACATTGATAAAAATGAGAAAGGGAACAGGTGGACTTTTAAAAATGAGTTTCTACTGCATACTGTATATACAGAATCACATAGTTAACTAAAACATATAAAGAAAAATGTCTTGATATAGTTCTTGCTTGTAAATTAAAAAATAATTTGCCAGAACAAAATGCAGAATTAAGCAGCTTTCCTCCAATAAGAGGTATCTCAAGGATATGTTAACATTATGCACAATTATTTTTGCTATATCTATCTATTTATCATCTATCTACTTATTATGACATCACAAATAAAGCTGCTTAATAACTCTTTAATCATCATCAAAAAAGACATAGTTTTTTCCACTGTCATGGAGGATAATCTACTAAGGGACCAGAGAAAAGATCTATTCTTTAGAGATGGCAAGAGATTCCAGATACAACTCTTTGTGACTGATATTATATTAATTTCCTCAAAATCGATAATCTTATAGAACATCCTCAATGTGATTCATAATTTGCAAAAAAAATTGGTCCTTCCCATTTTTCTTAACATTAATAACTTTTTAAAATACGTTGAGTTGAAACAAATATGAAAAATGTCCTTGGGCTAGACCATAACATGTAGTCAAGTGGTTAGTCCACTGACTTAGCATATTGGTATGAATATAGGACAGGCACTGATGATGATGGATTATCATCTCAAACATCTCCCCAGAAAAAAAATCCTTTTAACACAAAGATTCTAATGATAATTTATAGTTGCAGGTCTTGTAATGCCACAATATTTGATGACTCAAAGTTGTAAGTGACAGAAAGGACAATGGAGAGGTCCATGATGGATTCAATTAAATTGCAACATTGACAAGAATCACAGAGGATGAGAAAGAATAGATTTTCATGGCATAAGTGAGAGGAAAGAACTATGTCAACAAGATCACAGTCCTATTGACATATTGAAATATTGAATAGGCTGGTAGATCAAAGGCATTCCATAGACAGGGTTGATGATTAATTGACCTGAATTATTATATAGCTTTTGCTAGAAATATTCATGTTATTTTTTATTGTGAAATTCTCTGCTTTCTCATCTCTACCTCCTGGCTTCCCTGCCTTCATCAAGTCTCAACTTAAAACCTACCTTTTATAAGAAACCCTTCCAGTCCCCCTAAATGCTAATGGTTTCTCTCTGAGATTAGCTCCAATTTTATCCTACATTTATCTTGTTAGTACTTGGTTATTTCCATGTCATTACTATTTTAGCCTTTCTTTGCATCCCAAGCACTTAAGTTAGTGCCTGGCATGTAATAGGTGTTCAGTAAAATTTTGTAAACATGTTGACATGATGAAGAGATATGGGTAAAATTATAATATGGTTAGATGAATTTACAAATTGATCAAACAACTTAATTCAAAATATTGTCATTAATATATTGATATAAATCTGGTGAAAGATGTTTTAGGATGTGTCTCAGGGAGCTGTCATTAGTCCTTGTTTTAACAGGGAGCCTGTTTACTGGCTCATTCTATATTGCTGACCTGAAGATGCTTGAGTCTTCTTCATTAACTTTCTTTGATCCCAATATCCCTCTGTCCTATATCTAGCCTTCCTTGCACTTCTAAATGTCTAGAAAATGTAATTTTTACATTTTGTATCCACCAGTCACTGGCTTCTCAACTTCCAACCCCACCACTTTTCCAAAATTTCTATTTCAAATGTTACCAATTTTCTCTTAATTGTTAAATTCAATGACCTTTTATCATTTTTCACCCACCTTGACCATTCTGTAGCTATTGAATTCCCTTACATTATATCATAAAGTTCAATCTTGCGTTATCATAGTATTTCAGTTGGTATTTCATCTTCCACTCTTTCCTTCCAACATGACTTTTGTCAAAAGTCTTCCTAAGGCACAAGTTTGCCCATGTCACTGTGCTCTAAAAATGTCAGTGGCTTCCTCTTGTCTTTAGAAGAAATGAAAAACTCTTTATCCTGACATCTAAGGCCATATAACATCTGGCTCAAGCATACCTTTTGGCTTTAATGCTCAATTTACTCCTCTTTATGCACCTTCTGTTCCAGGAAAACTTTGAACCCAGCATGCCATCTTCACCTCTGTGAATTTATACAAACTGTGCCCTTATGCTAAGGATGCACGATTTTCTCATCTTAACCACTCAGATTCTATATCTTCCTTCAAGATTCAGCTCGAGTATCATCCTTTCTATGAAGCTTTACCTAATCTCCTAGATATTAGCACTCTTCCTACTCCAGTGTTACTAGAGGATTTTTCTTCTGTCTCTGTCCCTCTGTCTTTGTCTCTGTCTCTATCTCTATCTCTGTCTCTCTGTCTCTCTCTCTCTGTCTCTGTCTCTCTCTCTTTCTCTGTCTGTCTGTCTCTCTTTCTCTGTCTCTCTGTCTCTGTGTCTCTGTCTCTCTTCCTCTTTCTTTCTCTCTCTCCTTTCATTCTCTACCTTTTATTAAAAGTTTCTGTGTACATATCATATTGTCTTCATCAAAATACAAACTTCTTCAGGTCAGGTACAACTTCAATCCTATATTTATTTTTCCAGTGCCTAGTACAATACCTTGCACAAAGTAGTCATTTAATAAATACCCATTAAATTTGAATTTCAGAGTTATAGATATCCAGCTGGATTAGAGTCAGGATCCAATGAGATTCTTTAAAACCCTTACCTTTTGATTTAGTACCAATTTTAAAACAGAAGAATAACAAGGACTAGGAAATTGGGGTTAAGTGACTTGCTCGAGTCACACAAGTAGGAAGTATCTGAGGTCAGATTTGAACCCAGGTCCTTCTGATTCCAGGTCTGGTTCTCTATTCATTGTGTTCCCTACTTGTCCCTCTAATAAGACTTTAACTGGCTAGAATGAGAGGTAAAATTTAAGAAGAAGAAATCAAATAGGGAAAATTTCCTTGACCTATACTTGGGTTCAAAGGCTCATCTATATTAGTACAATTAGGGGAGCCATTATGACAAGTTTGTATGAAATACATTTGGACTTTTCAGTGGAGAACTACTTAAATATAAATCAATACTTAGACATGGGCAGATAAAAAAAGACAATTTTAGGCTGTATTCACAGAGCTACAGTGTGTAGAATGAGGGAGTTGATATTCTAGAAGTATTTTCCTATGGTCAGATCACATCTGAAATATTTTTGTTCAAATATGGGCATACATTTTCGGAAGGATGTTGACAAGTTGGAATCCGTCTGAAGGACAGTGATAATTATGATGGTGAATATGTTATATCAGAATTGGTTACAAGAAATAGTAATATCTAGTGAGAAGATGAGCAGACTAAAAGAGAACATGCTAATTTTCTTGAAATATTTGAAAATTCACCATATGGAAGAGAGATTTAATCTCTTCTGTTTGACCCAATGAGCAGAATTAGTAGTCTTAGGTATAAGTTATTGACATATAACTTTGGGGTTAATGTGTGTGAATATGGTCATTTCTTCCTAAACAAGCATTTGAATGTTTTGGAGGAGTCTGTTTCTAGTGATCTATATTTTATTGTTGAGGTTAAGAAGGTAGACAGTCCTCTTATCTGTAGCTTTTGTGATAGGGGTACGAGAACTCACGACTCAGAAGATTTGCAAAAGGTATTGGTTCATTGCTTCTTCTATCTCTTCTCTTCTCATTTTGAGTCATGCTAGATGAATTTGTGGTTTGTCCTGAGGGGTGGGTGGAGGAGAAATGGTTCATATCCCTCACCTCAGCCTTTATGTAGCTGTGAGCTCCATAAAATCCCGACTAGGCGATTGAGCATCGACCTTTGAGGCAGACATATCTGTTTTTAGAAGAAACCTTGTGAGTTTGAAAGGTCAGAACATTTGTGATGTAGCAGTAGCAGCATACAATAAACACATCGGTGGTTGTGTCCAACAGAGTGGTTGATGCAACACTGACTGGAGGGAATAGTTGACTTCTTAAAGTTCTGAGCAGAGAGGGGGTTCAGGTTTGGAGTAGTGTAATAGAGCAGAGCTGAACTGAAATAGAAATTTAGCAGCTCTGTACACTGATGATGTTTAAGTATCAGTCTGTCAATAAATTGTTAGACTGGTTATAAATTATTACTGAATACTCTTTTAAGCTTGTATTCTACTAATTAGTATATGCATGCTTTTTAGTATTTTTGTGGGTACAAATAATTTTTCCGTATGTGATTCTTAACTGTACACTATCTTTTAAACTCTTTTAGGGAGATGCTAGTTATGAGCCACAAGTAAAATCATCTTGGGTGAGAGTTTGAGAAAAGGGGATTGAATCTTTCTTTTTAGAGGCAGATTCTCCCCAACACTGAACTCAGTTAAAACCACATTCTAGGAGACAGTATAGGGAGTGGCACATGACACCATCTTCTATGGACTCAAAACTGTAAGATTCCTCAGGTTACTATTTCCATATTTGTTTTTCCTTGGTGTGTTACCCTTCTCCCTGCTGGATGTTTTGACTCTTACTCATCTAGATTTTTGAGTCCACCTGGATGTGTTGTTTAGTAATAGCAAATTCTTACCACCCTTAAAACTTAACCAAAATTTATTCCCCCTCAAAACAAAACAATAGAAACTAATTCTGTCTTAGCCACTTGACTCCATTTCTGAAAATGTAATTAATAATTTCTAAACTTCAAGTCCTCCACACTGTACTGATTCATCATTGGAATGGTAGATTCCCAACTGCCTTTTCATATAGAATCCCTTTCATGTGTGGCCTGATCTTCTCAATGTTTCCTATGTGAAATCATCTCCTTTCATCCAATGACCAAAGCCCTATAATTTCTCCAAAAATCTACTCACACCTTAAAGCGAGATTGTAGGAAAATTCCTAGAATTAATTTAAATCATTCCTTCAGCAATTCAGTTGTGGTGTTTAGGATTTCTGCATTTATATTAATTAGAAGAGGGAGTTCCTTTATTTCTACACTTGATTTAAATAATACTTGAGGAATATAAATCTTATGATAGGTCATCAGAAGAAAGGAAAACAAGCATTTATTAAGTGTCTACTATGTGCTGAATACTGTACTAAATTCTCTACAAATATCTCATTTGATTCTTACACTATTACTGGAAAGGTGATGCTATTATTACCCCCATTTTACAGTGAAGGGAACTGATGGAGCCAGACATTAAGAAACTTGCCCAGGGACATACAACTAGCAAGTATCTGAGGCAGGATTTGAACTCACTGCTCCCTTACTCTAGGTTCTCTACTATACTATAGTGTCTACATCCTAATGCTGTTTTCCTAGGTAAAAATATGGAGGTGGAAGAATATGATCACAAACTAAGGCTGTGGCTATGAAATGATTTCAGAAGGAATGATCTCAGATTTTATTTTGGCTAACCTTAGCACAATTTTCTTTTTAAATTTTGATTCCTTTTGGAAATGTAATGTTAATGTACCTATTCAGTGCACATGAATATTGGTTCCATGTATGTCATAGTGCTTTGCACTTCTATTTTTATACTGAGTAATCTAATCTCCTTACTTTTTTGGTAATAAAATTCATTCTAAAAACAATGTTAATTAGAAAAGAGAAGGTTCTTTGTAGAAATAGGATTGCATTACATTACTTCCCAGTTTTATAAGTAATAAAAAAAAACTTACACTGATGTCACTCTGTTTAAAAATGCTATTAACTTAAGCTTATTGGTTGTGGGGTAGAACTGAGTGAAAAACTGGGTTAGAATTATAGCTTTGATATTTGCTACTCTGGTGAACTTGGGAAAGCCATCTTTACCTCTATAAGCCTCACTTTCCTTACCTGTGTGGTAGTAAAAGTAGTAGAATTAGAGGCCTTTCAGAGTTGTTGTTGTTTTTTTTTTGGTAAAGAGACCATTTTGCTTTATAAATCAGATCTATTGTTTGTTGAGAACCAACCTCATTTTTCTCAACCCCATATTTCTTCTAGCATTTAACACAACAGCCCTTTAAAAAACTTTCATTATGTTTTTCTTGTCCAGATTACATATTGATATAATTTTAAATAATCCTTTTCTGACATTTTGTGCAATACATATTTCCATATTTGTCCTTTTGTGAAAGAAGATATATATGTCATTTATGCTAGAGAAAAACCCATGGAGGAAATGAAGTGAATAATGGTATGCTTCCAATATTCATTCAAACTCTATCAATTCTTTCTTTGGTGGTAGATAACCTTTTTTTTATCATGAGTTTTTTGGAGATGTCTTGGATCCTTGCATTGGTGATAATAGTTTTCATTCACAGTTGTTCACGGTACATTATTGCTGTTATTGTGTATGCACAATATTCTTAATAAATATTAGTTTGAATTTAATTTATTAAGGTAAATCATGAACACCAGAATTTGGATTCAGAAGATCTAAGTTCCAGTACTGGCTCTGGTTCTTAAAACCTATGTGGCTTTGAACAAGTTATATCACTTTTCATGGATTCATTTGGCTCTTGTGTGAAATAAAGTGTTTTTAAAAATATTTTTAAAAATTGATTTCTACATTATCTCCCTCCCTCCCATCCTTCTTTTCTTTCCCTTTTCCTCTTCTATTCCTGAGATGATAAGCAATATGATGTGGAATTTGCACATGTAATCATGTAAAACATTTTTCTATATTAGTCATTTTGTGCAAGAGATATTGAATAAAAAAAGAAAGAAAGTGAAATATAATATGTTTTGGTTTGTATTCAGAGTCTATCAGTTCTTTCTTTGGATGTGGATAGCATTTTTTATCATGAGTCTGGGGATTTTTTATAACTGTATTACTGAGATTAGCTAGATCATCCACACTTGTTCATCAAATAATATTGCAATTACTGTATCACAGTTCTTCTGGTTCTGCTCACTTCACATTGTATCAGTTCATGTAAGTCTTTCCAGTTTTCTTCTGGAATCATCCTGCTTGTCAATTATTATAGCACAATTACATTCCATTACCATCATACACAGCAACTTGATTGGTCATTCTGCAATTGATGGATATTCCCTTCACTTTCCATTTTTTTTGCCACCACAAAAAGAAATATTATAAGTATTTTCATGCAAAAAATGAAAATATTTTAATGGATATTTTAAGGTCTCTTATAGCCTTAAATTACATGAAACAGACATCTCATGACTAGTGAAGTGCTGGTTATTCTGACTTTGCATGTCCCTTCCTCCTTTTCTTGACAATTTCTTGAGACATTCCCTGACTAAAGGGAAGGGAAAGGAGGTGAAATATGATCTTATTTTTGACATTTTTTAGAAGTAGCTCTCATTTGATGAAAGTTGTTCAAATAAATGACTACAATAAAATTCTTAGTTTACTCGTATGTTTACAGAACACTTTCTTCACAATATAGAGGCAGCCTGTGTAATGTATAGTAAGCTATAATGGACACTAAGTCTAATAAATGTAAGCTGACCTAGAAAGCAGAAAGACCAGTGTTCATTTTCCACCTCTAACAAAAACTGATTATATGATTATGAGAAAATAACCTGACTTCTCAGTGCTCAGGATAATCTCTGTGGATGACAGTTGGTGACTTGCATAGGCAGAGGAAATTTCTTCTTATGAAATTATGGGTATTACTTTCTATCCCTATCATTTAAAAAAATCCTTACCTTCTGGCTTGGAGTCAATAGTGTGTATTGGTTCCAAGGCAGGACAGCAGTAAGGGCTAGGCAATGAAGGTTAAGTGATTTGCCCAGAGGCACACAATAAGGAAACTTTGAGATCTGATTTGAGTCTAGGATCTCCTGTCTCTTGGTCTGGCCCTGAGTCACCTAGCTACCCCTGCCTATCCTTGTGAGATAAATGGTATTTATCCTTCTTTTAGATGACCAATGTCATCATGGGGTGATGCCTTGATGTAAGCATGAATGGTATTTAGGAGAAACAAAGTTGCATAAAGTCTCTGAGATAAATAGGATAGATATAATTTTATAGCTAAAGAAACTGATATTCATAGAGGTGGTGACTTGTCCAAGGTTTCATACATAGGAAATGATAATCAGAATTCAAACCCAGACCCTCTAACTCCAAATCTAATGTTCCTTTCTATTTACCATAGTTGCCTCCTGATATGAAAAAGTCCGTGGAATAAGATTGTAGGATTATGGAGTTGGAATTGGAAAGGATCTCAAGAAGTCATCTAACTCAACTACCTCTTTTTAAAAAAATTCTTATCTTCCATTTTGAAATCAGTACTAAGTATCAGTTTGTAGGCAGAAGAGCGTTAAGGACAATTGGGTTTAAGTGATTTGTCACATAGGTAGGAAGTGTCTGAGATCATATCTGAACCTTCTGCCTTCACATATGGCTCTTTTTTCACTGAGTCACCTTGCTGCTCTCCAACCATCTCTTTTTAAAGAGCACCAAAGAGGTTATGTGCCTTGCTCAAGGTCACACAGGCTGTGCTAGAGCCAGAATTGTCATTGAATTGGACCAGGTGAGGAGACACATCCTGCCAGTTAGAATTAAAACTGGAAATACATCATTGTTAGGGTTGAGGAAAAGGGTCTGATAGTTAAAATAAGGCAAAGCTCACATTCTGTTTTTTGGTTAGGGTAAGATCTATACAGTTGCCCTCTGCTTAAGTTATCTCCAATAATTAGTAGACAGAGACACATTCACACATTTACTGTATCCTTCTCACCAAAAAGGTAAGAGTTGGATTAAATGGGACAGCAATAACAATCTGTTCTTCTGTCTTGATCTTTAATTCCTGTTACCTCTACTTACCAGAGGATATCTTGTTTGGATTTTTGGAACTCATTTTTTATTTCTTGCTTTTTTTCTTTGAGTGTTTTTACTACTTATTTCTTCCTTTTCTACTCCTCCACCCCCCCCCCCAGTTCTACCTCTATTAAAATCATAGGTTTTTAGATTTAAAGTCTAGAAGGGACATCAGAATCCATTTAGTTTAATCTTCTTGTTTTGTATTTGAAGAATAATGCCCAAGGAAATTAAATGACTTGCTAAAACTCACACAAGCAGAAGTCCAGGATTCTAGAGCCAGTCCTCAAACTACAGATCTATTGCTTTGATCACTCAATCGTCCTGTTAATTTGAAGTCATCAACCACAACATTGCAGAAATGTTAATTTTATATCCAAATTTCTGCATATAACATTAAAGCAGCTGAAGAATCCATTTCTGCCTGCTAGAAGAATTCATTCTTTTCATAAATATACCTTTTAGGTCTCTATTGAATTTTTTTTCAGCACAAAAAGAGGCTTCTATTATTGCATAAACTTTACAGATTTTTGGTTGCCACAATTGCTGGCATATTCCCCCCCTCCAAATCTCTGTCATACAGTGAAATGTGTAGGTATATAAAATGTTTTTTTTAAACTGTAATTGACAATGGTGTGGGGAAAAGCTAAGCACAAATATAACTGATTCTTTTCTCTGCAGTGCAGTAATAAGACCCAACTCCCCACTAGAGGGCATCATTAGGCTGTTATGGCATCATTTCCAAAAAAGTACATCCTCAGTCCAGAAGGTTCCTTGCCAGGGAAATGTACTTTCCACATATGCTTGACATGTGGGACATTAGGCAGACAATTGGGAAAATTGTAATGCATCAGAGGTTTCCAAGTTCTTCCCTATCTGGATATCAAACAGAGGGAAGTTTTTTTCTTCCAATTTTGAAAAAAATACAGCATATCTCAGGAGAGTTAGGATAACTTTCCTGAGAGTTGAATATACTCTGAATATATTATATGTGGTGGCACAGAACTTCAGATAATTTGTTTTTCTATTTTTGAATTTTTTTGAGGACTATTCAACATAAGATTATTTTCCTGACATCTAACTTGAATCTGTTATTTAGTAATTTTAGTTCATTTCTTTTTTATTCATTCCTCTCTATAAATGAACAAATAAATTGCTATTGAATGCTATTTCTGCTATCTTTGTTATTAACCAAATGATCCAGTTTCCTTGATTTTTCTTTGTAGGTGTGTCAAAGATACCAAGATCTAATCTAGACTAGGTCTCTCTGAATGCTATCAGATTTCTGGGATAGCAGCTGTTCCTGTCACACTGTCATAGGATAGGGGTTTCTTGCCTGCAGAATGAGGATTTTTTTTTTTGTACTTGTTATGAAATTTACCTGTACCTAGAAGCCCAACTTTATTACAACTCTTGGAACTAGAGTGTTCATGGCTCCCTGAATTAACATCTGTTTGTATCCAACCTTCTCTGGAGTACCCATCATCTTTCTTTCCTCTATTTCCCCATACTTTGGTCCAAAAGAGATTGAATTTTCTAGGGTTGATTTTCAAGGGGAAGGAGAAATAATATAACAGGGCAAGGCCATTAGAAATAGAAATAAATGAAATCTAGTCCCAGGGTAGATGACCCTAAACTTCTGAAGCTATCCTAAACTGAAGTTCTTCCTCTACTCTGAGTTCCCATTCTGGTCAGAGAAAGAAAGTATCTTTATTCCTTTGGGAGCCCCAGAATAGGAAATTATTATGTTTTTTCTTCTGAAGATATATAAGGTGAATTTTGAGGTTTGGCTACCTGGACCCTTTTGACTGAATTTATTGATTTGATCTAGGAAGAATGATTCTTATTCTATCAGGAAGTTTCTTGATGCCATGGTCCACTTGTGTTGCTCAGCTTAAAATACTATCTGAATGAATGGGGATCCTGCAATTTAGAGCAGAAAAGGACTTGTATAGGTCATTTAATCCAACTCATTTATTTTACGGATAAGGAAACTGAGTCTTTGGGAAGCAAAGGGATTTGCTGTTGATCACATAGCTAATAAGCCGAAAAGCTGGTATTAAAACCAAGGTTCTTTGTCTTGAGACTTAGAACTTTCTACTATATATTACATCCTGCATGCACCAGGACACAAATTAAGAGTTAGTTGTGTAGTCATTTTTTAGTCTAGTCAGACTCTATGTGACTACAATTGGGTTTTCTTGGTAAAGATACCGGAATGGTTTGCCATTTCCTTCCCTAATTTATTACAAAAGAGGAAACTGAGGCAAACAAGATTAAATGACCCTCCCAGGGTCACATATCTAGAAAGTATCTAAGACTAGATTTGAATTCAGGAAAAGGGGTTTTCATGAATCCAGGGCCATCACTCTATCCAATGTGCTGCCTAGCTGTCCAAATTAAGAAATACCAAAAGGTAAATTTGAATATTTTCATCTCTTCCTGATCATCATTAAACACAATGTGTGGGCCACCTCAGAATTCATAATATATACCTCTTTTTTAGAGGATCTTTTGATTTTCCATATGAACTGCAATATCTTTGCCTGTGTCCTTGTCCCTTCTCCAAGGTTTCAATTCTCTCAATTTCCTTGTTTAACCTAACTCAGGTGGTAGCACAATTGATCTGATCAAGTCTCTAGTAATTATTATTATTTTTTGGAATCCAAAAATATTGAACAAAGTGCACTGTAGACAATTTGGTCAAATTGTTTAGAAATTGGCAAAGACTTTTGCTGGTCTCTCTTGTATCCTGATATTACCCTTACCTAAGTGAAGAATAGGAGTTTTCAACCTTTACTCCACCTACTCTTATCATGTTCCTCTTTATTTTTGGAAAGATGTGGTTCAATTGAACTCCCTATTAGTTATGCGAAATCACCCACACTAAGAATGTCTAAAAAGGTAGTGTAGCCTAGTGATTAAAGAGGTGAGCTCAGAATCAAGATTGCCTGAATTTAAGGTCAGCTTCTGTCACATACTGCCTCTGCGACCCTGGGCAAATCCCTTAACCTCTTAGTGTCCCTGGCAACTCCCCAAGACTGTAAGTTGCAGAATGTTACTTATATTCATTATTGAGAAGGGATTTCCTCACTGAGATATTAATGAAGTCAGAGGTCTGGTCCATAAAAGAAAACAAATGGATAAAATAACTTTGAACTGGATACTTCTTTCTCTATCCTCCATTCTGCAGAAGAGAACTAGTGCTTTTTTGATGACCCTTGGCTTCCCAGTGTAATCGTTGTAGTTGTAGTCATTTTTCAGTCACATCTGATTCTTTGTGACTCCTTTTGGGATTTCTTTGGCAAAGATCCTCAAGTGATTTGCCATTTCTTTCTCTTGCTCATTTTATGAATGAGGAAACTGGGTTAAATGAGTTGCCTAGAGTCACACAGCTAGTAAGTGTCTGAGGCTGGATTTGAACCATTATAGAAGAGACATCCTGAATCCAGCCCTATCCACTCCAACACTCTACCCACTGTGCCACCTCACTGCCTACTTCCCAAATTCAAACCTGCAGATCAACCTGAACCATGTCTGTCTGACCTACTATTCAGTCTTTTACCCACATAGTGCATGCCCTGAAAAACCCAGTGGGCTTGCATCTTTAGGTCACAAGCAAATATAGGTATCATTTTTTAAAAATTATCTGACTGGTAATTGGTTGCCGGGAAAGGAAGAGAATAAGCATAATTGTTATATAGTCTGTGTGAAGGTATTACGCTAAGTACTTTTTAGAAATATATCATAACCATGTGAGGTAGGTGTTATTCCTCACAACTTATGGTTGAGAAAACTGAGAATAGTTAGATTGACTTGCCCAAGATCACAGTTAATAAGTGTCTGAGGCATAATTTGAACTCAGGATTTTTTTGCCTTTATGCCCAGAACTCAAATTACTGTGTCACCAGCTGCCTCTAAGATTCTTTCTAAGATCCCCTTCATTTCTAAATCTATATTCTATAATCCCACGCAACCAATTAGTAGCTAGAAACTAAAAAAAAATTCAAAGTTGTCAATATTTGTGATCTACAAATAATTACAAAACCATTTTCTCTGGCATCTACTCTTCCTTCTGCATTACATTTATGAGGGTTCTTCTTTGTCTGTATGCAGCCACCTTTTCCCCTAACTTTCCTTGTTTCCTGGTTTTGAGATAAACATGGCTGACAATGCTTGAACATATGTTGCATCTCTTGCTACTGAGAAAATAATGAGGCAAAAGGCATAGCTCAAAGGGCTTTATAAAATAAACAAAACCCAGAAATATTGGCAGGTCTTGTCAAGCCTGTATGCCTGCTGATGTAAACCAGTCAGGGAAGGACACCATTGCTGGAGAACAAAAGCAACCACCATAATAGACAGAAGCATTGGGGGAGATGATTGAGACACAAATGGTGATTCCTCCCACATGCCAAAAATATTGCCAGTTGATACAGGGCTCACTTCATGGAATAATACTTCATGTTTTTTCATTGGGGTTTCTTGGAAACCTTGCATTTTATAATTGCTCTTCTGGACCTTCTTCTTGGGTTGAATCAGTAGAGAGGTTTTTTTTTTATTTTTAAATTTAAATTTTTTTTATTTAGAATATTTTTCTGGTTACATGATTCATGATTTCCCCTTTCCCCTGCTTCACCCTTCCCTTCCCCCTCCAGGAGCTGACAAGCAATTCCACTGGGTTATACATGTATCATTATTCAAAACCTATTTCCATGTTATTCATATTTGCAGTAGAACAATTCTTTATCATAAAACACTAATCATATCCTCTATCAAGCCATGTGATCAATCATATATTTTTCTTAGGCGTTTCTGCTCCCACAGTTCTTTCTCAGGATGTGGATAGCGTTCTTTCTCATAAGTTCCTCTGGATTTCCTGGATCGTTGCAGTGCTGCTAGTAGAGAAGTCCATTACATTCGATTGTGCCCTAATGTATCAGTCCCTGTGTATAAGGTTCTCTTGGTTCTTCTCCTTTCACTCTGTATCAATTCCTGGAGGTCTTTCCAGCTCACATAGAAATGCTCCAGTTCATCATTCCTTTCATCACAATAGTATTCCATCACCATCAGATACCACAATTTGTTTAGCCATTCCCCAATTGATGGACACTCCCTCATTTTTCCATTTTTTTGCCACTACAAAGAGCATAGCTGTGAATGTTTTTGTACAAATATTTTTCCCTATTATTTCTTTGGTGTACAAACCCAGCAATGGTATGGCTGGGTCAAAGGGCAGGCAGTCTTCTTAAGCCTTTTGAGCATAGTTACAAATTGCCCTCCAGAATGGTTGGATCAATTAACAACTCTACCAGCAATATATTAGTGTCTTAATTTTTCCATATCCCCTCCAACATTTATTGTTTTCCTTTATTGTTATATTGGCCAGTCCACTAGGTGTGAGGTGGTACCTCAGAGTTGTTTTCATTTGCATTTCAGTGGATACCAGTAGTAGTTATTACTAATAATAAGCAAATGCCCTGGGGTTCTAGAGCACTGGAGCACAACAGAAATCAAAGTCATCTTGTAGGATGCTGCTTAGATATCAAGGTCACTATACAACTCTTGCCAATGGAACTCGGCCATCATATCTGAGAGTTCAAGAAATAAGAGCAAGACTTTGTTTTCATCCAGTGATAACCCACCCCAGAAGCATTGGACTGTATTTACCAGTATCAGAGACTCCTCTGCCACTGGTGATCTGATTGGCCTCATTTCTTAGCTTTCAGGCAAATATGATGGCTGAGCAGGACATAGTTCTTGTAATAATAGACTTGTTCAGTTGTTCAGTCATTTCTGACTCTTAGTGACCCCATGG
The DNA here is from genome assembly GCF_016433145.1 of Gracilinanus agilis. Taxonomy (NCBI): domain Eukaryota; kingdom Metazoa; phylum Chordata; class Mammalia; order Didelphimorphia; family Didelphidae; genus Gracilinanus; species Gracilinanus agilis. The sequence continues at coordinate 368,286,716 of NC_058133.1, read as the reverse complement.
ACCATAACTATCCATGACGTTTTCTTGACATGAGTACAGAGTGGTTTGTCATTTCCTTCTCCAGTATATCCTTTTACTAGGTTAAGTGGCTTGTCCATAGCTAGGAAATGTCTGAGACTAGATTTGAACTCAGCTCTTACTGACTCTAAGGCCAGAATTTTATCCAATGAGCCACCCACCTGCTCTTAGGCATACGGAGCTTAAGTGATTTGCCCAAGGTCATGGAGTTAGGAAATGACTGAAGTTGGATTTGAACTCATCTTCCATTAAAACCTTCTAACCAAGGGAGTTTGATGATTTCTGGGATTCTTTCCTGAATTGTCCCTTTCATTGCATCCTGTGTATTTGATACATTCTATATATTTTCTTAAGCCTTAGACATTGAAAGAGAGGAGATATACTTTGTTCTTCTGTTCTTAGGAGAATGTAATTCCTTGGGATGGGAGTGGGTCTGCTAGCCAGTGCAGCATCTACAATGAAGCACTCTTTTGCTTGCCTTTCCCATCACTTGATGGCTTAAGGATGAACCAGTATCTGGCTAACAAGGTTAATAGAACAGCTGACTGACATTGTTTCCTGTTCTGATACTAATAGATAGTGTAGCTAACCAATGACACTGGGAAAAATAAAGAAAATGCTCTTCTTTCTTAAATTTTTTGGCTCATGACTGTTTCTGGGACTCTATTGTATGAAATCCTTGGTCCCAATCCTTTCCTTGTCCTGGCATTCTGCTAAGTAAGAATATAGAGTGATAGATTCTTATCAGATGAACTAAATTGCATTATTTTTTGCTAATTTTCCAGTTAGTTAATGGATTAGCAACCCCAGGTAACAAAATGACTAATCTTATCAAAGATACAGCTGCAAATGACACTGAAAAAGTGATTTTTATGGATAGTCATGGATAGTCAGTGCAGGCTGCTGGGTAGTCATAAATAGAGTTTATTGTTGAAGATTTGAACCAAATTTTGAGGGGAGTGACAGAAGTTTGGTTCTTTCAGTTGAATAAAAATAACATGTATCACCAGTTAGCTAGGATGTTTCGTTTAAATACAAACCTAGAAGGCAAAGTGGTTAATATTGGACCTGGAGTCAGGAAGACCTGAGTTCTAATGTGACCTCTATCACCTACTATCTTTGTACACTTAACTACTGCTTGCCTCAGTTTACTCATCTGCAAAATGGGGGAAATAATAGTATCTATCACCTAGGATTATTGCAAAGATAAAAATGAATATTTAAAAAGCACCATGCAAATGTTGGCTATGATGATGACAGGCTAGATTGAGCCCTCATTCCTCATGCTGCTTTGCCTAAACATGGCTTGAGGCATTTGCCTTGAACACAAAAATGCCTAGGTACGACTCTTGTGGAAGTAGAGGTAGAGAGTATTTTTTTAAAAAATTCCTTACATTAGACTGTTCAGCCAGCTAACCTGGCTTTAGGTTGAACCCTACAGCTAATTGATGCGAAGGCCATGACCCACAAACCTGACTGCCTGATCCATGGACAAAAGCCAATGAATGAAATCATGAAACCACAGTCTCTGTTTTACCAGCAGCAGCTTCTTCATCAGGTCCCTGAGGACTATTGCTGACACTCCTATTTGCCTGTGAGAGAGCCTGCTAGGATCAAAGCCTTGAACTTTGGTTCTTTTTATTCAATGTCTTCTGAATTTTTATTTTCTTCTCCCCACAGGCTCCATGTGGTGCTTTTAAAAATGTTATTTTTGTAAACAAAATCAGAATTGCTTAAAAAAAGAGCATAGTGGTCCCTTTTTTTTAAAGGAAAAAACTTATAAAGAAAAAATAACACCCTACATTTTGGCCTTGTGACTCATCTTCTGAAGTTGTGTTCATGGCTAGGATTTTTTTATTATGTTTCCTGTGACTTTTCAATTAACTATATATAATTTGTAAAGCAAAAAAAAATAAAAAAATATTGTGATTTCAAAACATTTGTGATTCATTTGGGTGAGAAATGCATTTAAATATGTGAACATAATTAGGCTGGACAGATACAAGTAGAAAAATCAAAGTAAATAGGGAAATTATAAAGATATCATTCCAGGAGATTTTTTAATTCTGAATGTTTCATTTCACAAATTCATATGTAATCAGTAGATATGTATGGTGACACATAGTTTAGGAGCTATGAGATCCAGTTTCAGTCCCACCACACTGACTTGTCATGGGGTCCCAAATAGCTTGTTTAAAGAGGTTCCTGAATATTCAGTAAGAATAAAATTGCACATGAGGTCAGGTGTTTGAATAATTAGATGTTACTATCTGGTCAGTTTGATGAAGTGGAGAGAACTTAGTATAAATTGCTGGAACCTACTATTTTGCCCTTTAATCTTGGCTTTTCCATTCACTATCTGAATAACTGGGTGACTGAATTAGCCTTCTTCAGTCTCAGTCTCATTATCTTTAAAATACCATACAGGTATACAATTTAATAGCTTCTAAGGTCTCTTCTAGTTTTAGGGTTTATTCATTTTCTTACTAGATCATCCAAAAAGAAAAATAAAAAGACTTTGGTACTGGTAAAAGGGTGTGTGACTTTGGAAATCTCACAGAGTATTAAAGTCATCTTTGAAGAGGCAGAAGTGATATTGGATGTATAAAGTGGAAATACATAGAATAAAATTCGCATTGTAATTCAAGGAGTATTCGCTCATTTGACAGCACTTTTCAGAAATCTGTTCAGAAATGTTTTGTTATGATCCTCTCAATGTTGGGGAGCAATGAAATGCCAGTCATCCTTTTCATCGTGATATATGTGCACATTTTTATATGTTTATGTGGACAGATTGAATTGTTATGCACCACTGAAGGAAATTGCTACCACCAGGAAACTGGATGTGCCTTCAGGGTATATGGTCCAAAAAGGGAAGCATATGCTTATTCTGATATTGAGATGAGAACTATGAATTTTTCCAATTAACATCTTAGAAATGCCTTTATTAAAATAGTTTGATGTACCAACCTTAAACAATTTCTTGAATGAATCATACAGAGAGTAAACTTTTAAAGAAAAAAGTAACATATATAGTTTGGTACCTTTCTTACTAATTCTCAACTTTTATGATTCCTGGTCCTTTTACTTTTTTTCCTTTGTGTTATCAAGAAACAAATAATTTTACTTTTTTTCTCAACCTTTCACCCACTTGATTAACAATTAAGTTCCAATTAGTGTAAATAGTGAATCTTGTGAAGTAGTTGTATCATTTGATGTCTTAATTTGCACTATTTTGTAAAATTATGATTATATGTAAAACATGGTAATTGGTTCCAGTCCAATGGAAATATAGAGTGTGAATTTGAATAACGGGACAATGATAATCTTTATCAAACTAATCAGGATTTGTCAACACCTTCAGGCTTATGTTCAGTTCAGACAAGGGACTCCACTTAACATTCTATAGCTTCTATCCAGCTGCTATGAACATTTGTATCACAATCTCTCTCCTCAGCTCATAGAGGGAGTTCTCACTTTCCTTTGAATTACTAAAACATTTTCATCATGCCACCCATGTCATTTGTTGTATTTTATCCTATTTGTCCCATTTTAATATATAACAATAGTTATTTTTGTGCATTATATCTTCTGTTAGATTTTGTATTCTTCTTGAAGACTGAGATTGCCTTATTTATCTCTCTACATTTATACTGTTTGTAGCATTTTCCTTTACACATTATTAAATGCTAAAACCGTTTATTGAATGATTCAAAGAAATTCAAATTTATAGGGCAAGGAGAAGATGAGGAAGTAAGCATTTTTATTTGTTATTGTTATTTTGTCATTTTCACTAGTGTCTGACTCTTCATGACCCCACTCTTTTGGAAGGAGTGTTCCTTGGTAAAGATACTCGAGTATTTTGCCATTTCCTTCTTGAGCTCATTTTATAGATGAGGAAGCTGAGGCAAATGAGGCTAAATGACTTGCTCAGGACAGCTAATAAGTGTCTGAGGCTTGATTTGAATTCAGACTTTCCTGACTTTAGCCTGGATGCTCTATCTTTTGTCCCATCTAGCTGCCTACTATTTATGTAATGCCTATTATATACTAGGCACTGTGCTAAATTTTTTTTTACAAATATTATCTTGTATGATATTTACAACAACAATATTTGTTGTAATATGATATGTTGTAAAATGATATTTTACAAAACAAGAACTGTTTTACAGTTGTGGAAGCTGAGGCAAATAGAAATTAAATGACTTGCCCAGGGCCACACATCTAGTAAGTGCCTGAGGCCAGATTTTAACTTAAGTCTTCTTGATTCCTGGAATCTGACTGTATACTGTGCCACCTACCAGGTTTCTGAAAACCTTTAATGTGGTTTGATGGCAGCCATCATTGCTTTTGAGGGCATTCTGCCATACTGCATATACTATGCAATAATATCTCTGTATTATCCCCTCCTTTCAATTATTTATGTCGTTAAATCACATATACTTTAATGCTTTCAATGTATCTATCATCAGATTTGTATGGGTCTTCCCTTGACCAGTGCAGATTTTAATCAGTTTGTCTTTGAGTCTTGGGCAACTCTTGTCCATGACTTTCTATAGATTCTCAAAAAGACCTTATATAAGAGTTGATAATTATATCAACTGTAAGTTTGTCTGTTTCTTTTGCTATTTTGTGAATTCTAGAGCAGAAGTCAGCTTGCCCAAATGTTACCCTGCCGGTTGTAAGTCTATGAGATTTAGAATCAGACAACCTGGATATAAAGTCAGACTTTACAACCTTTGCAACCTTGAGAAAATCAACTAATATTTCTGGACCTACATTAAAAACAGTTGGTCAAATGAGAAAGCTGGACTAGACGATTAAAGTTTCTTTGGGAATCCTCAGTATCTTTCCCACTCCTTAATCATGGTTGTATCCCAGAGCTCTATCTTGGGCTCTCTTCCCCATCTCCACTTTCTTTTAATGACCTCATCTCTTACCCTGGACTTAATTATCATCTCTATGCATATGAAACCCAAATCCATACCTAGTCTCCTCAATCTATATCTAGTCTCTACTAATAGCCAGTTTCATATCACTAACTTCCTATATTTCCAACTAGATTTCTTGTAGGTAAATCACACTCAACATTTCCAAAACAGAACTCATTACCCTTTCTCCAAGACCTACTTTTCTACTAAATTTGCATATTTATGAAGGGAGCACCTCCATTATTCCGGTAAGAAGTCAGGATCAGTTGCAGGAGCTGGGGACATTCAGTCTGGAGAAGAGATGGTCTGGGGGAGGGGAACAATAGCTATCTTTAAGCACCTGAAAGACTATTCCAAGCAAGTAGGATTATATTTCTTTCACTTGTTTACAGAAGGCAGAACAATGAGCCGCGGAGGAAAGACATAAAGAAGCAAAGATGTAAAGAAGCAAATTAGGTTCAAGTAAAGAAAAAAAAATCCCAACAATTATTAGAGCCATCCACAGTGGAACAGACTGCTTTGAGAAGTGGTGAGCTTACCTTTACTTGAGTTCTTCTAAGAACAAAAGGTTGTTAGGAATCTCTAAAAAAATATTATTCGGGTATGTATTATACAAATATCCTCTAAAGTCCCTCTTAATTCTAAATTCTAAAATTTCAATTCTGTGTGTGTAAGTTAGGGCCATTTTTACACTTTGGTGTGTGCAGGTGGTTATATGTACGGGATGTCTGTGGTATCTCCAGCAGAGTAAGAAAGTGTCATGGCTAATTTCATGCGACTAGATGAAGCTTTGAGGGGTCCTATGAAATCAGGAATACTTCTTTTGTCTCATTTTCTACATTGGTATGTGGGCATAAAGGATGTAAGAGTGGGTTGACAGTGATCTTAGAAGCAAGCAAAACTGTCGCTGTGTTATTGATAACAAATGTCATTGAGTGCAGAATGACTGAAGCAGAGGTAATTGTCCCTTCAGTGCCTGGCCTTAGTAAAATGTGGGTAGAATAGGACGTGATTGCTTCTATTTAGATATATATTTTTTGCTTATATCAGGCAACAGCAGACCAATTACCAGAGCTCACATCACTTAGCGCAATTACTAGCTCTCCGAAGTGCATGCTTTGATGTTGGTGCCGGAATCAGAGGATGCCGATAGGAAGTGTTTGGCCTATGGCCAAACCAAGAGCTTTTTTCCCTCTTTCTGATGACACTTTCCCCGTTGGCCTGTGTTTCTGGATGGGAATGAAAACATGAAATTGTTTTTAAAGGGAAACAGGTGAGTTATTTGCTATTAGAATTTCATTTCCTTACCCCCAGTGAAAGCTTAGTTTTTCAGCCCATAGACATAACTCCTTCCAAGTCTCTGATGGATTACACAATCACTAGGGAATCCCTAGAGGACTGGTTCCTAGATTATCACTGTTTTCATACTGGCCCCACACCCACAGAACTAAAGGAACCTTGGTGGAAGCTGACAGGTCATAAAGGTGAATTAGCTGTTCAGTTGTCACAAGGTGCAAATCATTGCAGGGGGATGGCAACTACTGGAGAAAAACCAGCTTCTGCCTAGCTCTAGGCCCAATTAGGCACTAATGACCCCACAGCATGATTTTTTGGGGTTGTAGGAGAGGTCCCCTGGGATCAGGGTCAGTGGGGTTGTAAAAGGGAATTCCCCCCTCCCCCAATAATAAAGCATGATGTGGAAACAATGGCTCATTTCCCCTTTCTCCTTTTAAATGATATATAAAAGCAGCCAAATATTTCTTCTTTACTTCTTTTGGTCTGCAAATGGCCACTCACCTTTGGTTTAATTGGGAAAGACTCAAGACTTAAACTATTAATACTTTTGTATTTTAAACAAAAACTTTTGTATTTTATAGTTATTTATACTTTTGTGTTTTCTTTCTTCTAGATTATTTTTCAAGCTAGAAGAGACATCAAAAGTCAGCTACTTTCAATGTGCCTCTAACCCAGAATTCCTTTTACAGCATCTCTCACAAATAATCATCTCTAACCTCTTCTTGAAGACCTCTGGTTGAAAGAGCTGAGAGAGCTTCATGACTAGGTACCTGCTGAGGCTTATAGCTCACATGCAGAGGAAAGGCAAGCTAAACTTGATGCCCCAGAGTGGATACTGGAAGTGACCTAAACCGCTAACTAAATTTCATTTTATTTTTTATGTGTTACTTTATTAAAGTCATTAAAGACTAAATAACCATAGCATTCCTGGTGGATTTTCGGTTAGATGATACTGAAGATAGTTGGTCAGCTGAATACAGCTAGGATGGAGAACTAATTTTCAGCATTAAATACAGAGACATAGTGACTAATGAGGTGTAGCAAAGACCTTACACCCAGGTGGGAAACTTGGGAGAATAACACTGGGTCAGGATTAAGACCAGAGTAGAACCAGACAGTGACATTACTAGAAGACAATGCAACTTTGTAGTGTTACAGGTATGAATTACCCCTCCATGAAAAAGTTTTGAAGTCATGTATTTTCCATGTGTGTGTTTTTATGGGTCAGTGAATTTAAGGGTTAGAGGAAGTGTTCTTTTGTTATCTTTACTGCTATATCATTTCATTAAATGCTTTTTTGCTTTCTCTGATTGACTAGAAAAAGTCAATAGATTTCTTTGGCGGAGAAAGCACTTTTGCCTTCCCTTCATCACTTGAAATTATCCTATTCACCTCATTTTTTTCTCTGATCTTACTTTCCCCAATATATCTATCTCTTGACCTTCTAGTATCCTTGACTTTCCTTGTTAGCCTCATCTTATTTTGAACTTAACTTCTGACACTATCTTTAAAGGACAGTGCCATCTTTTTACATTCATTCTCTGTTACTTTCCTTTTCTTCCATCTTGTATTTCTTCTTTTTTTTTGTACATTTCCTTTTGCAAACTAAGTTGGTTGATGAGTTCTTTGTACCTCCACAAGGGTCTCTTTAGATAACTCTCCTTTTCCATCATATTGGAATTACTTCTCTTTGTGTCTCCTAAATTTCATTTCTGAGTCACTCTACTCTCTTTTTATCTATTCTTTTCCTTTCAAAACATGTTACAATCCTGTGCTCTATCTCTGTAAGTCTCAGTTATGCCTATGTCTCCTTACATTACCCCATATTTAGCAGATTTGTTTAGACAATTGGGCCATCGGTTTTTATTGCTGGATCTCTTTATGGATATTGTGGATCATAAATTACTGATCGTCTTTTGCTGTTCTGTATGTGCCACACCTGCTTTCTATGATACTAGGCTTTGCAGATTTACATGCACTCTCTTGATTACATAAGCTCAAAACTTCAGAATCAGCTTTAACCCTTTTCATTCTTCCTTTATCACTGCCTCCTCCACCTCTATCAAGTCATTTCCCAAGTCCTGTTAATTTTACTTCCACAATAACCGCTCCTACATCTATTCCCATCTTCCAATTCACCCACCAATCTTGTTCAAACTCTTATCACCTCATGCCTAAACTATTAAGTAGCCTCTAAACTGGTCTCACTGCCTCTAGTTCTTTTAGATTGTACATAACTACCAAAATAATTTTCCAAAGACATAGGTCTGGTTATGTTATTCCTTGACCAAAACTCAAAGTGGATCTCTGGTAGCAAGAAGATAAACATAAATTCTGGTTGAAATTCTGACTGACATATGAGACATTTTTCAATTTGATTTCAACTTGCCTTTCTAGTCTTATGTTATTTGCTCTCTTCTCCTCAATGAATTCCATGTTTTAGCCAAACTAAACTACTAGCTATTTCTCTATCTTTACCTGTTATCTTCCACCATTGTGCTCTTGAAAAGGCCTGGGGTATACACACACACACACACACACACACACACACACACACACACACACACACACACATATTTTTTTTTTACAATTTTTCTCCTCCTTCAAGATTCTCCATGAAGTTTTTCTTGGTCCCCCTAGCTGAAAGTGTTCTCTACATCTTCAAATTTTCCTAGCACACCCCCTACTCATGTTTCTTCTTTTGCCTCTTATTCCTGTACCATTATCTTAATTCATGTATATGTCAAATCCTCACCCAGTTTATTATAAGGTCTTTGAGGTTAAGGACTTTGCCATTAAAAATTATTTCCTATTGTACATAGTAGGTAAGAAAGAAGTGATTGTTGAACTAGGGATTTGGGGAAAGGGCTCACTATGTGATATACTGAAATGGCAAGGATGAACATTGTAAATTTTAAAATGCTTAATAATATTTGCATTCATTTTTTGAGATCTCTTCTAGATCCACAAATTAATTTATATGAACTACAAATGGTTTGGGAAAATTTGTATTTTTCTACCCTGTAGCCTAATAATAAAAAAAAATAAAAGACAAGAAAACATCTTTTATATTCTTTGTTTCTCACAAAATCCTTATGAAGTATGTTATACTATTTTGGGGTTAAGTAAACTTAGGTATTGTTGATCCCTACTGAGTCTTAGGAATTGTTTAGCCTGAAGAAAACTTAAGGGCAATAAGAGGTCTTTAAGTATTTGAAGGGCTGCCATGTGGGAAAAGAACTGGATTTATTCTTCTTGAAAGCAGAATTTGGAGTAATGAAAAAAGTTGCATATAGGCAGTTTGATGTAAGGAAGAAGATTTTAATATTTAGAATAACTATGAAATGGAATAGGTTACTTTGGAAGGTGGTGGTTCCCTCTGAGTTGGAGTCTCTAAACAGGATGGAAAGCAACTGGACAGGGCTATTGTAGAGAAAGAATTCTTAACCTGGGGTTCTTGAATTTGATGAAAATTTCTTTTGATAAATGTATTTCAATATTATTGATTTCTTTTTCAATCCAATGCATATTCTTTTGTGCTTTTAAAGCTGTACCAAAGGGGGGACATGATACAAAAATGGTTAAGAACCTTTGTAATATATTGGAATTTTTGTTCAAGATCTGGTTGGGTTAGATTAGTAAGGAGATCCCTTACAGTTCTGAGAATTGTTAAGTTTGTGATGCTGTAATGCAAGCTTTTGTTGTTGTTGTTGTTGTTAGCACATTTGCTTCCAGGCAGCTCTAATTGCAACCTAATTAAAAATTTGACTTTGGTGTCAATGTCTCTGATTCCTTTCTATTCCCCTTTCTATGAATTCCCCCCAGCTTCCAACTACTTCCAGATAATTGTTATAGAAAGAAATGGATTAACTCTCACATTAGGTGTTGATAGCAATGAGGTATCCTTTCTAGAACAATTTGATTTTAAAAGCTCTCCCAAGCTAAAACGTTTAATACAAAAGAATATTGAATGTCTAATGGTGAAATTGCAGGCAGATGTGTGTGAGGATATTCCTTTGGTTCAAGGACCCTCAAGTTGCTCCATATGCATGAATACTTATTCCATTTACGCCAATTATATCTGCTCCAATCTGTGAGTCATTCATTCATTCATTTCACCAATAAAAAGAAAACAAAACTCCAACAAAACCTCTACCCCAACCCTCATAGGACAGCTTCATAAAACATCAGGCAAATCTACTCAAAATTTTCCTTTCTCTAAAGAAGAGAAAAGTTCTCATTGATTTCAAAAGCTTTTTACAAAATTACTCTAGGATAATTTTATAAGTATTCAGTTCTGAGAAATGGAATCTGAGATAGGTTACATTGTGTGGTGGAAAGCACGCTGAATTTGGAGTCAGAACACTTGGTTTCGAATGCCATCTCATTTCCTTTCTATCTTTTGTTTGTTCTTTGTTTTTTAGCCTCACTTTTTCAGAATCATCAAAGTCCAATGTCAGGACAAAAGTCAAGAAGACTAGACATGGCTCAGAATGCAAGGGTTACCTTGGCTTCTTTGATGTCTGACTGAACTCTAAGTGCTCCACAGAGCCCGCTTCAGCTGCTTTCATGACAAATGGAACAAATTGTTCCTGTCTATCCATTCTACTGGGAGAAATCTTGATATGCTTGGGGTAGACATCCCCCTATGTCATTGACGGGTTTGAGTCCTGTCAGTTATCCTCAAACTAGTAATCCATCTGCTGAGATGGTTTTACCATGGTGTACCTCCTGTGCAAGGGTACAGCTTCTTGAAGACACAGGTGACAATTAGGTGAGAGGTGAACAACAAAGATGGATGAGCAACCCACTCACGAAAGGTGCTAGTCTTCCCAGATGACTCCATACTCCTCACCTTTATTTCCTATTCACACAACTTTGGGTAAGTCACTGAGCTTTTCTAGGCCTTTTGTTCCTCAGCCCTCAAAAGAAGGTGTTAGATTACGTAATATCTAAGCTTTGCAATTCTATGACTCTACAAAGCAGTTTGTATGATGGAAAATGTTAGCTTGGGAGATAAAGGAACTGGATTCAAATACTGCCTCAGTCACTTACTACTTGTGTGATTTGGGGCTAGTTCTGTCTCTGTTCTAGGCTTCAGTTTCCTCATTTGTAAAATGAGAAGATTGGATTAGGTGGTACTTAATATTCCTTTTAGCTTTAAATCTATGATCACATAAAGAATGGAGATAGAAAAATAAGTCTTAGAAGAAGTCATCATAGAAATACTTGAATTTATTTCAGAAAACAGAGTGTTTTAATATCTATGAATTTGGGGGGCTGGAGAAAGTTGCTGGTAGGATAATAGGAAAAGGGTCACATCCACTGAAACTATCTAACTCATGTTCTACCTTAGTTTTGTGGCTATCATTAAACAGAGGCAAAACAAATTTGGTAAAAATTTGCCTTTTTAGCTTTTCAATTCCAATGTGGTTTTTCTGTGTATGAGTAACAGATGTGAGAAATAAGGGCATGCTACCTCAAGATTTCTATTTCTTTTATACTCTGCACATTTATTTTCTCCTTACCTTTTCTCCTATCTCTGCTGCAATGTCCATACTTTGGGGAACTTAAAGACTGTTGTTGTTTAGTCATCTCTGACTCTCTGTGACCCCATTTTGTGTTTTCTTGGCAAAAATCCTGGAATGGTTTGCCATTTCCTTCTCCAGTTCATTTTATAAATAAGGAACAGAGGAAAATAGGGTTAAATGACTTGCCGAGGGTCATACAGATATTAAGTGTCTGTGGCCAGATTTGAACTTGAGGAAGCTGTCTTCTTGATTTCAGGGCAGACACTCTACCCCCTATACCATAGAACTGTCTAAGTGACTGTCTATGTGTTGTTTTATCCTAGACTCATTCAAATAGGAAGATTGCAGAAAATAGGGAGGGAGAACCAAAGGATTAGGAAACTTTGGGTAGGTAATGAGGGAAAGTTTTGCAATAAAGTTAAATATTTATGGTTATAGGGGAGAATTTCATACATATTTTTAATTCTATGGCTTGATGTTTAGCTTTCATTTGCTTTTAGCATTTTCACCTTGATCTGCCTGTCTTCATTATTACTAGAGACTGTGAGACACTACTCTAGGCTGGTCAGCAGAAATTCCCTGGTTGTTGTCAAGTCCTCATCGCCATCACTTGCAATGTCTTGGGCATTGACATCTTGTCAGCAATGTCAGTATCCTGTGCCAATCCACATTACTGCTGTCACCTTCCTGACTGACACCTTTGGAAATTGGTCAACTTGTCAGGGTTTTTTTTTCTTTTCTTATCTTTAAACCAAAGAGATGCTTTGCTTTCTAGGCATGAAATAGAGATGAGGTAAAAAGGAAAAAAAAAGATTAAGCCATGTAAGGAACAATATATCTGAAACCCATTTGAACCAAGCAAGCTTAACTGTTAGCATGCAAAATTTGAAGTAATGTATAGGAGGGCACAAAAGGAATAAATATATAGCACCTACTAAGTGTCAGATGCTATGCTAAGCATTTAATAAATATTAATTTCATTCAATTCTCACAACAACTCTTGGAGTTGTGTTGTTATTATCCCTATTTTATAGTTGAGGAAACTGAAGCAAACAGATATAAAGTGGCTTATCTAGGGTTACACAGCTAGTGTCTGAAGCTGGTTTTGAACTCGGATATTTCTGATTCTAGGCCCAACACTCTATGTACTATATCATCTAGCTGCCTCATGCTGGTTGAAAGTGATTCCCACCAATGGGCCTATAAAAATATATGAGAATTATTTATTCCATGTAGATTTTCACTTGAGTAGGAAATTTCCTCCAACAGATCAGACCACTGACTTTCTTCCATGCTTTGAATGCTCTCCCTCATTGCATTTGCTTCCTGGCTCCTCTAGTTTCCTTCAAGACTCAGCTAAAATCTCACTTTCTGCAAAATGCCTTTTGTGATCTTCCTAAATGCTAAATGCTTTCTTTGGAATTATTTACAATTTATCACAAAGTGCAAGTACATGGCAAAATACTTAATGTATGCTTATTTACCAAAATCAGAAACTATCTCCAACTTAATAGATAAATTCTAGGGAGTTTCCCAGGTTGCTAAAAAGTTTAACAGGGTTTATTTAACAGGGGTCAGATAGTAAGAAGATGGAATATAAGCCTAGGTTCTCTTGAACCCAAACCCAGTACGCTATTCCCTGGGTTACTTATCCTTCCCAAAAGAATATTATTCAAGGGAGATTAGATATAATTGTACCTGGATTTTAATGAGGTATTTGAAAATGCTCCTCACAATCTTCATAAGGACAATATTAGAGAAATATAGACTGGATGATAGAGTAGTGATGTGGAGTCATATACCGACCTACTCACCAAAATTGTAGTGGGTATGATAGTTATTGTATGGCAATGGTTAGATAGTAATTGGCCTAAAAATATCTTTACTGATCTTTTGCCTCAGCCCCTTCATCTTCAATAATGTTATCAATGAAAATAAGGCTGTAGCAGGAATGCTCAATGACTGACATATGACCCAGATGTAAAAGAATTTGGGAACTCAGCACAAAGTTGCTGTTACATTTTAAGACCAAATAGGGACATTCAAGTTAGAACTGCTATGTCAGACAAGTAAAGCCAATTGCATTTTGTCAGTCATCTGCTCCCTTCTCTGCTCTGATCTCTCATTATCTCTCTGGATCAGCTACTTTTTTGGTTTCTTGAGTCATGTTCATTTTTTACTCTCTTTCAAGAAGGTCCTGATTTCATTTTCTCCTGAACTGATTTTTGTTATATCCTTTGCTCTTCACAATACATTGTTTTTCTGGAGCTGATTTCACCTTCACCCATTATGGGCTTTTGACCTTAAACCACCAGAATGACTCCTTCCCACCCTTCCATACACTAGAGTGGAGGTGGGTAAGAATTGGTGGATAAAGTTTGGAAGTTATGGGGACATGAAATCTAATTTTTCAGTGACAGAATCAGAACCTAGGAAGCCTTAACTGATCTACAAAATGGGCCAGATCTAATAAAAAGAAAAATTAACCATTGGAAGGTTTAAAAAATTAACATTAACGTTACAGTGTAAAAACATGGGAACATTCCTAAAACAACAATTCACATCTGAAAATGACTGCAGTAAATTTGAATCAACAGGGTGATGTGATAGCCACTATAGTAATCTTGGACTTCATTAATAAAAGTATAATATTTGAATTAGATGAAGTTTTATTCCCTCTGTACTCTGCCCACGTCAGATTTTATTTGAAATAGTGTGTCATTTTTGGTAGGCATCATATTTTAATGAAGGGCACTAACAGATTAAAGTATGTTAAGAAAGTGGCAACAGGGATGGTGATGAGATTATTAAAAAAGATTTTTTGAGGAATAGTTGAAGCAACTAGGGACTTTGAGCCTCGGGAAGAGGTCCCAGTCTTCAATTTGAAAGGTTGTCATGTAGAAGGGAGATCATACTTGTTTTCTGAATATCCAGAATTCAGAATCAGAATCAGTGTTGGAAGGTTCAGAAGGACTTATCTTTGACCGAATTGTAAATAATTAGTTTCTTGATATTTAAACTAGCAATGGAAATAAACTATTTGGTGAGGGAATTAGGCTTCTGTCATTTGAACTATTCAAATTGAGGTGATGCCTCCTTATTAGGGAATATTGCAGAGAGACTTTATGTATCAGTTACAGAAATTGGCTTCAGGATTTCTAAGGTTCTTTCTAAATCTGAAATTCTATCCAAAATTCATATCAACTATCTGGACAATACTCCATGGAATTCTCAGCATTATTCTATGCTCTTGGCTATTCACAAAAACAAATAAACCAAAAAAAAAAAAAACAAACCCCAAACCAACTGAGGTGATTTCAAGGATACTGAAACAAATATGATCAAATCTCTTTAATCCCAGATACCTTGTCTCTTCTTGCTCCATAGTTTCTTTGAGCTCAGGCTTATCATCCCATTCATTATGTATTCTTAACCTTGAATCAAGTACTTCCACATCCTCTCCCCTAACTCCTCTCCCTTAAGTATGTGGAAAAAGGAAGAAGGAGGCAGAATACTACTGAAATCTATTAAGGGGAAGATGAAGTTTTGCAAATGAATCCTTTCACAAGATTGTGAAATTCTCTTGCCTTTTAACATTTTATCATTAATAACAGCTGATAATGAGATAACTTGATTCATTGAACTCTTCTTGGTACAAATGCCTTTTTACATAGCCATAAATAATGTTTGTCAAAAGCTGATTTGTCTAGAATGTGCTTTGACATACCTGATAATGCTTTCCAGCCACTGACTAAACATGAGGCAGACATAGGAGTCTAGGTCAGAAGATAAAACACATTCTGCCTGGTTTGACTGTTTTCTTCCATCCCAATATTCATTCAGCATTCATCCAACACCTATTCAATACAAGGCATTGTGGGAAGCATTACCAAGATACAAAATAATATGAACCAGGCACACATTTCTTGTATTCGTGGAAGTCTATTAGAAAAGATAGGAAATATGGACTTTAAAAGGAATTTTGAAAGATGGGAATGGGGAGAAGTGATTCTAAGCATGGAATACAGTGCTGGCAGATATGGAGCATAGCCATCAAACAGTGAGTAGTCCAGTTGACAGGAATTGTATGGCAACATATTGTGTCACAGATACTCAGAGAAGGTGAGGACTTTTCGAAGTTTTCTAGACAACCCATAATTAAACAGGAATCCTCTGGGCAACATATTCAGCAAGGTTATTCAGTCTTTGCTTGAAGTGCTCCAGTGAGGAGGAAGTCAACGAGCTATTCTGATTTTCCCTAGCTCATATCTCCTAATTACTAGTAAGTTTTTTTTTAATTTTTTAAAATATCAAAACAAAATTTACTGCCTTGAAATTCCCACCCATTGCTCCTAGTTCCACCACATGGGGACAAGCCCCAAACCTTCTCTAGGTAACGTCTCTTCAAATACTTAAAGCTAGCTATCGTGACCACTATCTTCTTTTTCCAAGCTACACTATTATTTTTTATTTTTAAAATGTATTTGTTTAATAGAATTTATGCACAGGTATCTCAGCTCCTCTCTCTCCTCTCCACACCACAGAAGTTATCACTCAACAAAACAGATAAAGAGATAGATACAGAGATACATAGAGAGATATTTTCTTGTTTCTACACTTCAGTTCATTCCCTGGAGATGGACAATTTTTTCAAACACTAATTCTATAGCTGTATATAATGTTTTCTTGGTTCTACTTATTTCACATTTTATTATTTCATGTATATCTTTCCAAGTTTTTGAAAACTAACCTGCTCATCACTTCTTATCACAATAGTATTCCATCATAATTTTCCAGCCATTCCCCAGTTGATGGACACTTCCTTAATTTTCAGTTCTTTGACACCACAAAGAGATCTGATCTAAATATCTTGGAACACATAGATTCTTTTCCTTTTCTCCTAATATCCTTAGGAAACAGACCCAGCAATGGCATTACTGGATTTCTTAGGCTTTTTGTAAAATCCCTACTTTTACTATTCATCAAAGCCTTGAGTTACCTTCTAGGTTTTTCAGAGTGAAGACTTGGGTCAAATTCAGTGACTTTTTTGAGTCTCTTCTCATGGTTCCCCCTAAAACTAAGACAGATACAAAGTATATATGCTGAGACTCCTGACTAGCAACAATAAAAATGGGAATGCTATCAAGAACTTCCTTGATGATGGTATTAGAAGAGAGGAGTAGGGAGTACATAAAAGATATATTTTGGGGAGCAAGGGTGGTTCAATGGGAAAAGCACCAATGTGGGGAAGAATGGGGTCATGGTTTCTAGTTCTGGCTTTTCTACACCATAGTGTGTGATGGTGAACAATTGAAAAGCTACACTTGTCCTCAGTTTCCTCATTTGTAAACTGAGGTAATTGAGGTGGATGGTCTTTAAGGTCCCTTCTAGCTATAAAATTTTATGAAGATTCTCATATTTTTGTGTCTCACTTAATAGCTTTTCATTTTCTAATGCAATTCTTTGGTTCTAATTTACAAATCAGGCTTACAAATCAGTTAATAAATGGTAGTCTTATAGGTAAGGTTGCCAGGCATTAGATATGACCTTAATAAATACCTGTTGATTAGCTGATACACCAAACTGTCTTGTATTTCATTGCCTTGTCTTATTTATGTCTCTACTGGGATGCATAATTATCACATATTTGAGTGTAGACTAGAGATGTGTGTGTATGTACATGATGAATGAGATGCGTGACATCTGTTTTGCCCCTGCTTCCTAGTTCTGTCAAGTCAGCATCCAGTAAGTCAGTCTGTCTGGCTATCCTTAGTATCATCTTTCATCCCTGTCAGACTCTACATGGCCTTTACTCAATTCTGAGACTGAGCAATCCCACGTCTAGGCTATTGTTCAGAAATGTATGGAGCACAGAAAGGGCATGCCCCAAACCATCCTCTGTTTGCTTGAGGAACAGCAATATATTTAGTAACAAAAATGTATGTGTTCTGATAATATATTTTCTAACCAGAGGTAGAAATAATATTGAAAGCATAGGAATGAGTCCTGGTATGGCAGAAAATGGAGTTCTGGCACCCAAATGTAATTTATGAAAGTATATTTTTTTGGTCCTGTGATTATATCATCTTAGGGAACTCTTGGTATGTAACAACCTCCATCAGTGAATCTTAGTATATATGTTATGCAACTTATCACCCTAGAGAATTGTCTCAGGGTACTGTTTTTAGTAAGATGACATGTTCAGGGTCACAATGCTTTGAAGATGTGGGAAGTGATCTTTGGTCTTCAAGGCTTATACTCTATCAACTGTAACATACTGTCACTCATGTCTACATCTAGAGATCTATAATTTGTTAGTCCAAGTATTCCCTCAAATGACTGTAGATCAAAATCTCTTTTGTTACATAGTAGAGTTTCTTCAACAGTTGCCATGGCCAAAAATTTCCTATTCCTTTGACTAATCTATCGATCCTCCCTCCCTCCCTCCTTTCCTTCCTTCCTTCCTTCCTTCCTTCCTTCCTTCCTTCCTTCCTTCCTTCCTTCCTTCCTTCCTTCCTTCCTTTTCCTTCCTTCCTTCCTTCCTTCCTTCCTTCCTTCCTTCCTTCCTTCCTTCCTTCCTTCCTTCCTTCCTTCCTTCCTTT
>NC_058133.1:368217306-368263449 GCF_016433145.1 Gracilinanus agilis | reverse complement strand
TGTATAAGAGACAGCCTTCCTTCCTTCCTTCCTTCCTTCCTTCCTTCCTTCCTTCCTTCCTTTCTTCCTTCTTTCCTTCCTTCCTTTCTTCCTTCCTTTCTTCCACCTAAGGGTGGGTATACTATAGCCACTTACTCTTGAATTGAGTAAAAAATTTCAAATGAACTTCAGAGGTTGCAAGGTGGTTGAGTTGGCGTAGTTAAAAGGAGAATCAGGAATTGTGGGGAGCAAGGAATAATCCAGTTATCTACCCTAAGACCAATGTGTTGCCAGCTGTGAGAAGGTACAGCTAGTGGCTGACAGGAAAGTTGGCAATGGAATGTTGTCAGAGATGGGCAAGGTCTCAATGAGTATTTGTAAATGTAAGGAGTGTGAGGGAAAGAGATACAGCATGAAGGAATTTATTCATTACAAAATGGAGATTCTAGATAACATAGTGCTGAGGCAGAATTGAAGAAGGTGGGGATAATAGAATGAGACAGGGCTGAGGAGAGCTTTTTCCTAAATGGTTGGTGATTGGTTAGTTTGGAGATAGGAAGAGAACAGGATAAACCTTTTCAGGAACTCTTGAAGACTTGTAAAGATTGGAAGATAGACTCTTGAAAGTTCTAAGGAGTAGTTTTGGCATGCTAAAGACTTTTATAGTTATAGAAATAAAAAATCTGTTATCCAGAAATTACAAACAAAGAATTCATAGAAACATGGAAAGAAGCAGAGTGAAGTAAAGAAAACCAGGACAACAATAAAAACCCACTGATTCTTTAGGATAAGATTATTTAGTTTCCAATTAATTTTTAATCTTTCTGCTGCCCTTTGTTGAATATATTTTATTGTACTCTGGTCTGAAAATGTTGCATTTAATATTTCTGTTTTTCTATATTTATTTGTGAGGTTTTTATGCCCTTCTATATAGTCAGTTTTTCTGAAGGTGTCATATACTACTAAGCAAAAGGTTAATTTCTTTCTATTCCCAGAGGTCTCCAGAGGTCTATCATATCAGACTTTTCTAAAGTTCCATAACTTCTTTATTGCTTATATTTTTATTAGATTTATCTACTCTGAGAAGGGAAGGTTAAGGTCCTCCCCTAGTAAAGTTTTACTATTTCATCCTAGAGGTCATGTCATTTCTCCTTTAAGAATACGGATATTATACCTTTTGGAGCATATATGCTTAGTACAGATATTGTTTCAATTTCTATCAAGACGTAATTTCCTTCCTTATCTTTTTAGATTAAATTAATTTTTACTTTTGCCTTTTTTTGAGATCATGATTGCTCCTCCAGCTTTTCTTTAGCTAAGGTATATAGATTGTGTTCTAGCCTCTTCCTTTGTTTCTGTGTGTCTTTCTGCTTTAAATGTATTTCTTGTAGATAATTATATTGTGGGATTTTGGTTTTTAATCCACTCTGGTATCTTTTTTATCTTATAGATGAGTCCATCCCATTCTCATTCTCAGTTATGATGACGAATTTTGTGTTTCCCTTCATCTTAATCCACACTTTCTCCTCCCATTTCCTTTATCCATTGACTAAGAGAACCCAGAAATTTACCTTGGTTTGGTACAATTAGGAATCTTTCAGCACTGCAGGATGGTATAATCTCTTGGAAACTAAATCTAAAGATAGTAGAGAGTCAGAGAGAATGTTAAATTGCATTAAGCATGCTAACTGACTTTCATTGATTCTGATTGCCTTTTGGACTCACACAAACAAACCAATACTTATTTTCATAGTTGGATTAAGATGTTGGTCTTTAAATCATACCAACATACTTCTATTTTCAAAATAAAAAACTTATTACATATTTATGGAAAAGCTTGTCAGGGATTCATTCTTTTTCTGGAATTGACTACAAGCTATAATTAGATGAAGTATATTAGAAAAAGTATTACTTTAAAAATAATATTATAATGATAAGTCTTGTTCTGTTCCTGAAAATTAGTATAAGCATCAAGTCTCCCTAAAATGGGCTTATTTCAAGGTCCATTTAGCAACACAGATAGTACAAAGGACAATTATTACACTGGTTCAAAGACCTAATGGAAAAAACAATGAATTTGTAGTGAGAGGACACTAGCCTTTGAATCCCAGCTCTACAATATATTGTTTGCGAGATATTGGGAATGTAATTTCCATGCTCTAGGTCTCAATATCCTCAATGGTAAAATTAAAGTGTTAAACTAGAAATTTTGTAAGGTACTTTAAAGCTCTTAATCCCATGGTTTATCTTTGAAAATTAAGCTACAGGAAAGCTCTTAATCTCATTGGTTTATCATCTGTATGAATATTATTTGCATTAGTTCTTCTAAGACCGTAAATAGAGCAACAAGTCACTTAAACTCCCTTTAAGTTTTATAATCTATAGAATAAAAATGTTGGACTCTGTGATTTCTAAGTTTCCTTCCACCTCTTGTTATGTAATCATATTGCTATTACAGATGGTCTTTTTTAAAAATTTACCATTAATTTATCAAAATAAGCTATTGAAATCCCCTTTTATTCCCAAAAGATTATTATTAATCATAATAATGAAACTGTATATATTTCATGAAACTGCATACTGACACATTTATTCAATTATTTAAAAAAATACTGTGTTGGGGAAACTAGGTGGTTTATTGGCTAGAAAGCCAGGGCTAGAGACAGGAGGTTCTTGACTCTAAACTGATTTTAGATACTTTCTAACTTTGTGATGCCGGGTGAGTCATGTAACTCCAGTCGCCTAGCCCTTGCCATTCTTCTTCCTTGGAACCAAAACTTAGTATGGATTCCAAGAAAGAATGGAACATATTTTATTTTGTTTAATACTGTGTCAAATTGTGAAATGGTTTTTCAAATGTTTAATATAAAAAAGAGTGACTCATCCTAAGATCTTTTCTATAATTAAATGCACTTAACAAAGTTGATGAAAATATATTAATACAAAATAAATTTGTTTCTTGTTTACACCTGGTTTATTCTTCGATTTAATTGATTAACTTTAATGCAGAATGGAGGTAAGTTTTACTCATACATAAATGAGAAAACTGAGTCTAGGAAAAAGAAGGCTTTCTTTTTACTCCCAAAGGACACAGTGGCACTCAACCCTAGAGTTTAGGTCTTTTGGCTCTCATTCAATATTCTACATAGTATGCTATTAGGTTAGGCCACCCAGCAAAAATATTTCCTGTGTCAGGAAAATATGGATAGTTAGATGTTAATGTTGTTGTTGATGGCGTGGATGTTAAAGTTGATGTTGTTGATGATGATGATGTTGATGACGGGATGATGTTGCTGATGTTGATGTTGATGATGTTGATGATGATGATGATGATGATGTTAATGTTGATGTTGATGTTGATGATGGTGATGATTGAATTTGGAGTTGCAGTTTTACCTTCCATTTGAACCCTTCTGACTCTTCCCATACAGATTGGTTTTTTTTGAGCAAGAATCAGCTATCAAACAAAGGAAAGGCTACTGTTGAAAAAAAAAACAGACAACCAGGGCAGGCAAATTGCTTCAGTAGGCAATGTAAACATTTTTTCTCCTGTGAAATGGTTTATAAAACTATAGCCTTTCTCTTCTGTGTAAGAATGGCAGTTCTTGCTCTGTTTACCACATTTGGTGAATTAATACAAATAATATCATCCATACAACTGCTAAACATTTGGCATATATGTAGTACAATTTAATTATTAATAATTTAAATCATTTTATTTAGTTTCAATTAATATAGTTATATAATTTATTAGATTTTAATCATTAATGAAATAATTATTTAATTGTTAAAATGACTTGTGTATTGGTGAATATTTTTAAAACATAGAGAGCATAGAATCATAGATATACAGATAGAGATCTAGAAGGAACGTTAGGAGTCATTAGTCCAAGACCTTTATTTTCCAGATGAGAAAACTGAGTTCTTGGGAAAATATATGACTTGCCTAAATTCAAAGAGGTAGTGATTGCCAGAGGTGATATTTGAACCTAAGTCAATCTAGGAAATGGGTGAATATTTAAAAAAATATAAATTGCCTAGATTAACAAAAGAGGAAATAGAATACTTAAATAATCCCATCTTCAAAAAAGAAATTGAACAAGTCATCAAGGAACTCCCTATGAAAAAATCCCTGGGACCAGAGAGATTCACAAGTGAATCTATCAAACATTTAAAGAACAACTAATCCTAATACTATAAAGATAATTTGACAAAATAAGCAAAAAAGGAGTCTTAAATTCTTTTTATGACAAAATTTATTATTGATTCCAAAGCCAGGCAGACCAAAAACAGAAAGAAAACTACAGACCAATCTCCTTAATGAACATAGATGCAAAAATCTTAAATAAAATACTATTGAGAAGACTATAGCAAGTTGTCACAAGGATTATCCACTATGATCAGATGAGATTTATATCAGGAATGCAAGGATGGTTTAATATTAGGTGAACCATCCACGTAATTGATCATATCAATAATCAAACCAACAGAAATCATATGATTATCTCAATAGATTCAGAAAAAACCTTTGACAAAATACAATACCCATACCTATGGAAAACACTAAAAAGTATAGGAATGGAAGGGCTATTCCTCAAAATAATAAACAGTATATATCTAAAACAATCAGCAAGTATCATCTGCAATGGGGACAAATTAGAAGCCTTCCCAATAAGATCAGGAGTGAAGCAAAGATGCCCATTATCACCTTAATTATTTAATATCATACTAGAAACACTGGTATCAATTAGAGAAGAAAAAGAAATTGAAGGGATTAAAGTAGGCAGAGAGAAAGCTAAACTATCAGTTGTGAAGAATGAATCAAACTCTTTGTCTATCAATCAGCAACGTTAAAGTTAATCATCAAAAATTTAAGTAACCCTACTAGCAGTTAGCAATTAGAGAAGAAAAAGTAATTGAAGAGATTAAAGTAGGCAATGAGGATACTAAAGTATCACTCTTTGAAGATGATATGATGGTATACTTAAAGAATCCTAGAAAATCAACTAAAAAGCTAGTGGAAATAATTAACAACTTTAGCAAAGTTGCTGGGTACAAAATAAACCCACACAAATCATCTGCCCTTCTATATATTTCTGAAAAAATTTAGTAGCAGGTGTTAGAAAGAGAAACTCCATTTAAAATCACTCTAGACAATATAAAATATTTAGGAATTTATCTGCCAAGACAAATACAGGAATTATATGATTCACAACTACAAAATACTTTTCACACAATTAGAACTCAATTTAAATAACTGGAGAAAACATTAGTTTCTCATTGGTAGGATGAGCTTACATAATAAAAATGACAATCCTACCCAAATTAATTTATTTATTCAGTTCCATAACTATCAAACCACCCAAATTATTTTATAGAATTAAAAAAATATATTACAAAATTCATCTGGAAGAACCAGAGATCAAGAATATCAAGGGAAATAATTAAAAAAAGTGAAGGGTCAGGACCTAGCAGTACTAGATCTTAAACTGGAAGCAGTAGTCATCAATACAATATTGTACTGACTAAGAGACAGAAGGGTGGGTTAATGGAATAGACTAAGGGTAAATGATCTTAGCAAGCTAGTGTTCCATAAGCCCAAAGATCCCAGCTTTGGAGACAAGAACTCACTATTTGACAAAAACTGCTGGGAAAACTGGAAAACAGTATGGGAAAAATTAGGTTTAGATTAACATCTTACACCCTATACCAAGATAGATTCAAAATAGGTAAATGACTTAACTATAAAGAATGAAATCATAGGTAAATTAAGAGAACATAGAATAGTATACCTGTCAGATCTGTGGGAAAGGAAGGTATTTAAGACCAAGCAAGAGATATTGAATAGTACAAAATGTAAAATGAATAACTTTGATTATATCAAATTAAGAAGTTTTCCACAAACAAAACCAAAACAACAAAAATTAGAAGGAAAAC
Organism: Gracilinanus agilis; assembly: GCF_016433145.1. Taxonomy (NCBI): domain Eukaryota; kingdom Metazoa; phylum Chordata; class Mammalia; order Didelphimorphia; family Didelphidae; genus Gracilinanus; species Gracilinanus agilis. The sequence goes on along the minus strand of NC_058133.1, from coordinate 368,257,533 downwards.
ACAAACTGGGGAAAAAAATCTTTATAACAAAACTCTCTGACAAAGGTTTAATGACTGAAAGGATCCAGTTGGCAATGGTTGGTAATGGACTCAGAGCAAAGGATGAAGCTAACTATATATTAAGAGGGTGGGTAAGGGAGTGAGTGGATAGAATTCTTTCTCCTCCCCCTCCTGAGGCAGTTACAGCCCATGAATAACAGTTGTAACAGAAAACCCCTTTCAGATCAAGAAATAAAGGCTATTCTGACTTGGTTAACCCAGAGCTAAATTGGTTGACAACTAGGAAATAATCCTACAAAAAATAGTAACTTCCACTGTTAGAAGATTATTCCCCAAAGCCTAAGGTAGATACAGGTTCAGGATGTCTTAAAACAGCAGTCTTGCCTTCTGGATAACAGCTATACTCAGCGCCTGCTTGGAGGAAGATCTGATCTAGGTAATGTATGAAATTGGTTGGTAAAGCTAAAAATATAACTTCATACTGGCTCACAAATTAAACAAGGGGAAGGAATTTATTAATTTCTGGAAAATAGGGAAGGAGGGTAAAGTCTTGGATTGAGGATAAGGAAAGCTACCTATTATCTTCAGGAAACTTGTTAGATATAGCAAACCCCAGAGGGGAATGCCTTTGAATAATTTATATTCCTAACTCCCTCATAAACTGACTTTCTCTTAATCTAATGTTATCAAGTTTAAGGTGAAGGTAATCTTGATTGTAGATCTATATTGATTAGAGATTAACTGAGATACTGCAAGTGAAGTATTTATCCAGTGCACACAGCCTGGTTTAGTCTGTATGGAGTAAAAGCAAAGTAACAAACACCCTGCTCCCTGAGGTTAGAGATGAACTAACAAAAAGAGAAGCAAATCCTACCCTTTTCCCAGCCACCCTGATCCCCAAAATGTCCTTGCCCAGCTAGTTGTCCTGCTTTTTATAGCCATATTCTTAACTGCCCCAACTGCCCCCTCTCCTGGAGTTCTGGGGGTTAATGTGGAATTCTGTGAGGCAGTTTCGCCACACTAAAAATCATGCATGTTACATTTCCTAAATGTGTAAGGAACTAAGTCAAATTCACAAAAAATCAAGCCATTCTCCAATCAACAAATGGTCAAGGGATATGAATAGGCAGATTTTTGAAGAAGAAATAAAAATTATCAATAATCACATGAAAAAGTGTTCTAAATCCCTCCTTATTAGAGTAATGCAAATCAAAAAAATTCTGAGTTACTACCTCACATCTAGCAGATTGGCCAATATGACAGCAAAGGAAAATGATAAATATTGAAGGGGATGTGGCAAAATTAGGACACTAAGACACTGCTGGTGAAGTTGTGAACTGGTCCAACCATTCTGGAGGGCAATTTGGAATTATGTTCAAAGGGTTTAAAATGAATACCTGCTCTTTGACCCTACCATACCACTGTTGGGTTTGTACCCCAAAGAGATAATAAGAAAAAAGGCTTGTACAAAAATATTCATAGCTTCGCTCTTTGTGGTGGTAAAAATGGAAAATGAGGGGATTTTTTTCAATTGACAAATGGCTGAACAAGCTTTGGTATTTGATGGTGATGGAATACAATTGTGCTGTAAGGAATGATGAACTGGAGTAATTCTTTGTGAACTGAAAAGACCTCCAGGAATTGAGGTAGAGTGAAATGAGCAGAACCAAAAGAACATTGTACACAGAGACTGAAACATTATGGCACAATTAAATGTAACAGACTTTTCTGCTAGTCACAAAACAATGATCCAGGATAACACTGAGGAACATATGAGAAAAAATGCTATCCACATCCAGGGAAAGAACTGTGGGAGTAGAAATGCAGAAGAAAAATATATGATTGATCACATGGTTCGATGGGAATATGATTGGGGTTTTGGGGTTAAATGATCACTCTTGTGAAAATATGAATAAAATTGAAATAGGTTTTGAACAATGATACATGTATAATCCAATGGAATTGCTTGTCAGCTATGGGGCAGAAGGAAGAGGGGTAGGAAAAATCGTGAATTATGTAATTATGGAAAAATATTCTAAGTAAATATAAAATTAAATTAAAAAAGAAAAGAAAAGAAAAGAGAGAGCCTGTTGTGGTAGAAATGCAACCAGAGCAAGAACATCAGGCTATATGTAACATTGGATTCTTTTTAGAATCTTAGAGTAAGGTCATTTAGACCAACCTCCATCCTAATATATAGAGGAATAATAATATCCCATACAGATAGTCATCCTAACTGTACTTGATTTCATATCCACTAATAGATTTCATTACCTCAGATTGCAGCTCATTCCATTTCTAGATTACTTTAATTATTATACATATCTGAATATTAGAACTAATCAACAAACACTAAACATCAAACTTGCTTCTTTGAGGTTGTATGCTACAAAATTCACTAGTACAGTCTGAAATGAATTAAAATATAATTGGAAAATGTTTAACACAAAAAATAAAAACACTGCTTCATAGATAATATTATTCTATAGTTGTCTAAGTCAATAGGAGACTTACATTGATCTGTTTCTATGTGCAGCTGGTACCCCTGGTATAGATGATGCTATCTTATTGATGTTTCTATTTGTAGATGATATTGTTCTGATTTTATAAAGTTTAAGAATATTATAAAGACTTTTTTTGGGATTCTCTAAATATTGACCTAACTATTCATGAAAGAAATGGCTAAAATTTTTCTTTATGTAGACTAGGTTATGATGTTGCTTGTCTAGTCCATTCAGTTAGTACAATAGTACATATATGTGGGGCATTCATTACATATGCACAATGAACTAATCCCTGACATGAACAGGAGGAAGAAAGTGGACTTGACTACATTTTAGAAACTGAAAAGATCCAAGATCTCAAATTCTTTCTTGGACAAAATAAATCCTCTCTTAAAAACAAACGTTCATCTAGTAATTCTGTGTATTTATAAGTCTTGGAACACCCATATCTCTGAAGGTTTAAGATTGTGGGCAACCCAAAGTTCAATGATGGGTGCAAATAGGCTGTACTATGTTTCTAATGATAATGTACATATAGATATCATACATGGATGGTTACCAGAAAACACACGCACACACGCATAGTATAAGAGGGTAGCAAGACATTCAGCAAAAGCAGGGGATAAAAGTTAGACAGTCTGAATGTTTTTTCTGATGTCTATAAAATATAAAAAGTACAAGGGGAAGATTGCCAGGTCTTTGGAGAAATCCTTCTTTATAAAGAATCTGAAGGAGAATATGGATAAAAATTATATAGAATGAAATGACAAAAGTGGATTTTGATTTGCATTGAAGGAGAGAATATCCCTTGATGAGATCCTAGACCTACTCAAGTACTTAAATAAGTCTATATCCTTCATTTTAAGAAAAAGGAATCTGACCTCCAGAGATTTCAAGAAACCTACTTAGGATCACAAAGCTAGTGATTAGAAAGAGGCTAGTTCGTCTGCCTCTCAATCCAATAGTCTTTCCATTATATCATGCTATGAGTTAGGTAATTGTACTAGTGTTCTTTCAATACAAACATTTAAATCATTTTGAACGAATTTCTTGAGGTCAAATGGCACTGAAACCATAGTCATTGAATTGATCTTTTGAACCCAAATTACATTTACTTAAATTTAATAACCATTGATAACGTACCTCCTGTGTTCAAGGTACTATGCTAGACATTGCAAACACAAAAGTAGAAATGAAACCATTCAATTTCATCTCATTATTTTTGATATCATTGTATCTTTATGAGTTTTTTCTGGTACCTAACTACAGTTGAAAATCAATATTAAGTAGGACTTACAGTTCAGTGTTTGGAGAAGTCAGATATTTTTGTCCTTATCTCTACCAACTCCTCAGTACAAATACATGACACTTGATTAAAAATATCAAAATTTTTGAAATAGAAAAATGGTAGGAAAATTAGGAAAGGAAAAAGAGCTAATAATCAAATAAAAATCTCATAGTCAGATAAAACTGTTAGTGATTCATTCATGCATTCATATGTGTAAGTGGAAGGTTCGGAAAATCAAATACTTGTTTCTATTTCAATGATATACACAGGCAGGGGGTCTCAATAAAGATTTCTTTGGAGACAAGGAAAATCTTGCTACATCCTCTTAATATAAACAAAAAAGGCAAGAGCAGGTCATTAAGCAAATGCTAATTTAACTCTGATAAATGATTAACTATCTTTTTAACAAATCATTTAACAAAAAGCTCATCCATGGAAGGAATAAAAAAGACACAGTCAATTCTCATGGCTGAGCAGGGATGACTAATATCCATTGTTAGGGGATATTCTCCCTGCTTATTTGGCAAAATCAGAAATTTCCCCCCATCCTTCAAGAGCCCATTTGGTATCTCTACCCATTCCTTCTCAAATCATTACACGTTTTCTCCTGATATTTGTAAGAATTAACGGGGTGATGAGCATTAAGAGATAATACAAAAAAGCAAGGGGTGAACTGAAATGAAACTGTACCCTTTGCCTGTTTCAGAAGAGGACAATCCTGTCAATGTATCCTTCATCATAAGAAAAGCCTTTAAAATGGACAAATTGTAATTCTTTGCATTTGAAGAATTTCTATTCATATTGTGATTATAGTGAGTGACAGCATATATCAATCACATAAATGATTGATAGCAGAACATTTGTCCTTTAGTTGAAATTTGAATGTTTTCTGTGTTGCTTACCTTTATCTTCAATAACAAATACATAGATTATGACTTTCTTACCAACTAGTCACAGAATTCTTCATTCTGTAGCCTGGTACATATGCAGAAACATAGCAAGAATAAAGCAAAGTGGGAAAGTTCTGCTGTGTTATCAGTATTCAAAGAAGACATCCATTTCCAGCATGCATTTTAAACATATATAGTATGCCATATCAGAGACTGCTGTGGTTTCAAATGACATCTAGGTCCTCTTTACCACCTTTGCACCTTGCTCCATCAGCTATTAACTGTGGAATATTTCATTTTAATGTTTCTATTCCTTGCTATAAGTATGGGAAGAAAGTCTGACCTTCTTTGGAAAGGTCTATGAATACTGCAATCCATCAGCCAGTTTTACTGTGTGAAAGCCATTCTTTTAATGATTATTACACAAATATTTCTGTTGATTAAAGCCACTTTACCCTTGGCTTAAAACTATATTTCCTTGAACATTTTTCATTTTCTCATGGTGATTGTGGAACAGATTCCTTACTCTCTTCAGATACATTAGAAAGTGATAAAAATATCCAAGTTTAAGGACAATGTTTTAGGATCATAAAATAATTATCAGCTTTATGTTCCAGGTCTCTAGGTACTGGTTCTTTTGCCAAATACAGTAAAGAGCTGCTTGGAAAAAGGATGAAACTTGAAAAGATAAGTAGGGGGGGAGGGTTGCATTCCTTTGACTTCTCCAGATAAAATAGAGGTTCCTACAGCTCCCTGCCACAGTAGGAGAAGAACATGCATGCAATATTAAATCTGTCTACTACAAGAGGAAAAAGCCCTGCCTCTGAGCAGCCTATATGCCCTCAGGAATGACATTTGAACTCTGAGACTCAGCTTCTTCATTTTTACAAATGAGGAGGCTGGATTAGATCAGAGATGTGTGCTGGTAGAGTCTATGTAGCAACTGATTCTCAGAAAAAAATGCATGCATGACAAGCATTTAAGTTCAATATGATTATTAACATTTTTTCTCTATCACTTTCTTAATTCTAGACAATCACAACATTTAGCGGTTTATTTTTTGTTTTATCATAATAAATTGCTATTTTTTCCAGATTAAATTTCAGTACAATTTTTAAAATATTCATTTTCTGATATTTTGCAGTCCATGTTTTTTCTCTTCCAATCTCCAAGAAGGCATGTAATATAGGTTGTACATATATTGTCATATAATGTACCTTTTCATTTTTGTCATGTTATGGAAGAGAACTAGAGAAAAATTCATGGAGGAAATCAGTAATGGTATGTTTCAATCTGTATTCAGACTGTTCCTTCTATGGAGGTGGATATCTTTTTCTTGTCATGAGTCTCTTGGAGTCATTCTGGATACTTGCCTTGTTGAAAATAGTTGAGTCACTAAATTTTCCTTGTTCTGCTCACTTTACTTTGCAACATTTCATATGTCTTTCCATGTTTTGATTTTTTTTAACCCTTGTACTTCAGTGTACTGTCTCATAGGTGGAAGAGTGGTAAGGGTAGGCAATGGGGGTCAAGTGACTTGCCCAGGGTCACACAGCTGGGAAGTGGCTGAGGCTGGGTTTGAACCTTGGACCTCCTGTCTCATGTTTTGATTTTTTGATTATCTTATTTGTCATTTATTTTGGAGTAATAGTATTCCATCATTGTGCTGAAAGGAATGACGAACTGGAGGATTTCTACGTGAACTGGAAAGACCTCCAGGAATTGATGCAGAGTAAAAGGAGCAGAACCAGGAGAACAGAGACTGATACATTTTGTGACACAATCACATGTAACAGACCTTTCTACTAGTAGCAATGCAATGATCCAGGACAACACTGAGGAACTTATGACAAAGAATGCTATCCATATCTAGAGAAAGAACTGTGGGAGTAGAAACACAGAAGAAAAACATATGACTGATCATGTGGTTCAATGAGGATATGATTGGGGATTGGATGTTAAAAGATCACTCTATTGCAAATATGAATAATATATAACCCAATGGAATTGCTTGTCAGCTCGGAGGGGGGAGTGAAGAGGGGAGGGAAAGAATACAAATCATATAACCATGGAAATATATTCTAAGTAAAAAAATAAAATTTAAAAAATAGTATCCCATTATGCCAATTTCTGACATATAAATGATCACCCTGAAAAGTTAACAATTGACTTTCTTGATCTGGTTCAAGTTGGTTCCAGCATATTCCTGGAGTAGATGGCCTTTGAAATCTCTACTAGTACCAAATTTTTGATGCTATAATAACTGATAATCCCATAGTTATCCCATGATAAAGGGAGGAGGACCTGTCCTATACCAAGGAACAATCTCAGTGGTGGTCACAAGTAAAACAGAATTGAATCAAGTCTCTCTGTGACTAATGCCTAAAAACCCCAAGAAAGTCTTAATTGACAAGCTGTGATTGGTTTAGTAAATAGTTCACTCATCAGTTTAATATCTGCATCTAGACCTCTAGTTTTGGGGATAATCATTTTCTTATTTGTTCTCTCTTTGCTCTGGGATATGAACATATCCTGTTCACTTTACATTGTGAAGGAGATTGCATTTAAGAGACATTGGAATGAGCTAACCTCACATGAATATCTAACCAATGGTTGGTAATCATTGTGGTGGGAGAAGAGGTGGGGACTGGACAGAGAAAAGGATTTCTGCACTAGATTTGGTGCTATGACTTCTTAGAACCAGATCTGGAAAGGATTATTCTATCATTCATTCATCCCAGAGAGAAATGGCATAAAGACATGATTAGGAAGGATTCCAGGTAGATAAAGTGAGCACAAAGATTAAAGCCCAAGTTTTCATAGTTTTATAGTTAGATATAATATTGCCTATTAAAATTTGTGTAAACCCGTAAACTTTCCATTTGTGATTTTATGTTGGTGATCCACACCCATCCTTTTATTTTTTGCTTCAGTGTATAGTTGTAAAATTCTCAAGAAAATATGTTAGAGATGTTTAGAGCTGGAAAGGATGCTAGAGGCCACTCAACCCAACCTCCTCATCTTCCAGATTGGGGAAACAGATTCTCAGAGAAGATAAGGATTATCCAAGATCATAAAGTTATTAAATGTTGGAATTGGGAAATTGAACTTAGTCTTCCTAATTCTATGTCCAATACTCTAAGGATTCTTAAGCTGTAGTTCACAGAGGTCCATGGATAGGCTTTGTGCAGTGGAGGGGTAGTCTTTGAAGTTGGGTAGGAAAATGCCATATTTATTGCTATTAATCTTTGGTTTCCTTTGTAATACCATATGATTTATTTTATGAATTTATAAACATTCTTATGAGAACGGAGCCATAGGTCCCACCAGCCCAAAGGGGTCCACGACACAAGAAGGTTAAGAACCCCTACACTAAGGCTGATAAACCATTATCAGGAAGAGAACAAGTAGGAAGGAAACCGTCTGCTCTAATGGGGAATACAAGTCAAGAGATGACTATAAGCAGTGAAAAATTGATAGGTGATACCAATAAGGCTAAGGATTTGCTAGCTCAAAAAAAATGAGGGTTATGAAATGTATGTTGTTTTGCTCCTCCCTATCAATTCCCCATGAAACAAAGTTAGAGGTGAGCTCAGTTGCTCACTAATTAGATAAATTCTACTGGATTAGTGTAGTTCATTTAATATCATTATGTTATAAGAGGTATGTGTGGGATATATGCAGGGGTAGGAACAGGACATTAGCAACCTAGGCACAAACCTTACTACTTCATCCACCCTTTGATACTCATGTATAGTGAGGAGTACTGAGGCAACACCAATGAGCCTGAGTCCTAGACTCTCCATTTACTTATTCTCACTTTGATGTAGACTGTGGACCTTATATCCATCACAGTGTGTTTAGAAAATTATCAGTTGCTCACTATTCAGATAAGTTCTACTGGATTACTTTAGCTCACTGAAACCAATAAACATCTAAAATATCTGTTTACTACTGTTCTTGGTATAATGGACTATATTCACTTACCTCCAAACCTGCCAAACCACATATAAGTGTGGAGATTATTTCCTGATGCTCTAACTTTCCTTTATAGAATTTCATCTACTTACTTGTGGAGTAGGTGGGTAGTATGGTGGACAGAATGTCAGGTCTGGAGTCAGGAACATTCATCATTCTGAGTTCAAATCTGGCCTCAGATAATTACTAACTGTGTGACCCTGGGCAAGTCACTCAACCCTGTTTGCCTCAGTTCCTTATCTGTAAAATAAGGTGGAGAAAGAAATGGAAAATCACTCCAGTGTCCTTGCCAAGAAAACCCCAAATAAGTTCATGAAGAGTCAGACACAAATGAAACTACTTAATAACAAAATTCCCTCTTGCATCTGGTCCTTCAATAATAGAAGGGAAAAAAACCCTATTTTTGAAGTAGGAATACCTACTTATGCTTTCCACTTTTATCCTTGTAGCATCCTAAGTTCCAAGTTAAACAGGTCTGGAGCATTGAATATGTAATAATACTTACAGATGGGGGCAGCTGGGTAGTTCAGTGGATTGAGAGTCAGGCCTAGAGATGGGAGGTTCTAGGTTCAAATCCAGCCTCTGACGCTTCCCAGCTGTGCCTGGGCAAGTCACTTGGCCCCCATTGCACACCCTTACCACTCTTCCACCTAGAGCCAATATACAGTAGTTAAGGGTTTTAAAAAAAATACTTACAGATAGCTAGCATGCCTTCCTGAAGTCTTCTAGCCAAAAAAAATTATTTTCTTTTGCCTATATTGTTCTAACAGAGAGGCAGTGATATGGCATATTGGACAGTGTATGAGACATGAAGTCAAGAAAACATCAAGTACTGCATCAGATACTCATTAGCTGAATGCCTCTGCACAAAAGAAAACTAGTTTTTAGCCTTGAGTTTATCACTTGTAATCAACATCTGTATTAATGGTATCTCCCTCAAATAGATGTGGTGAGGATTAAATGAGATGATGGGCTAAAATATTTTTCAAACCATAAAGTGAAATATAAACATCCAAATAGAAAAGGATCTTGAATCATCTAATCCAACTTCCTAATTAAAAAAATGGGAAAAACTCAAGGACAAAGAGAAAGGGACTTGCTGAGAGTTATGTAGGTAGTAATAGAGCAGGGATTCAAGCTAAGATTCTCTGACTCCATATCTAGTACTCTTTCCAATATATTTTTTCTCCTCTGTGCTTCCATAAAGGATAGATTCAGGGAAAGGAAACAATAGAGGTGGGAAGACCTATGAAAAGGTATTGTTGTGGTTGAGGTGGGTTATGTTGTTCCACCTTCTGTTTAAAGAGGACCAATGACATTAGCAGGACGACTGGTTTGTGAATTGGATTTAAGTGAGGCAGAGTTGCATAAAATCATAGGCTTCACCCTCCCTTTCAGAGTCATTGAAGTCCTAGTGGCAAGATAAAAGTCAAGATTGCAGGTGATGGCCTGGGATGCAGTGGATGACCTTGGCATCTTCAATGTCTGACCAAGTTCTAGGTGCTCCACAGTGCCTTGCCTGCTTCAGCTGCCTTCTTGGTCACTGGAAAAAGCTATTCTCATCCATCCATTTTGCAGCATTAAACCTTTATGTGCTTGGTGTAGATAGCTTCCTAACTCACTGATGGGTTTGAGGCCAATGGTTATCCTCAACCTGGGTTAGCCTGTATGCTAAGACAGTTTTACTGGAGTCACAAGTAAGAGTTGGATGGAAATGAGTGTCTTTAAGAGGAAAGTAGGAGTATGAAAATGGAGTGGGTGGGTGGGAGAGACATTTCAGAGGTATTATTGGCAAGATGGTAACCAACAAAATGAGAAGTGAGAGAGAAAGATGGAGATTTTATTAATAAATGTTGATTGGTGGTACAACATTTTAAGGTTATGCCCATTTATAAAGAAATATGTGGACTAAGGGATCACGTACTTCTCATGTGTCGTTGAAGAGATTGCTATAGTTCAGGGACCTGTGTACTCCATCCACCAAGGAATCCCAGTTCTAGTTCCTTTGGGTACCAGATTAGATGCCTATGCACTAAGCATGATAAGTAATAAGCATCCAAATGGGTAGATGATCACTCTTTCATCCATCATGACTTACTTTTTCCTCCAGGCTTTGCCAAAAATGGGTCTATGGTTATATACACATATTTTTATTCTCTTTTTTATTAAAAGACCTATTATAAAAACTTGTATTTGCCTATAAGTATAATTTCAGTATGCTTCCATTAGATATGAGACTTAACTGGAGTCAGTATCTGATCTTCCTGCCCACATGCCTCTGCTACAGTAAAATGGAGGATGTGTTGCCCAACTCTAGACCTAAACTATTATTAATCTTCACTCACTCTGGCATTAATTATAACAGTCAAAGGTTTAGTTTTTTCAACTTTTTATATAAAAGAGAATAAAAGAATAGTAGTTCAAGTAAAATGAGTGATTTCTTTTAAAGGGAATTGTTGAATAGGAAATGTCCTTGGCTCATTCTTCTAGCTTTAAAAGCAAAAGCTATTTATCTCCAATTTAACTCTCTCCTGCTCATCATAAATCAGTAAGTGAATGATGAATGGGAAGATGCTCCTTTATATGAAATAGCAATAGAATATAGAGAGATGTTTCAGTAAAGTGCTTGCATTGTCTCACACACTATCACTCTCAACTTTTGGTAATTTCTTGGGTACCCACATACTCCTATTGCACGATCTAGTAATAATCTAGCAGAGATTGAGAAGGAGGCAACAAGGGAGGAGGTACTTGCAAATTATGTGTATCACTAAACTTTGTCCATCTGTTGCACAAAAGAAAGAAAGAGCCATCTTCTGGGTTCTCCTTTCTCCAAAATCACAGTTCTAGAAAGCCAAATTATTGGCGACCTCTGGAGAATGTCTATTTGCATCCATTGTCTCCATAGCAGCATTGTCTGGGCAAGGATCCCAGAAATCTAGGGATATAATTCTTGATTTTGAAGGGGGATGAGAATTATTATTGTTTCTCTATTTGTTGTCTTCTCTATCTTCAGAAAAAAGGGTTTAAATCTATAATTACAACCCTTTTCCATCCACTGACCTGGAGAAATCAGAATTTTATTTTAAAAAATGGAATTATCCCTCATTAATTAAGGGTAATTCTTGGCAGCAGCTAGGCGGCTCAGTGAAAAGAGAGGTAGATCTAGAGACAGGAGGTCCTGGGTTCAAATATGACTGCAGACACTTCCTAGTTGTCTGCCCTCAGGCAAGCTTATCCCTCATTGCCTAGCCCTTACTATTCTTCCTCCTTTGAATCAATTTCACAGTATTGATTCTAAGATGGAAAGTAAGGGTTGATTTTTTTTAAAGAGTAATTCTTGATTCAGTTAGTGGATGAATAAAAGACTAAACTGGCTAAGAACAAATGTAGGAAATTTGATAAATCCAACCCAAACTCAATAGCCGTTGGCTTTCCTTCTTTGATTTACCCTAGACATTCAATCACTCAGACATTTCTAAAGCAGAGTTATCTGAGCAAGTAATATTTGAAAACAGGATAAAGCAGTATTCCATATTACAAGAAATTTTTTGATAGAAGTAGTGGGCTGCACAATAATATATTAGTCCAAGTGGCTTGATTCCTTCCCTTCAGAGCCCTATTTTTAGTGTGTCTTGAAAGCTACTGAGGTATATAACATAAAGTCAACCTGTAGCATCTACCCAGAGCTAGAAATTACTTTGTTTCTTGATAAAGTTTTTAAAAACTCTGCCTAGGGAAGAAGACTAGTATTAGTGTTGAAGTAAACAACAACAAAAAATTGAGAGACAGTGATAGAGGTATTCTAATATAATAAACATTAAGAAATCATATTGTAATTAACCTATTTGGTGATGTAAATTCCTTGTGAACTCTTACAATTCAATCTATGAGTCCTATTCCTAATAATAAAAATGAAATTCAGTAAGAAGGAAAAAAAGACTTGTCATTTTAAGGGGTCTGCCATTTCATTAGGTGTCAGTTTTACTGCAGGTCTAATAAGTAGTTGAAATGGAATTACTCATTTAGGGCATCTCTAATTATGTCAAGGAGATACTGGCATGGAGAATTGGATGTGATGGTGATGTGTGTGTGTGTGTGTGTGTGTGTGTGTGTGTGTGTGTATAAAACAATCTAAATATATAGACTGTTCTGAATCCGACTGATAAAACTAGGGAGTTCTCTCCTTAGTCTGACATATTAGCTATGTGACCATGAACAAATTATTGACCCTCTATAAAACCTCAAACAATTCCCTAGGATTTAGCTTTTAAGACTCAGGTAGGCAGTGCTTTGCATCATCACAGTGATCACCCCAACACTTCATTCTACAAGGAGGAGACCACAAGTTCTTCTCATAGTTGAATAGGAGCTCATTTTACATGGCTAATATAATATGTTCCAAGACGCTTTGGAATAATTTTAAAATTACACATATTGATAGAGCCCATGATTTAATAAATATTTCTTATATGATCATACCTAAGTACCTCAGGACTTTCTTAGACTTCTCAGAGCCAATAGGATCACTCTTCTTGTACTTTGGGACCGTTATTTATCACTAAATAGCCTTAACAAAACAAAGGGAAGCACGGTTCTGATATGGACGCCACTCCTTTTAAGTGAGAACTTGAAACAGTGAATGATGTGGGAGCTAATGATTGAGACAAAAAATGTAATGACTCCCACTTCTTCTTAGAGCAAGAATGAGCGTGGTTGGGTGAACTGCTTTAAGACTTTCCTCCACTTAGGAAAATGGTGTTGAATTTGGTACAAAATTAAACAAAAATTATTCTCTATGTTTTTCTGCCTTTATTATTTTTTGATTGCCAATTTGCATGCACTGAGTTTATGTAAAACAAAGTCCTGCTATACATCATAGTATTCTGGGGTATGTATATTCCCCTCCATTTTCAAATGGTCTTCTGTCTCCTCTCCAGCCGCCTATCCCCACATAGTGGATTAATTTAATTCTGACTTTTCTCTTTCCTCCCTCAGGGGTAACTGTTAGATACAGATCCTTGCAGGCAGAATCTCCTTGCTGCACCACTGATCTAAGTAAGAAAGGACGATTCCCTCAGGTCTCTGATCGAATAATGTTTCGAGTAGGCCATTTTTGTCAATAATTGATTATTTGCTGTAATTTGGCCATATATCTATTGGTTAACCTCCTTGCACAGTGTGCCTGTTGCCATAACAAGCTAATTGAGTAGTTGCATTGATGTAGCTGAAGGTCTCGATGCAGAATAATGCCACTTTCAGTTTGACTCCAAAGCCAGTCTGCCCTCCCTGAACAACACATCTGGGACTTTTGAGCCTGCTCCAGCTCCCTTCGACTGTGACCCACTTTATAGATTTTTAGCACGTGCAAGGCTTGCCCAGAAGGGACAACTTACTTCAGGACCCCATCCTGTAGGCAGGGAGAATAGACCATCCATTACCCTTTCTTCCATCTCACAGGTTAATGACTGTATTAAATATTAACTGGGGTTCTATCTCCAGAGTGCCCATGTAAGTGATTTTACATTATCTCATCCACTTTTGGCATAGGCCCTTCTTTGATTTCTGATAAAGTGTGTTGCTTCTGTGTAACATAACTCAGAGGAAACTGTGATTGATTTGACAGCCGTTAATGCAATGCTTAATATTAACCTTCATTTCCACCGATGGAGGAGGAGGGCATGGGAGGAGGAGAGGGTAAGGGAAGAAAAGTCAGTGAAGAAAGTGTGTGGTAGGTTTTATTAAGGTGACAAGGAAAAAATGATCTCATTATCATACTTCAATCCTTTAAGGAGCTGTGATTTCATTAGCTTAGGTTGTCCACCCACCCATGCCGACTATGATATCCAGTGGCAGAAACAAACGGACAAATCAATAAAACCTGTCTTTTGGCAACCAACCCACTCGTAACAAAACTCTCTCTGAACTTAACTGACTGTATCTTGGAAAACACATACACAACCCATTACTAAATACAAGCATGAAGCCTTTCCCTGCTTCAAAGGGACTGAGAGAGACTTCCCTTTGCTGGTTAACCTTTGGGAATCCTGGGTCCCCATCAATAGACCATGGCTTTAGTGGAGAATGTTTAAATTATTCAAGAGAAAAATATAATTCATTAATTTCTCCTTTCTGCTTACACTTTTCTCTTTTCCTCTGAACTTTCCCAAGTATACTCTCTGGAACAATTAGGGCTACCACTTTAGCAACTTAGTTTCTATCTTGTGATTTAACATTTAATGAGACTAGGCAATGTACTGAATGCTGCAGGGAATTTAGAATTAAGACATGGACTTTGCCCACAGAGATTATCATCTAAGTAGACAGACAGGTAAGAGGCCCACTGAAAGCTGGGAATGGAGACATGCTTTATCAAGGAAGGTAGGTGATAGTGTGGGGATGAGAGGGGTCTGTCAGCAGCTGTTTTCATAGGCTTTGGCCAGAAAAAGAAAGGCATCCCTGAGGCTTTTCCTTCTAAGGAAATGTTGATTCCTTCAATGCATGAAAGAATGTATAGCTACCCTGTATAGATTTTTTCCTATTTTCTTTTTTGGCAGTAGAATTGGATGGGAAGGTGGGAATAGGTAGTTTGGAGAATGACTGGAAACTTGTAGAGAGGTCAAAATTTTTCTCTCTCGGAAAGTTAGAGTGATGGTAAAGTCTCTGGTTATTCTAATACATCAAAGGGACAAATTTACATTGTGAAAATGATGTACAAAGAAATTAGATCTTTCAGAGGCTGACACATGTATGTATGTGAGTGTGTGTACATTGCAGTAGGAAATTGGACACTATATGTCTGTCAGAAAAATGGGGCTGGGATTTTATCTACAAGAATTTGCATTTTAAATTCTCAGATGGAGATCTGTGAAGTACATTGCATTACCCATAGCTTTGATATAAATTTTAATAATGTTTCACTAAATATATGCTCAAGACCTTATAAATCTTCATCATTAGAGCAGGTGGGATGTTCCAGCTTTAAATTACCACCAATCCTTTTAGTAGTCTCTCTCAAAACAACCTTGGGATAATTAGAACATCCCATATTAATTGCAACAGCAGGCAATGGGGGACAGAAAGACAAGAATAGGATAGAAGTTTGGTGCCCCGGTTCTCCAAACTCATTGGGAGGTGCTGATTAAATTGGTAATGTGCTATTTTGGTGCAGAAGAGACTTCTTATAAAGTGAGTTGGGAGTTTCCTTGAGGGTGTACAAGATAACTGATGCTCTCAAGGAACACTTTGGATGGGGCAATGAGCTAAAGAAGTGAGAGGTCCCAGAGCATTGTATACATGAGTCTTTATGACAGGAGAACGTCACTCTGACAAAAATGAGATAGAAAATTTAGCTTGACCACTGAAGATGAGTTTTAGAACTGGCAAGAACCTTGGAAATCAGGTTCAACATCCCTTTTCTGGAGTGACGTGAAATGTATTTAGAACAAGAAATAATTCTGATAGTTTCATTTTGTGACAGCAGTAGTAATGCTCATGTACTTCAATTGACATTAGACTGACTGAATATCTGACCTTTCTCAGATAAAATCAGACTGTAGTTTCTCTACCTATAAATAATTCTTTTTAGTCATCCTGAATTTTGTAGCAAACACACATTTCATTTCTCTTTTTGGTTATGTTTATAATTCAGTGATTTTGAAGAATAGATATAACTCCAAGGAAAATGCAAAAATTGTAGCTCTTAAAGAGAACACTTTGAGGGCAGCTGGGTACCTCAGTGGATTGAGAGCCAGGTCTAGAGTTGGGAGGTCCTAGGTTCAAAACTGGCCTCAGAGACTTCCCAGCTGTGTGACCCTGGGCAAGTCACTTACCCCCCCATTGCCTAGCTCTTACCACTCTTCTGCCTTGGAACCAATACACAGTATTGACTCCAAGATGGAAGGCAAGGGTTTAAAAATAAAAAAGAGAAAACACTTCATTGACTGATAGAGGTATTGCAGGAGCTGTTGATATGGGGGAGTCAAATACTTAAAGGATTATTCAAACCCATAATGAAAGGAGATCAATACACCAGGGTAAGAAGGAAAGTGTAGTTAAAAATAACTAATACAGATCCAGGCGAACTGGAGAGACCTCCAGAAACTGATGCAGAGCGAAAGGAGCAGAGCCAGAAGAACATTGTACACAGAGACTGATATACTATGGTAAAATCGAATGTAATGGACTTCTCTACTAGCAGCAATGCAATGACCCAGGACAATTCTGAGGGATTTATGATAAAGAACGCTACCCACATTCAGAGGAAGGACTGCAGGAGAGGAAACATATAAGAAAAGCAACTGCTCGAACGCATGGGTCGGGGTGGACATGATTGAGGGTGTGGACTCGAAACCACCACACCAATGCAACTACCAACAATTTGGAAATAGGTCTTGATCAAGGACACATGTTAAAACCAGTGGAAATGTGCGTCGACCATGGGTGGGGGAAGTGCGGGGGGTGAAGGGGAAAGTAGGAGCATGAATCATGTAACCATGTTAAAAATGATTATTAATAAATGTTGAAATTTAAAAAAAATAACTAATACAGAGAACTAACCAATTATTACTGGGAAGAAGTCTAATTAATCCTCAGAAAACTAGAAAAGATCTTCAGGTTTTTAAAGTTTTAGAGATTGTTATTGACTCCTCTGCCAGGTAACATAGCCTCCTTTAAGCAGGAAGGAAAATAAAAAATAACTTCAGATTATTGCTGTGCAGAAAAATACTTTTCATAGGCAAGGCAATACAAAACCTGGAGTGCTTCAATTTGGAAAGAAGGTCATTTTTACTGGTGAAGTCCACTTTTTTATTCAAGGTTATGTTGAAATCAGTGCAAGCAGAAATCAAATGAATTTGTATGTTCTGGACATTTTTATCAGACTACAAAACATCCAGTAAGAAGTGTTTTGGTAATTTCTTTTACTAGATTTTTTTTTCTTCTTACTTATCTCTATTGAATGATAAGTATATTGATATAGTGAGTAGAATTGTTTCAGAATTATGGAAATCCCTAAATTGAAATGGATTCCTGCAAACCAAACTTGTACCATGCATATGTTATGAAAAGTTAAATAGTTAAATGTATCCAAGAGAAGGACATAAACATATTTCAGTGTTCTGTAAGCTCATTTATTAAAATTCAATTGAAAAGCTATAGGCTAAATGTGGGAATTTCACTTATTGGACTATGCAGTCATATGTTTAGTTCTTTATTTTGGGGTTTTTTATTTCTTACATAAGTGTGAATAAAAAGGAAAGATTAATTCTTAAAAAAAAGAAGAAAGACCATGTGTTATAATTAAGGATAGACTCTGTAAAATGGACTGTTTGTTAAAGACATGCGAAACAATGGAGGTCTGGTTTCGTGATGAAGAATTAGAAAATATGTGTCAAAACCTGTAAACTCAATGCCAGATTAGGCAAAATAAGTGATTATAATAAAAAGAGGGCTAGTGAACATCAGAAGTTTTTTTCCAAGATGCAAAGTTATAAGATTTATTTGTAGATCAGCAGATTGATTTTTCTTTTTCGCAGTTAATGTTTCCTCCATTGCAGACAAGGAGATGGAGTCTTGGAGTTCTTCCATGAATTGTTGAAGTACACTAGTCTATGACACAGATGAGACTGGAACTAAGATTTCCTGCCTTCCAGAGGTTTTTCTATGATATATTATATTAGAAAGCAAAGTATGAAACACACAATTAGGAGGTAGGAAATATAGTGAGATGTCTTCAGTGACTTCTTTGGAAAAAAAAGTCAAAGAAACTTCAAAATCTCATTAAAAAAGATTTGACTTTATTGCATTTAAATCAAATGAACATCTCCAATGCACACCTAAAATGCTATACAAGTGGAAGTAAACTGTTGAGGGTGGGGCATCAAATGGGAGAGTTTTCCCATTTAAATTCAATATCCCCAAAGTTATACATTTTCTATGTCAGTTACTTGAATCTTTGGTTCCCCAGAATTTCAAAAGATTAGAGGATCACATAAGGGGGTTAGTGTTGAAAGCATTAGAGATTTCAAAATTAATACTCTACAGACATCTTAAATTCCACATGTCCAAAACTTGAATTCATTGTCTTCCCCCTCCCAAACTCTTCTCTCTTGCTAACTTCCTTTTTATAATCTAGGGCACCCACATCTCTGTAGTCCACTTAGACTTACAACCTTGGTATCATGCTTAACTCATTATTTCATATTTAATCTATTGCCAAATCCTGCCAGTTCTATTTTTGTAATATTGTTTGTATTGGTACTTTTCTCTTTTCTGACATTGTTACCACTCTTGTGCAGGCCCTCATTCCTAAATTATAGCAAGTTTTTTTGTTGCTTTCCCTCTTTCAACTTCAGTATACCTTCCTCTCAGCTGTCAACATGATCTTCCTAGAATGTGTTTGACCATGCAACTCTTAATTAAGAAATGTCAATGTTTCCCTATCCCCCTCCAAGATCAAATATAAAATCTAGTTTTTGACCTTTAAAGACCTTTATAATTTGGATCCTTTCTACATTTCCAATCTTCTTATACTTTATTTCCCAACACGAACTCTGTGATCTAAGGACACTGGCCTCCTTGATGTCCTTTGTTTATCATTTCTTATGGCACAGTAGTATTCCATAAAATTCATATACAATAATTTGTTTAACTATTCCCCATTTGATGGGCATCCCTTCTATTTCCAAATCTCTGGCACCACAGAGAGTGCTGCTATAAATAATTTAGAATATATAGATTCTTTTCATTTTTCCTTGATCATCTTAGGAAATAAATATATTTATACTAATCATTATAATTACAAATTATTTTTAATACACAATCACTCAATGTATAACAAATAGTATAACTGTAACTGCAATGAGAAAACTGAGCATTTAAAAGGGTAAATAATTGGTTTAATGCAATATTATTCTTCATAATCAGAATTTGAACTCAAACCTAGAATGATACCAGATTTGGAACAAGTCATGCTGATATTTTATTTTTACATTATAAACTTTTTTACCCCTCACTCTAGGATAGATATCTTGCAACAAATAAAATGATTAGTCAAAGCTAATCAATAGAATGACCTCATTTGAAAGTACATGCAGAATTCTACTGCTTTAACACCTCCTATGTACCTCTTTAAGTATTTTTAACAACCTTTTGCCCTTAAATAAAATTTAAAAAATAGTCATGCCAAACAAGTTCTCTCATTGTTGTTATGCAAAAAATATATGTTTCGGGGCAGCTGGGTAGCTCAGTGGAGTGAGAGTCAGACCTAGAGACAGGAGGTCCTAGGTTCAAACCCGGCCTCAGCCACTTCCCACCTGTGTGACCCTGGGCAAGTCACTTGACCCCCATTGCCCACCCTTACCAATCTTCCACCTATGAGACAATACACCGAAGTACAAGGGTTTAAAAAAAATATATATGTACATGAAAATTTTGGGCATAGTTCCAAATTGCCATCCAGAATGGTTGGATCAGTTCACAACTCCACCAGCAGTGCATTAATGTCCCAATTTTACCACATCCCCTCCAGCATTCATTACTCTCCCTGCTATCATTTTAGCCAATCTGCTAAGTGTGAGGTGATACCTCAGAGTTGTTTTGATTTGCATTTCCCTAATTATTAGAGATTTAGAACACTTTCTCATGTGCTTATTGATACTTTTGATTTCTTTATCTGAAAATTGCCTATTCATGTCCCTTGCCCATTTATTAATTGGGNCCTAGAGACAGGAGGTCCTAGGTTCAAACCCGGCCTCAGCCACTTCCCACCTGTGTGACCCTGGGCAAGTCACTTGACCCCCATTGCCCACCCTTACCAATCTTCCACCTATGAGACAATACACCGAAGTACAAGGGTTTAAAAAAAATATATATGTATATATATATATATACATACATATATATATATATGTTTCATTCTTTACCTCTGTCAGGAAAGAGATTATTTGTTTCATAATAATTCTCCTGGATGGTCATTGCATTAATCATAATTCTTACAGCTTTTAAATGTTTGTACAATGTTATTGTTATTGTGTAAATTATTCTCCTTGTACCGTTCATTTCTTTCTTGTTCAGCTTTAAAAAGTCTTCAAAATTCTCCATTTTCATTGTATAATTTTTCTTCTCTTCATCTGATTCTACTTTACACTGCATCAGTTCATATAAGTCCATGTTTCTTTGAAATCATCTATTTCCTCATTTCTTACAGCAGCACAGTAGCATTTCAACATTGTCATATATTATTCTGCCATTCTTTAATTGATCCCTTTAGTTTCCAGTCTTTTTTTTTTGCCACCCCAAAGAAAACCATTAGAAATGTTTATGTTTTTGTTGATACAGGACCTTTTCTTCGTTGATCTCTTTGGAGTATAGGCCTATTAAAAAAATTCTCTAGCAGCTGAAATCAAACTTCGTACATAAGAAATATTTAATAAGCGTTTAATTCTTTCAGAAAATGCATTTATGTGTAACAAAACTGTTTCTAAACAAGGTATTTTTGTTTATATATTATCTTTTTGCTGTTCCTCTCTCAGACAACCTCTCATGTTGTGCCAAGCATGGGCAACAATTACAAAGTATAATGTCTAGTGTCTTCCTTCCTGGATATACCTTCCTTTCCGGATATACCTTCCCGGATATATGGATATTTATGTATATACATATAAATATATATACATATATTAGGTATATTCAGATCTACCTATTTTGTATCTTTTCTCTTTTCTTTTTCTTTCACACACACATACACACATACATACATGTCGTCTTTTGTGTTAGTATATAAATATCTCACTTTTATTTTGTATCCAGAATAGTTGTCCTGTAGTTGATACTTAATAAATACTCAATGATTGATTAATTCTAAAACAAAGTTTTATTTGTAAACTATTTTCTAAAGAATGTCCTTTCCTCACAGTATCCCATGAGAGGGTTGGGTCAAAGAGTTGCTTTCTCATTTTATGCCTGAGGAAACTTAGACTCGGGGAGGGGGGTGAAATGACTTTTCCTAGGATCACACAGCTACCAAGTGGTAGAGCCTGGATTTGAACCCCTGGACTGAGTCTATGCCCAGTGCTTTGCTCATGTTCTGTCACTCAGTAGTGGGCTATTGTATGGATTGAGACATTTTACAGTTCTTTAAAAATCCAAAGTATTTATAAACCTTCTTCACACTATTCCCACCATGATAGTTTTATCTTGTGATATAATTATCTATGTGCTCCTTCAGTTCATCTTAGAGATGGAACATTGAGTCTTTCTCCTAATTGTGCTTTGGATGCTATTTATTTCTCAATGAATATGAGGACTCCTAACTTAGCCTGTTCTTCGGGAATGTCACTGACCTGGATTTGGAACAGGTCTTGACCTAAGTTAGCAAAAGTACTTACAGCTATATGGCTTCAAGGGATTTAGCAAGAAATCGTGTTCCAGCCTTTAGCTCTCTGTCTCGCTGCCACTCTGCTAATTCCCCTGATGTCTTTCTTTGGGGGCTAATGTCAAACTGAGTTTTCAGCCCTATCAGATGGAGCTGAAACCTGAAAGCTGACATTGAAATATATCAGAGGAGCCTTTGCCTGAAGACTGTGTGGCTTTCATCCTTAAAATATACATCCCATAAAAAGATAATTTCATTGCCAAAGTGTAGCTATTATTCATGAATCAGTACCATGATGAGAAATGCCCTTGATTTTTTTGCCCCATTCTCTGAGGTAAAGGGCACCGAGCTGGGAGTCAATTCTAGCACTTATTGGGCAATCTCCTAGTCTCTCTGTGCCACAACTTCCTTCTCTGTCAAGACCAGGATAATAAAACTTATATTCTCTACATCAAAAGGTTTATGTGAGGAAAGCCCTTCACAAACCTCACATTGAGATATAAATGGAACTTATAATTCATTGCTGCCATCTTGGTGCTTGTATTGATATTCCTCCTCCTCCTCCTCATCTTCTTCCACCTCTTCTTCTGATGACAACTATGACTATGATGAAGATGAAAATGATGACAACGATGATGATGACAATGACTATTACTACTACCACTACTGCTCTAATAATAACTAGCATTTATACAGCTCTTTAAAGCAGCTAGGTGGTGCAGTAGATAGAGTACCTGACCTCTAGAGTTTGGAAGACTCAACTTCCTGAGTTCAGATCTGGCCTTAGACATTGACTAGCTTTATGACACTGAGCAAATCACTTAACTCTGCCTTAGTTTCCTCATCTGTAAAATGAACTGGAGAGAAAAAGGCAAAACAATTACAGTATCTTTGTCTAACAAAAACCCCAAATGGGGTCACAGAGAGTTAGATGTAACTGAAAAATGACCAAACAATAATGTATAGATCTTTAAAGTATTCAGTGAAATGCACACATACACAAACACAAATTTTATTTAATGCTTATAATGACCCTGCATAGTACTATAATTTCCCTTTTTTTTACAGATAAGGAAATTGAGAGTGAGAGGTTAAATGACTTCCCAAGGTCATACAGCCTGCAGATATTTGAGATGGGATTAAAAAGTTGATTCACTGTTCTGTCCATTATGCTACTTGACTTCTCTTTAACACCCAGCTGGAACCAAAGGCATCTATTTAAAGGAGGAGCTTTCCACCATAGCTTGCTACTTTTATAGGCTTCTCAATAGGAGAGGTAATGAGGTTCACTTTTTAAAAAATTTTAAATTTAAATTTTATTTTGAATATTTTCCCATAGTTACATGGTCTTTCCATTTCCCCCAAGCCTCCACCTCCCCTGTAGTCAACTCTCAATTCCACTGGGTTTTACTAATTCCATATTATTGATTGTTGGACTAGAATTATCGTTTAGTGTCTATCTCCCCAATAATATCCCCAATTGGCCCATATGTTCAAGAAGTTGTTTTTCTTCTGTGTTTCCACTCCTGTAGTTCTTCCTCTGAATGTGGGTAGCGTTCTTTTCCATAAATCCTTCAGAATTGTCCTGGGTCATCGCATTGCTGCTAGTACAGAAGTCCATTACTTTGATTTTACCACAGTGTATCAGTCTCTGTGTACAATGTTCTCCTGGTTCTGCTCTTTTCACTCTGCATCAATTCCCCAAAGAAATAATAAGGAAAAAGACTTGTACAAAAATATTTATAGCTGTGCTCTTTGTAGTGGCAAAAAATTGGAAAATGAGGGAATGTTCTTCGATTGGGGAATGGCTGAACAAATTGTGGTATCTGTTGGTGATGGAATACTATTGTGATCAAAGGAATAATGAACTGGAGGTTCACTTTTGAAAAATTATACAGAGAGAGATGAAATTCAAAGCATGACAGAAATTTAAAGGAGCAACTTTCTGCCATAGTTTGCTACCTTTATAGGCTTCTCAGTGGAAGGAGAGGTAATGAGGTTCACTTTAAAAAAATAATACAGTAAGACATGGATTTCAAAGGGTGATAGAAATTTTGGCTTGGTGGAAGTTCACTTGAACATGTCTAAATCTCATTTTATAAAATATCTATATGTTTGTATTCTGTCTATAAGTCTTTGAATAGATTGTCCCTCATTCATGAAATATACTCTTTTCTCCTCCACTTCTTAAAATTCCTTCCTTCTTTTTTCAAAGCTCACTTCTACTGCTACTTCCTACATGAGCCCTACAGCTTCTGTTGCTTCATTTATATTTACTGTCTGTATGTGTGGCTGGTATTTATTAATACATAAATATATAGATTCCGAAATAAAATGCAATATCCTTAAGTACAAGGAATGTTTTAATCTTTGCTATTGCATCCTTAGTACTAAGAAGAGTTTCTGGCATAGAGTAAGCAGTTAATGAATTATTGTTAATTGATGATTTATTACAAATAGGCAAAGAAAGCTAATGAGCGTAAATATTCTCTCCTCAAGTCATATTTTTTTTCATCTTTTTGAGGATAGGAAATTCTTGGAGTCAAAACTGAGAACTAGATGTTGATGTCATGAAATAAGATTTACAAGGTCATGAGAACTGATAATTTACAATATTCATCACATTTTTGGATAATATACATTATAGTGACTGCTACCATTTCCCCAGATTTCATTCATTTAGGGTACAAATAATCATAGAACATTGACTAGAAATTCTCCCTGCAGTTTCAAGACTTGTTTGGTGTTCCATGTAACCAGTGTACTACTGTCTGTAGCAGTTCCCATTAGATGATTTAATTTAGGGGAACGCTGGAAGCTGCTTTCATCAATACATACTGAGGAAAAAAATATTGAATAATGCCCAATATTGGAAATAAATACATCTCTTCGTGTTACGTACATTTTAAATTTAGATTATGTACATTTAAATTTAGATGAATGCTTAGCTTGGCTTAGTGGGGTAGGCTGTGGTGCATCAAACTTTGCAATGAAGAGTAATAGTAAATAATATACTATTATTCCTACTGTTCCCCTTCTTTGGAATGCTCTCTGCTTCTCCAAATCTGATCCATTCTATGAGACCAAAGTCAGTGAGGACAATTTTTTTCCCCATGAATCTTCTCTAGGATATGCCAAAACTCTTTGATATGATTTTTCTCTAAATTCTTCCAGCACCTAAAATCTGTACCACATATATGGTGGTGGTAGAAGAATAGGGGATCCAAATCTATGATTTCATAGCTATAGTTAACCACTAATGTGGAAACTTCTTTCATTGAGGGTCATCTATGGCTTCTCTGTAAGTTATATTTTTAGAGAATTGCCTTGGTAGACTGAGAAATTGGAATGTATCTGTTGTTCCATAGATAGTATGTGATGGAGACATGTTTACACCTCAGATCTTTCTGCCTCTGAGACCAAGTCTTTATCTGTTATGCCACACCTCCTCATACCACAGAATTTTGCACTTACTTTAAATACACACACGTGCTGCTTACTAACTGAACAAACCAAGTGATATTAGGTAAGTCATCATTTCTCCAAGTTTTCTCCCACTCTTCTCTAAAATAGAGATAAGAATATTTGCCTTACCTATCTCCTAGATTTGTTGCAATACTCAAATCAGAGAACATATATGAAGTGCTTTGTTAACTGTAAGGCATGATATAAATGTCAACTGTTATTATAGAAAACAAATATAAGGCATTATAATAGTTGTTTCATGAGGGCTTGACCTGACTTCTGGCTATGTATTTTGGATCATATTTTCTAGTGGTATTAACAGATTCTACACAGATTCATCAACTCCTACCTGATACCTTTATGGTCAGTGACACACATTTGCTAGATGATTGGCTGGGTTAAGAATACAGGCAGCCATTGAATAGAGTTATTTTTTAATTAAAAAATTTTATGGGGGTGAAGCTAAAACTGCCATTGATAGGAATTCGACTCAGGACCTTAGGCTAAAGAGAATCTGGCTTTTTTTTTCATTTGACTTAACTGACCCATTCATTTATTGACTGCTTCAGGACAGATTTTGTGAGTGTCTTGTTTGTTTTCTGAGCAATGTCTTTTATAGCTTACTGTAGTAGTAAGTGGCCAATAAATATTACTGTAATTCTAAGCTACCTGTGATTTCTGTTACACTAATATTTCCTTGGATCTCAAACCTTTTAGAATCATGAAGTTCCTAAAAAACCTTGTAAGCTGAATACAAGTGCTCTTTGCTTTATGTAACAGTTTTTGTTCTGGTAAATAGATGAACTGATTTTTCGTAAAGCAGACAATTTTATTTTTAAATGTATGGGCAAAGTTTAGTGAGTTGTATGATGATTGTTTTTTAGTGGATGATCAAATAACATTTGTCGTTTGAATAACTGATTACTATATAGCTGACTCTTCTGCTTAAAATTTCAAATATTGAATGATTCAAATACTAGATATGGCATACAGACATCATTTCTACTGGGAAGTTGAGAAGTCATACAAAGAGAATTAAAATTAATCAGAAATAGGATTAGAATTTAAGTGCCCTGATCTCAATCCAGTGTCTATGTTCTCTAAAAGATGACTTGATGGAACCATTTGTAAACTGGTGACACTACCTAAATGACTGTGAACAAGTCATTTAATCTCCCTGGGCCTTAATTTCCTCATCTGTAAAATAAGGGAGCCTGACTAAATAGATTCTGAGGTCTTTTCAAGCACGAGATCTATGATCCTATCAACTTTGTCTTTTTTTTTCTTTTCCCTTTATTTCAATGTATGCGACAAATGATAAGTAGTCACTTATCTTACTGAAGGTCTTATAGCTAAATTATGCTGAAAAATTTCCAAAGGAAGTCATGTTTAAAGAGTGATTTAGAAGAAGAGATCACATCTGGGTCAGGTAAAATTCATAAAATGTACAATAAGAACGTTTCTCTTGTAATTTCCATAATGTCACTTTGAATCTAGTTTGCTCCCATCTTCCTTGTCAGTCCTGCTGCTTTGTGCCTACAAATCATCGGCAATTAGTATTGATGTAGTTGTTCAGATAACGCTTACCCTTTCCTGGTCATTATTTTTTGGCCAGGACAATAAACGTTATAAGCAAATGGGCAAATGGGTTAGAAAATTCGAATTTAATGATAAAAATAAATAAATTTAAGGAAACGTGAATGTGACACTGCATGTGTGGCCTGCTCACCCCCGCAGAAGGGCAGCTGCAGACTTTGTTCGATATTTATCTTCATTTGCTGATAACTGGGACAGGCTGTGAAAATCACCAAGGACATGCCGTCGATATAAATTAAGTATGCCATCCCCTTCACTCCCCTCAAATGTAAATATGAGTTAAGAGTAAATCAAACTAGCTCTAATCTGCATGGGTCTCAGCACACACGGATATGAACAATTATCACAGCATCCACAGGAGGGGGAAAGGGGAGCTTATGATCACAACTGCCCTCTTCCAGTGGGTGACGGCTGGAGGGCAGGTTGCATGTGAATAACATTCTGCAGAAGATATTTCCGTTTATTTGGGTGAGCAAATTTTTCCAGATGAAAATAATTCCTAGAGGCAATGAAGTCGAGGTAGGAATTCCTCTGCTCCCATTTATCTGCTGCATATTGTCATAGACTCGAAGGCACTGTCAACATTAACAACCTGTCGACTCAGTTTAACCAACCTGGAAGTACTATAAAGGGTGACAGATGAATACTCTTCCTACTTAAATGGGACAGCCAGAGCGCTCAGGATTGCTTCGTAGCTCATTTTACCCAGTCGTTCCCAATGCTGCACTGCAAGCAAATTTACTTCTCCCCATCCTCCTGAAGCTTTTGCATGCTATTAATAAAGTGATTAGCCAAATGAGGAAATGGACTCCACTGAAAGCAGTACTTGTCGCTTCTCAAAGCTGTAATCAGCAATTTTTGTACCTGGGGGAAGAGTACATTTTGCAGAGGGCAAATGGCAGGAATCTTATCCTGAAACAAGGACATGTGTGAAAGGATACCTTGGGACGTCTTAAAGCCACTGCTGGGATTGTGGGGAGATGGTGGGAAGAGAGTGGGCTAAAGCCAAGGAGGACCTTTCCTGGTAGGGTGGGAAGGGGAGGAATGGGCCGTCTGGCCATTTTCAGTTTTAACCTTCTCCATGCTAACTAGGTATGAAGAAATCGAGGAGAGTGCAACGATAGCTTGCCCAAGATTAAGGAAGATGCTGTTTCGTTTGGGCTTTGACATACACACCTGCCATCTAAGCTTAGGCAAGTCATTCAACATCTCACTATCTCAGGCAATTCTTTTAAGGCTTGTAGGTTGAAGACTCACTCATTGCTGATCTATATTGGCAGAAGATATTTCCTCAGTGAAAGTTCCCTACAACATTGAAATCACAGGTCCTGACCAAGTAGTTGCTGAGTTCTAGTGTTTCTTCCTTTGAAGGACTGTGTGAGTTGTTAGCACCTGGATCTTTTGCATTCTTTAATATTCATTTTGGCAACCATGGACAAAGTTCTAATCATCCTCCTCTCCTTTCCCTTCCCCATTATGGCTCTGATTTATTCAACTAAATGATAACTTGAATTGCTATCTAGACAGTTTGATGGCTTGGGCTAACAGCAAGCTTTTTTTGGTCAGAAAAACAATCCATCTAGTCAAACATGAGATTGACAAACATTTTACTTTTAATGTAATATATTCATGATTTGAACCCTGTTTCCTAGGGCCCGTGCATCCTATTGGTTCCTCATAGTTTGAGAAGGATAAGATAATAGACATATTTTGTGATAATCCTGATAGGTTGTTTACCCAGCTGTGAGTTTTCATCCCATTGAGGGTCTTGAATAAAACTGGAAGTGCAAAAATATACCTTGCAAAGAAATTTGTACATCCTTTTGGACATCACTGGATAAGGAGACAACTGACAGTGTCACTTAGTTAAACAGCCCACAAATAGGTCTTTATTAAGTTTTTTAAATTTTGTATTTGGTTGTAAGTTGAGGACTTATTTCTAGTTTTCTTACATTTTTCTGAAAACTTTAAATGAGGGTTTTGGGATGGATCTATCATAGGATTATATAGATTTTGAAGTGCCTGTATAGATAATTTTATAGATGAAGAAAATAAAGATTAGAGAAGCTAAGTGTCTTGCCCTTACTCACATGGTAAGCCATAGAGTTAGGCTTTGTACTTAGTTCTCTGACTCCTAATTCAGTCTTTGTTCCCCTAAACCATGTTGTCTAGTTCTAAAAAACAAAAGACCTACATAGAAGTGAGTATGAGAGGGTGGGTGGCTATAGATTACCATTTAAAAAGGAACCAGAAAGCAGGAATTCTCATTTCTTTAACTTCCAGAAGAGCAGTGAAACATTGAAGGCAAGTCTGTGTGGCAAAAATGATTTTCCTTTAGATGAGTCAAGTCAAACATTTATTAAATGCATATGCACTTTGCTAATCCCTGGGTATACAAAAAAAGACAAAAACAAACAAACAAAGCAAAATCACTCCATGATCTCAGTATCACAGTCTCATGGAGGATACAGTGGGTAAACAATTATGTAAATATGTCATTTTAATTTTTATCCACATGCAATAATTAAGATTAATATTATTTTAGTTCTCTTAATTTGTCTACAATGAGGCAGTGTGGAGTAGATTTCAGAACCTGGAATGAGGAAAATCTGGGTTGAGATCTCACTTCTGATACATATTTTGTAACTATATTAAAATTCTTTAACATTTCTGAACCTCAGTTTCTTCATCTATAAAATGGAAACAACAACACTATAGTAGAGAAATCATAGGATTATTGGGTCAAATGAAATAATGCTTGTGAAACTGTTTGCAAAATGTAAAGGAGCTATACAAATGTCAGTAACAATTACAATTATAGCTTTAGTCAACCAATTACTCCTTTTGGAGAATATTGATTTAGAGTTTGAAGGAACCTTATACACTATATATCTCTATCTCTATCTATCTATCTATCTATCTATCTATCTATCTATCTATCTATCTATCTATCTATCCATCCATCCATCCATCTATATATATAGGAAGAAGGCAAGAGGCAAAGTTTTTGGTAACTGGTTATGGAATCATGGGAAAGTTCCACCTTTCTTAAGGGAAGTGGTGTAGGGAAAATTTGGTGTGTAGCAGGTGTTCATGGCAGGGTGTATATATGGTAGGGTGGTAGGGTGAAGGAGGGTGTGAGTGATAGAAAGAAAACAAAGCAGAATTCAGAAAAGGAAAACTGAACTCTGTGTTAGAAACTAGAATTGCCAGTCATAGCTAAATCCCCCAATTCCTATGTCCAAGGTTAGCTTCTTTCATAAATCCCCACTAGAAGTTTTGGACTCAAGTTTGCTCTAGAATTCTTTTTGTGGTTCTTTATCTCACAGAAATAGCTGTTTCCCAGTCTCTGAAGAGCTGTCATGTAAAAGGATTAGACTTATTTTGTATGGCTTCAGAGGGAGAGAATTAGGACAAGTCAATAGTAGTCCCTAGGGGGCAAATTCTCACTCAATATAAGTAATAACAATCCCAGAATTAGAACTGTCTAAAAGCAAAACAGGTTGTCATATTAGATAGTGAGTTCCTCATTACTGAATGTCAGAGCTAGAGGGGACATCAGAGGTCTTTTTATAGATGGGGAAACTGAAATGCATGTGGGTGGAGTGACTTGCTTAAGTTCATATAACTCAATAGCAGCAAAATTTTGACTTGAACTTTAAACCATTGACTTTCAGGCCAGGGATCTTTACATAGTATTACATATATACTAGGCACATTCAGGGAGAAACAAGGTGACTGACTGCTTATTACTTATAGGAACTTTTTTTTTGTGGTAGCAAAGATTTGGAAATTAAGGGAAGATCCATTTATGGGGGAGAGTGGGACTATTTGAACAAGTTATGGAATATAAATGTAATGGAATACTATTGGGCCATAAAGAATTATGAATGGGATGCTTTCAGAGAAACTAGGAAAGACTTGCATGAACTGACATAAAACTGAGGTGAGAACCAGAAAAACAATTTGTACAATAACAATGACATGGTAAAGATAAAACAGCTTCGAAATGCTGACAACTCTGATCAATGAAATGACCAGGTATGCTGCCAGAGGCCTTGATGATAAAACAAATATATGGCTCATCTTCTGACAGGCAGGATGATAGACTTGGTACAAATTTGGGACATATATATTTTTTGATATTGTTGATGTAGAAATTTATTTTGATCGAGTAAACATATATGTTATAAGAATTGTTCTTGCCCTTTTCATCTTCCCTCAATTGGGATAGCAAACAGGAGGGAGAGAATAAATTTTTGTCAATTAAAAATAAACAAAGAGACTAAGCTGTAGAAGGATATATAGTATTATATAGTTAGACCTGGAAATTACCTTAGAAACTATAGAGTTTAACTCCTTTATTTTTACAGATAAGGAAACTGAGACTAAAAGAAGTTAAATTCCTTACCTTGTGTCAGAGGATTGGTATGTGTCTAAGGAAGAATTTAAGCTAAGAACTTCCTGATCTTAAGAGTGTTCTCTCCGCTATAATATTTAACTGCTTCCTAAAGTTTTAAATGGCCTGTCCATTATAAAAGTTATTTTCTATTTGTTTGATTAACATTCCCATTTTACATGATTCCTTGCATATTGTAATTGTTCCAGATTTTAACTCTCATGTGGAGTTTCTCTCTGAATGTGGATGATAGCACA
The DNA here is from genome assembly GCF_016433145.1 of Gracilinanus agilis. Lineage (NCBI taxonomy): Eukaryota > Metazoa > Chordata > Mammalia > Didelphimorphia > Didelphidae > Gracilinanus > Gracilinanus agilis. The sequence continues at coordinate 368,225,781 of NC_058133.1, read as the reverse complement.
TCATTCTGTTCCTTCCCCTGAAGAGTGATACTTTTGGTTTTTATTTCATAAGTTATTGGTCTTGGATGTCATTATTAATCATACTGCCTTTTCTCTGTTATGCCCTACTATTATATACTTCCCCTGATAACTAACTTTGGTAGCTGGCACAAGCAGTTTAAAGATTATGTGATTTTTAAGGACCTTCCAGCTTTTGAGAATTACTGTATCATCTCCATTTTCAATATGTAACTCAGGAAGGGAAACAAGGTGGCTCAGTGGATTGAGAGCCAGACCTAGGGATGGAGGTCCTGGTGTGAAAGGGAATTCTTTATTCGCTTTGTCTATTTTGAGTTAATCAATCAAGAACTTAAAGTATCCCTACTTAACACTAAGTAAGAGAGTTCACAAGTCACTTACTAAAGAAAATTCTCACCTCCAAAGCCCTGGGTGGTGCTAGGCAAATTAAAAACCTGCAAATGGTTTCTGTGAAGAGGGAGAGACAGGAAATGGTGTGAAAAAAAAAGGGTATAAATGAAAAGATCCACATGGTCTGGGCTCTCTTTCCTGCCTTGGCTTTTGGAGAGACTCTTCTCTTGGATTCTGCATTGGTGAGGAGAGCTATAGAGACACACTTTTCCTTGGAGTCATTCTGCATTGGTGGAACCCTGGCTGAAGTTATCACCAAACTTCGGGTTGAGGTCTACGGTGAAATCATCATGGAGAACAGGTCTTGGGGAAGCCCCTGCTGGGAGCTGAGCCAAACTTCACCAGAGCAGCACTTAGGACTTGTAGGCTAGACCAGGAGTTGTCTCCTTCCCATATTTTCTACTTTCACTATCTCTACCTTGTTGTAAATCAAAGCTGTTAATACTAATTTTGACTCAGGAGCTAATATTTTATAAATAGTGACCACAGGATTATCTTTTAACTCTCATATTGAGTCAAACCTAATTTCAGTCTTATACTGGGTTCAAATATGGCCTTAGACACTTCTTACCTATGTGACCCTGTATAAGTTGCTTAACCCCCATTGCCTAGCCCTTACCACTCTTCTGCCTTGGAACCAATACACAGCACTGATTCTAAGACAGAAGGTAAGGGTTTAAAAAATATGTAACTCAGTGGCAAAAAAGGATTCCATTTCTAAAATGACGCTTTGAGTTAGTTTTGTTAGAATTCTCCTTTTTCATAAAATTAGGGTCACAGGCAAGTAGTTTCAAAACGATGGGCTTAAATTGTAGCTTAAGACCTTTACATTCTGTGTCAGAAACTATTATCTTGATAGTGATGGCTTTGAAAATTTAAAAGGAAGATTGTAAAATTGTCCTTGAGAGATTTTTTTTCGTCAAGGAAAGTTCTTTCTCTTGGTCTCATATGGTAGAAGTATCCTACTTCCTGATGGCAAAGAGATAGAATTGATGACTCCAAATTGATCCCTTTGCTTCATTTCTGTGCCCTCTCCAATCCATCTTTAACACAACTATCAAAGTGATTTTCCTAAAGCACAGAAGCGTGTCACTTTCCCAATCAAAATACAAACTTCTCTATTTGGCATCTAAGTCTTTCACAAATTATTCTAATTCTAACCTTTTGCTTTCCAGCCAAACTGACCTCTTTGCTTTTCTTTTTTCAGATTGTTGGTCCCTGGGACAGGCAGTGACAAGAAGAAATATGCTCCTTCCTCAACTCTGCCTCTTATAATTCACAGATTCTTTCAAAGCTTTGCTCAAATACTACCTTCCATATGAACTGGTCCTGATTTCCCAACTGCTAATGCCTCATCAGATTTTTTGTCTTTAATTTGTATATATTTTATTATATCTATGCTTTGTTTCACCCATCCCACCCCCATAGATATAAGTTCCTTTTGGGTAGGGGTACTTTTGTTTTTGTTTGCACTCTGGAAGAGAGCTGTCTCTTAACAAATATAAATAAGTGGATGATCTCTCAGGAGTTTTCTAACCTAAGATACCTAAGATTTTATTGGGGAGGGAGGAGAGAGAGAGAGAAAGAGAGAAAGAGAGAGAGAGAGAGAGAGAGAGAGAGAGAGAGAGAGAGAGAGAGAGAGAGAGATTCATTATTAGTACTACTGCTTACATTAAAAATGTTCACTCTGCCACAAAATGATAACCAGTGAAATATTTCAGGCTTTGTGAGGCAAGAGCAACCTTGAGGCTCTTTGTGTGCTTGGAACAGTAAAATGATGGCTCACTCCAGTGTGATACAAGGCTCTGGGGTCATTCATACTAGTTAGGGAGATAATAGTTTCTGCCTTGGATTTTGAAATTTTGACATTGAAATGGCAATTGGCCATTTGTGCTATGTTGGATCATTCATCAACATCAGTGGCATTGATATTCTGCATAATATATTCACATGACATAGCATTAACAATGGCATAGATGAGAATTCCTTGACTCTACTTCAATTAAAAATGTTCTATGACATTTTCATTTTTGGTGTTGATGTGTAGTAATTGTTGTACTCATGTTAAAACATGACACTTAAGGATCAAAATTTGGTTTCCTCCTGACTAGTCTTGTGCTGCGAGAGAGTGCTTTCTGAATTCTGGAATGCAGTCCTTCCTGAAGAAGAGGAAATTTGAACTTCTAACAAGGAATATGCTGCTTGTCATCAAGGAAATTATGATATTAATTTAAAGATACTATTGGGTAAGAGATTGTTCATTAAGGGTCAGGATGAATAGTGATGGTTGCTTATTTCATACTGTGAAATACTGAGGGAGCTACAGGTCAACCTGGCTAACAAAAGGCACATCTTCTATCTTTCAGGGTCTTGTGTCTAGGATTACATAGAGAAGCTCCCAAGACCCTGTGATCTGATAACTATTACCTCTTTCTGATGATTTACAAGGAGACAAATGGTATTGCCAGAGGGAATATGAAAATTATACTAGGATTTGTAAAATATTATTTCATAAACTAAATACCTTAGACTTTAGTGATACAAACTGGGTTCTTATCACTGCCATTGGTCATCAATGTAGATTCTGTTGGTCTTTATTCTTATGCCCATTCCTACTAGAAAGTAGGATCCTCAAAAGGACTTAACTATATTTCTTCCTGTTAAGGGATATTCCCAAAAGGTTGGTTTTTTTCCCATTATCTCTTGATCCTCCTTTTCCATTTGTTCCATTCTAGTTTTCAAGGCACTCTTTTCATTGGACTTTTGTGCCTCTTTCTCCCCACTCCCTAGTTAACCAATTTTTCTTTTTAAGCTATTATTCTCTTTTTGCATGACTTTCATTTTTTTAACATTTTTATTCAACATGTCTTATTTGATTTTTGAATTTGTTTTTTAGTTCCCAGGATTTGAGACGAATTCCCATTTTTTTTGAAGTTTTGCATGTGGTTGCTTGGATCTTACCATCCCTTGTTGGTTCTGTGTTTTTCTCTTTATTCCCACAGAAATTTTCAAGGGTTAAATATTCCTTTTGCTGTTTGCTCATTTTCCTAGCCTTTTTTTGACTATGGACAGGGAATTCTGAAAGCTACTTGCTGAGTCTGCCTCCTCTGCTGGCTTGTAGGGATGTGCACTGTGAGCTATTTTGCCTTGTGGCTAGGTCTTCACCACAGTAGTGCAGGCTTAAAAGAGCCCAGTGCTATGGATTTCCAGACCTCACTGCGGGCTGGTGCCAGGGTCTGAGATTTCAAGGGGTGGGTCTGATGTGCTCTTTTGTTCATGCAGCTTGAATCCTGGGATCTTGAAGTTGGCCCAGTCAGGGAATCTGGCACAGTAGGTGGGGGTATTGTCAGCCAGCACTCCTCTGTTTGCTGTTTTGTCTCAGGTTCCCCCTTGTCCCATGAGAATCATCTCTCTCTGCCTACCGATCAAGCTGTGTTCAGCAGAAGATCCCCTTCACTCTACCTTGCTGTTGGTTTTTGACACCTGTCTTTTTGAGACACTTTTTAAAGATTGGTTTGGAAGGATTGTTGGAGCTTTTGCTCTGCTACTAAGCCACCATCTTGGCTCTGCTATTGGTATCCCTAAAAGGAAATACAGTTCTTCTAATACTATTGGTTAAACTTTCCCATGTTAGTGTGTATTGACCCCAACATGATAAGCAGTGATATAATTTAACCCACTAATATTTCTTCCATATCATTGGTTACGATTAATACTAATTAACTTTTACAGACATATTTAATGAGAATATTTAGCAAGAACATAATGCAAACAGCCTTCAAACTGAGGTACATTCTGGCTCTACCGTATTAATCCTTAAGTTAATAAATTTAAAGTTGTTACTCTCAAACATTCCTCTCCCCACCTTGTTTACTTCTGTATACAGAAAAAAAATCATGCATAAATTGCTCTCTTCCTTAAAGGGCATGATAGTCTTAGCTGTTATCTCTTCTGAATCTTCTGATTTTTGACCATTGTAATTGGTTGAGGTAGCAAAGGAGAAAGAAAAAAGGTACAATGTGCAAATGGGAGTCTGACTCACTAAGTACAGTGATTTTGGCTGTCATAAATATGGAGATATTCTTTCATGTCTTGGCTAGGATTTGTAAAATCTTTTTAGAAAACCTTGGCTCCCAGAATATTAGAAACTCAGGAACTCAGGGTCTCAGAAGTCTAGGAATTGATTCCTTCACCCAAATGGCTGTAATTTTTAGAGTTATAACTCAATGTCAGTTTTGATAAGGGCATTACGGCTAAGTGAATTCAAAATTAGCAATATAAAAATTGAGTAAAGTTTGTCCATAAACTAAATATGTAATTTAACTTTTAACTCTTCCAAGTTGGTCATTATACTATAGCACTTAATATTTTTATAGATGTACTAAGTAAATTTGATTTTTATAAGGCTCAAGAGAGCAGAACATGGAGTGAATGGTTACAGAGATACAATATTCCAATTCAATTTATGAAAAAATTCCCCAAGTAGAATCACCCTATACAGGATTAGTAGCATTTCTGAGGCAGGTGGTAGACTTCCCTGGAGGTCTTTAAGCAGAGGTAGGATGACAACTTGTTGGGCATGTTGCAGAAGGGAGCCTTGGTTAGGAATGGGTTAGAGGACCTCAGATTCCTTTTTACCATATGGATTCTACAGTTCAGTGGGAAACCTAAGAAAACCTGACTATGGAATAAAAGAAGTTTACAAATTATAGCAAGACTAAATTACTTCTGTGGCTATTTCCATTTTTGCTTCCCAGTGCCAATCTGAAGTTTCTCCCATAATTTGCCTATCCATTAACCAAGAAAAGTCTTTTAAGTATTGTACTCCAAAATCTTTCTTCTGTTCTGAGATAAAACTATTCTTCTTACAGTTAGATAAAATCCAATGTCTTCTCTGGATTCTGTTCACATAAACTCCATGAACTTGGAAATACATAAATGAAGTACTATCAAAGAGCTAAGCAAAGAAAGCTGCTTTCCCATTTGAGAGTAGGAAAGACTTCATGTAGGAAGTAGCATTTGATCTAAGTCTTGATGGATGGATAAGATTTCAGTAGGTGGAAATAGGAATAGGGAAAGGACATTCTAGGAATAAAGAATGGCAGAAGCAAAGTAATAGAGGAGAGAAGGCATAGAATGAATATATTGAAAAATGAGTAGTCCAATTTGGTTGCACCTTAGAGTATGTGAAAGGGGATAATATGAAATAAAGCTGGACAGGGATAGATGGCCTCATTTAGAGCTGGAAGGAACTTTAGAGATAAGCTAGTCCAAACTCTTTATTTTTATAAAGACGAAGAATCTTAGGTCAAGTGTGGCACATAGATAATAAAGGGCAGAAATTAGATTGGAATTCAGAGTCCTGTGACTCCAAGTTGAACATTCTTTTTATTGTATCACTGAGAGAAGAAAGTATTAGGTCTTGAATATTAACATCTGAAAAGGTTTTAGAAATTTAAAAATATACAATGGGTGGTTTAAAAAAGAAGAGTGATATCAACTGATATGTAAAGGAGAAATTGGCAGCAATTATGAAGAATTAATTAGATGGGGAGAGACTGAAAGCAAAAATACTAGTGTGATTTGATAGTTGGTTCATTAGTTATGTCCATGAAGTGGATGTCTCTTAATAACCCAGCACCTAACCCTTTACAACTATTTCCTAGTCTTCTTTTGTCTTGGATTATTTTTTAGTTATAACTTGTCACAATGGTCCCATCCTACCTACCAGCCACTTAAGCTTCAAATCACTTAAGTCACAGTGTCTTGGCTAAATAACGATGCAGTTTAGATGAAAATATCAGTAGTAATAGAAAGAAACATCAAAGAAATAGACAAGTGTGTCATAGAATGGAATATTCAACTCAGTTTTCAGTTCTACATTCTTGCTCTCCCCTAAAGAAAAAATTGATTTTGTTTAGACTCTTCTTTTCTTAGTTGTAGCCTCTTAAGCAATTCATGGAATTTGACACATTATATAATACTATACATGGTCTTGGCTCATAGCTGGATAATGGAATTTCAGGATACAAATGGTTTAACTCCTCAATATTTGACTATATGAGATCTGAGAAGAAATGGATAATCTTTGATAATTCTTGTGGCTAAATTTGCATGAGAAAAAAGGGAAGCAATATTACTCTTTCATAGTCCCCTCTAGGCTGTATTGTCAATCCGTTTGGTTTGCATCATGTCTGTCCTTGAAGTTTCCCTTCATGGAAAGAGATGCTACTTAGAGTTGATGATACCTATTATTGTAAGCCTTACACTAGTATGTCACAATGGGGTGATGCTTTGTCTGTTCTTTTGCCCTAGCCAACATTATGTCTTGCAATCTCCTTTTTAGAAGTCTATATATCTATTTATTTAAAAAATTCCTTGCCTTCTCTCTTAGAATCAATATTAATCATTGGTTCCAAGGCAGAAGAACAGTAAGGGCTTGGTAATTGGGGTTAAGTGACCTACCCAGGGTCATACAGCTAGGAAGTGTCTGAGGCCAGATTTTAACCCATATTCCCAATTCCAAGCCTGGCTTTCTATCCACTGAGTTACCTGGCTGCCCCTCCCCTCTTCTGCATTTGATTTCACAACCATAATCCAATCATTATGGGCTATTGTAGAAATGAAATTAGTCAGAATGTTTTGTCCCAAGAAAGCCCTCAGAAATGAAATTCCTCCAAAAACTACATTGCCTGTACTAGTTTGGAGCTCACTGTAAGGGGTAACAAAGAACTCAATTAATGTGTCAGAAGAAGAAATGAGAAAGTGAGGACAAGTAATAAGCATGTAGATTGATCATGAATGATTGGACATGGAATGTAAGAAAAAAGGAGTCAAAAGTGAAACAGATTTTAAATAAGGAAAATTAGAATGATGGTAATATCATTAACACAAATAGGAAAGTTGGAAGAGGAGGAAGTTTTGAGAAGACATGTTCTATGATCATATCAAAGCCCCTTAACCTCTGGTATTGACTTTTAATAAGAGGAGTGATTCAGAAATTTTTCATTATGAACCTACGACTGATCCTGGGTTTTACAGCTAAGAGGCAGTGAGGAGACTAATGGACTTCCTGAACAATTGATCTTTACCACCCATGATGAAGTAACAGAAGGGCAGATAACAGTGACCACAAACTACTGATTTCTTAAAGTGAATGAAGGAGTTTCTACCTCATCTCTTTAGAAGATGTAAAATTGCCCTGGAAGGAATAAAAGTAGCTAGCTAAAGACTGGTCACTTTTCATTGGGAAACAGTCATTTAATGTACCTCTAAGGAGAATGATCCTTGCTAGGTATGAATTTAAGAAAGAATTAATTCTGGCAATCAGGAGTCAAGCCGTGTAGAGAAGCTGGTCCAGATAAGCTGGCTGACTAACCTGCTGAGCAGGGATGTGCCCAGAAGGGATTGACATGAAGATAACATGAGAAGAGAAAGAGAAAGGATAGTAGGGTCCAAAAGTATCAGACATTCCCTTTGCCACATGTGTTCCTTACCTGTGTGCCCTATTACTAAACTATTCTATGTATGTGAAAAAAGTTATGAATATTTGTGGGATAGTGCATTACAGGTTTAAAGGGAACATGTTTTGTAGTTTATCATTTTATTAAATGCCTTTGTTTTGAACCCATGGAATCTATCGGCTGCCTATTAAAGATGAATAACTATATTTAGTACTTTGAACCTAGGGTAGCACAGGATGTGGCATAGAGCTAATCTCTGAGATGAAAATATACCTAGATCTTCAACAGTGAACAGTATGACTTCAGACTGACACACACACGCACATTCACACATGTACAAACATGCATACATCCTTTTACTCTCTGATCATTATATCCAGACAGAAGATAATCAGCAAAATACAGAAATGCAGATTACAATTATGATTCTCAACTAACACCAATGAGCTGCCAAAAATACTTGAAAAAAGAATTGACTTCTATATTAGAAATCATGGGTTTGGATTTCATTTTTTTTAACATTTATTAATATTCATTTTTAACATGGTTACATGATTCATGCTCCTCCTTTCCCCTTCAACCCCCCCCCCACCCCCCACCCATG
>NC_058133.1:368153144-368214172 GCF_016433145.1 Gracilinanus agilis | reverse complement strand
TCTATTTCCTTCTTGAGCTCTGCCAGTTTCTCCTTTATGAATTTGGGTGCTATGCCACTTGGTGCATACATATTGAGCAGTGTTATTTCCTCATTGTTTATACTGCCTTTAATCAGGATGTAATGACCTTGATGTTGGGCAAGTTATTTTGCTTCCCTGGACTTCAGTTTACTTTTCTGTAAAATAAAATTGGATGAAATGGTCTCTCAGGTCCTGTGTAGTTCCAGATATGACTCCTCTAAGACCCAATTAACCTCACCCAACTCCCACCCTTTGACTTCACATTCAATCTCTGTTGTTGAAGAAATTCTTCAGTTGGGTCTTCAAAAGTTTTTCACTGGTTCATATTCCCTCTTTTCTTTTTCCTAAATATTACAGTGATTGAAGAGCTGGGTGGAGAGATACTGATACAATTGTCACCATTCCTCACTTGATATCTGTGACCCAAAAGGTTCCTGGAGAAACCAACTGTGCATGATCCCAAGGAGAAATGGAAACCAAAGCAATAGAGAATATTAGGAAGAGGAAAGAGTTATAAGTGGTATCAAATGAGGACTACAGAAAGGCTATGGAAATTGATCACTTTTTAAGGTTACTGATGACATTGGAAAGAAAAGTTTTAATGAACTCTTTAGATTCTCCTTGTAACAAAAACTCATCCTTTTAGTAAACCTATTTTTCTTTTTATTATTTTAAAACAATTCTTTAGCAATTAGGAACTTAACAAACATATCAAAAAAAAGAACAGAAAAAGGTTTTAGTTGAAAAAACTTAAATTATGTAGTTTTTTTTAATCATATAGTCAATTTAATATAATAGTATTAAAACAGCTCTACTTGCCTATGTCCCTGTCTGAATATCATTCTGCTCTTTTATGTTTTTTTTTTCTAACATTTCATTTGTAATATCAGAACATTTCATTGTCATGACTATTCATCTACTTCACCTCTCAAGTATCTTCCTTTTCTTCTTAAATAATAGCACTGATTTGTAATAAGTAAAGACCAGTGATGGCAAAGGTTTTTGAGATCAGGTGCCCAAAATGCAACTTCAAACTGCCTACGAGTCCCTCCTATTACCCCAGACAGTGGAGGGAGAAAGTGCTTGCATTGGGTGGCTGGACAGAGGGGCAGGGCATGGAAAAAAATTTCCTTGAGTGCTGTGGAGAGGGGGAATGGAGCAGCCCTCCCATGTTGCCCCAGTACCCATGCCATGGCTTTGCCAACACAGATATAGACAAAGTGAATTCATATGGTGACCATGTCTGAAAATATATAACTTGTTCTCTGCATTTAGTGCTTCATTTTTCTGCTAAGAGGCAGGGAACAGTCTATTATCATTGCTCTTGAGTTATGTTTGGATGCTGCATTGATCAGTTATTAAGTCTTTCAAAATTGGTGTCTTTTAGATTATTATGGTCATTTCATAAATTGTTCTCTTGGTTTTGCTCTCTTCACCTTGCATCAGTCAAGTCAATTGCTTAGTAGTCTATATTTACATGTTAGATCCCTACTATGTGCCAGGACCTTTCCTAAGCATTGAGGAATGAAATGAAAGGAAAAACAAAACAAAAATACCTGCTTTCAAGGAACTTATAGTTTAATGGGATAGACAAAATTCAAACGTCTATGGATGTGTGCTGGTTAATGTTAAATAACAACTGGTTCTCTAAAAAAATATGGCAAATTTTTGCATTTAATGTTCACTATTAAGTGATGTTCATCTATCAGTCTCTTAATTATAGACAATCAACAAAATAATAAATCGTCATGATTTGTAGCATATGCTGACTTTAATAATTGGTACCAACTGGTTCAAGTACACCTCTACGACTAGGTGCAAATAAGACACACACACACACACACACACACACACACACACACACACACACACACACACGATAAATTGGAAATAAATACCAGAGGGTGATTGCTAGCATTAGGAGGAAATAAGAAAGTTGTCATAAAAGGTGGAGTTTTCATGAAAAAAGCCAAGAAGGTGAAGATGTTTGGGAGGTGGATGATATTGCATGGGGAAAAGCAAGGAGACCAATGTTACTGGATGACAAAGTACTTTGAGAGGAATTGAGGTTTAGCACTTACTACTTTTTTTTTTTTCAGAAATAGCAATTTTATAAAAGGCTTTCTCTTTATCCCTATAAAATGATACAATTTTTAAGTATGGAAATGTGTCATAAATTATATGGAATATTCTTTAATTGCAGCTCAGCACTTCCTCATCCTCCTAAAAAACAAGAAAGAACCAAAAATAATATGCTACTCTGTGTATATATCTATGTCACTATTATTAATCACATAGTCACACACAAACATGCATACATATTAGACAAAGGAAACATGAAAAAATAATTTCTTCTTTGGTAAAAAAAATCAGACTCTTCCTTAGAGAGCCTCAAAGACAGACATGATGTAAAGTTTGTAGACTGTGTGACTGATGGGGTCATTCTTCCCCAGACCCTTTCCCCAACTCTAGGCTCTACTTTCCTGTGCTTCAGCAAAACTCTTCTGCCCTAAGTACCAAGTACCTCCTAAAAGGACTAGAATGGAAGAAGGTGATAAAATTATAAAGTGCTTTAAATGTTCAACAGACGAATATATGTTTAATCCTGGATGTGATAGAAAACCACTGAAATTTATTTACTAGAGGAAAGACATAGTTTAGGAACCTCAGTTCAAGCATTTTCCCAGGTTTCTCTAAATTTGTTCCTTTCAATATGTTATAATGTAATAATTTTTCGCAGTATACATATGCCATAATTTGGTCAATCATTCTCCAGTTGATAGGCAACCATTTTGTTTTTGCATCTTTTCAGTAACAAAAAGGGCTATTATAAATATATTTTTTTCATTTGAATCTTTTCCATTGGGTTTTCTTCTTCAGCTATTTATCTAGTAGCAATATCACTGGATCAAAATGTAGGCATAGTTTTATTACTAAATGACAGTAATCTTCCAAGTGGCTGTGTTATAGAACTTTATAGCCTAGAAAGAATTGAAGTTGAGAGCCAACCAAAGGGCTATAGACATTTTGCTGTTAGGCATAAACACTTTGCCACATGGGAGAAACAATGTGAAAGATGATAGCAAAAAAATAAATTACTAAAAAACAAAGTGGACTACTCTTATAATGAAAGCATGGAAAAATCAGTGAATAGGCTTTATGGTCTGTGGTATTACTCAATTCATTTGATTAATAAAAGCACTGTATTTAAAGGCAAAATCTGAGCACAAATCCCAGATCTGTCAGATAGCTATGTGTTCCTGGACAAATCATTTAATCTCTGTTTGCTTTAGTTCCCTCATCTGTAAAAACAGGGACAAAAACTGCATGTAACTTTCAGGGTTGTTGTGAGGATAAAACGAGATATTTGTAAAGTGCTTTGCAAACCATAAAGCACTATGTGAATTTTTGCTGTTATTAGGAGTATTAGCATTGCTATTTGTGTGGCTTTGGGCAAATCATTGAGCCTTTCTGGACCTCAATTTCCTGATTTGTAAAATTATTAGTTTAGTCCAGGTGGCATTTAAGGACCCTCCTAGCTTTTAATCTATGATCCTATGATTCTATGTTAATAGAATATAAAGAATTTTGCCTACCAAATAAGTAGACCCCATATGGTAAATTTATGAGGGAACATGGGTGAGAGTCACATATGACAGGAAGACAAATGAAAAGAGCTAGACTTTGGAACCCAAAGCTTCCTTCCAGATCTAACTCTAAAATATGATGATCATATGATCTGCTATGTATGGATATATAAGAATCTTGGAAGAGAAAAGCATAAGGGAGCAAGCATGATATGGTCAAATGAACATCGGCTGTGGAATCAAAGACCCGAGTTCTATTCCTACCTCTCACTCTTTCTAAATGCTTATGTGAACTTGGGTAAATTAATTAACTCCTCTTGGTCACAATTTCTTCAGCTGTAAAAAGAGAGGATTGAACTATTTGGCCTTAGAAGTTCTTTTCAGATCTAGATTCTAAGTATATAAAAATCCGAGGTGACCCTATTATTACCAGTAAGATGAAAGGAAACCCCTGAGTTGAAGAAATACTATAGCAAATGTGAAGCTCGATCTTATTTCTAGGATCTTATTTCTAGGAATACTATTACCGGGTCTTCTGTGAAGAAGTTGCACCGTGACCTTAAATCTTTGCTGAATTCTCAATGAGTTGCTTGGGGTAGCTGATTGATAAGATGTAGAAGAATTGAACTTTCCAGCTGAGCACTAGACCGCTATCAGAAGTGGGAGGGGACCCGTCCCCCAAATAGAGCTGTCACGAGCGCGATCCCTCTAGTAAATCTTTACAACCGCAGATTTACAGCTCAGTCCGTGGGGCACAGCCTGCTCCGCATGTAATGATTGAATATGGAAGGAAAGTAATTGGCACGGCTGTCTGTAGTTGGCAGACGATTTGAGCTTTGGCAAGCGGCTGCTCCGCCTTTCACAGGTCAACTTTGGAGGAGCCTCGTGGGTTTGCTTATGCTTGTCAAGTCCTTGACAAACAGAAACTCCAGGAGGAAGAGATCTTGTAGGGATGCGCGCTGGCCATTTCAGAGACGGACACCAGCCAGGGAGTATGAGCTACCTACCTTTTTTTTTTTTCATGTCAATTTGCAGTGTTTGCTATGTATGCAGGGAAAGCTAGAGATAAGATAATAATTGAGAATTCTCTTAGCAATTTATGTTACTCTGATTGTCTCTTCAGGTATACACACACATGCATTAAAGCCACATTGCTTACAGAATGATATCCAGTAAGGAGTAGAAGGTATCTTAGAAATGGATTTGTTAAACTGAGGCAATAGTTAAAATTTTAATTTAATTTAAAATTAAATTAAAATTTAAAAAATAGGAAAATCTTAGCATAAGCTTTCATGCCTTACAAATCAGTTAACACAACAAATCTGGACTTGTTTATTTCAATGGTTGTCTAGACTTAAGAAAATAATGGAGTAGATGTTAATGATGAAGATTAAACATAAAAGGTTACATTCCTCACAGAAAGCCATATACTTTTGTAAATCTTATGTAGTGAATTAACCCAGTACAATAGAGGCCTTTTCTAGATGTTTGATATTTAGAAATTATTTGTGGAGAAAAAGGGCTGTGAATTAGTTGTCTCCTGTTATCATATGCCTGGACACATTTGCTGGACATGTCTCTTATAATATGTTTTCTGCCACTTTTCTTGCATAAATTTTTGTTGGCGATGTGTTACAGCCTGTCATGCACCTTTCCATTGTCCTTTAGTGACCAGAAACTTTTCTTTGAGGTTATGTCCTCACAAGATGTACAGTCATATAATATCAAATATGAGATCTTTTTTTAAACCCTTACCTTCTGTCTTGGAGTCAATCCTGTGTATAAGTTCCAAGGCAGAAGAGTGGTAAGGGTGGGCAATGGGGGTCAAGTGACTTGCCCAGGGTCACACAGCTGGGAAGTGTCTGAGGCCAAATTTGAACCTAGAACCTACTGTCTCTAGGCCTGGCTCTCAATTCACTGAGCTACCCAGCTGCCCCAAATATGAGATTTTTTTTTTAAATGAGCTATTGTTTCAGGGAAAGGTTGGGATTATCAAAAGTAATGCACAGTTCGCCCAAAGCAATCTGACTTGATATGATCTGATTCACTTCTCATTGTCTTTCAGCATTGATTGTCCAAAATATATATGTTGAAGGAAAAACTAAAAAAGATAAATATCAGAGTTGTGACAATAAGCCTTTTAAATACATGAGTTCCCCCGCCCTCCAATATGGACAGTTAAGCCAAACTTTTTTGACTGATTGTTAATGCAAGTCACATACAGAAGCATTTAAAATACTCTATAGAAATCTTTTTTATCATTTTGACTTTGAATTAGATGTTCTTCTTGGCCATGACAAATACCATTAGTGAATATATGCATTCCTGTTTTAGGTGTTTTGGGGGGATAAAAATCAAAAGATCATTGAAAAACGTCAATTACATATTTCAAAAAATTTGACATTTACATGAGAGATGACTTATGTGAAAGCTTTTTAAACAGTGTGTTTCTTTACTAAATAAATTTTAAAAATTATTCAACATATAATAATCACAGGAATATCTCATATTTTTATACCTTTCAGTCAGTCATTTGACAAATGCAATTCTATTAAAGAATATAATTTGCAAATATACTCTTGCTTTCTCTTGCCATCATCAAAGACACCATAGCTTTTTACAAAAAAAAACACAAAAAAACACAAAAAACCAAAACTGTTTTCTGTTTTAGAATCATTACTGTATAATGATTCCAAGTCAGAAGAGTGGTAAGGGCCATGTAATGGGGGATAAGTGACTTGTCCCAGGTCATACAACTAGGAAGTATCTCAGGTTGGATTTGAACCCAGGATCTCTTGTCTCTGGGTCTGACTTTCAGTTCACTGAATCTCATCATTGCTGCTAATATCATGGATTTTCTGGGTGATTTTTCTCATACAATTTTTGTAGGTTATGGAAAAGTAGTTTTTGGTATTTATCAGATCACTTTTATTTGGTAACAATAAAACTCAAGATATTTCCCCCCTACTCCCTATCAGATATTTTGATTAAAAATCTTTTAACTCTTTGAAACTGGTCACTTCAATTATGTATCTCATCTCAGCTCCCTTGCCTCTCTTTTCCTCTCTCTCCCTCTCCATATACCCACTTCCTCCCACATGCACACACACACACACACACATGCTATGTTTCCCAGCTTTATATGCTTTGGTACCATTTCCTTTTTCCCATTTGAGACTATAATTATAGAGCATAAATGTGGTTGGCCCTTCCCACTGTGGTTATAATTTTTAAAAGTTATAAAAATCTTTATATATCTTTTAAAAATTTCATCTGTTTTTGTCTTTTCCATTTCATGCAAAAATTCCCCTAGAATGATTTTGCTTCATTAAGTCTCTCATGGAGCTTTCTGTATACTTCATTTTTCTTCCACTGTTTCTTTTTAAAGCTATAGTGTTCATAATATTTCACCATTTTACAAACAAATTTATACTCTGAAACTGACATTGCTCTTGGCTGCCATACCTCTATAACCGATAATGATATTAAGTGAGTCATTTTGAATTCAAGGTATGAGGTTTAAAAAAAATAACATTATTCCCAATTACATGTAAAAACAATTGTTGATTTTTTTTAGTTTTGAGTTCTAAATTCTCTCACTCTTTCCCACCCTCATTCCGTCCTTCCCTTCCTCCCACTTCTCCCCACTTCCTGAGAGAGCAAACAATATGATCTAGATTTCACATGCGCAATCATACAAAACATCTTTCAATATTAGTTATTTTTTGGAAGAGATCTCAAATTTAAAAAAAAAAGGAAAAAGAAACAGAGCAAAATATAGTATATTTCAGTCTGCTTTCAGACTCCTATCAGTTCTTTTTTTGGAGGGCAGATGGCATTTTTCATCATGAGTCTCTGGTATTATCTGGGAGCACTGCAATGCTGTGAATACTTACGTCATTCATAGATGTTGGTCAAAAAAATTTTATCATTGTACACAATATTCTTCTGGTTCTGTTTACTTCATTTTATATCAGTTCATGTAAGTCTTTCCAGATTTTACTGAAATCACCATGCTTGTCATTTAATCATTCATGATACCAAAGGATTAGTAATGAAACATACTATCAACATTCTGAGAGGTGATTTAAAATAAAGAACAAGACATCTACATAATATATACACACAAAGTACATATACACATCCATTCACACATAAAACATACATATATATACATGTATATACAGATTTATATTGCTAAGGCATATGTTTTTCTTCTGTGTTTTTACTCCCACAGTTCTTCCTCTTGATGTGGATAGCATTCTTTCTTATAAGCCCCTCTGGAATGATCATTGCTTTGCTACTAATAAAGAAGTCCATTATGTTGGATAACTTCTCATGTTTTACTTTCTGTGTATAATGTTTTCTTGGTTCTGATCCTTTTATTCTGCACCAATTCATTGAGATTCTTCCAGTTCATGTAGAAATTCTCCAGTTCATCATTCTTTTCAGCACAATAGTATCCTGTCAAACCACAATTTGTTTAGCCATTCCCCAATCGAGGAACAACCACTCATTTTCCAATTTTTTTGTCATCACAAAGAGCACAGATGTGAATATTTTTGTGCAAGTATTTTTCCTTATTATCTCATTGGGGTACAAACTAAGCAATGGCATTGCTGAATCAAAGGGTATGCCTTCTTTTAAAGCCCTTTGTGTATAATTCCAAATTACCTTTCAGAACAGTTGGATTAATTCCCAACTCCACCAGCAATGCATTAGTGTCCAGATTTTGCCACATCCCCTCCAACATTTATTATATTCTTTTACTCTCATATCGGCTAATCTGATAGGTTTGAGTCAGTGTTATTTTGACTTGCATTTCTCTAATTATGAGAAATTTAAACCATTTTTTGTGTGCTTATTGAAAGTTTTGATTTCTTTATCTGAAAACTGCCTATTCATATCCCTTGACCATTTATCAATTGGAGAATGGCTTGATTTTTTTTTGTACAATTGACTAGGTTCCTTATAAATTTGAGAAATGAGACCTTTTGTCAGAGGTTTTTGTTATAATCCCCCCCCATCCAATTTGTTTCTTCCCTTCTAATTTTGGTTGCATTGGTTTTGTTTTTACAGAAACTTTTAAATTTAATATAATCAAATTTATTTTTTTTACATTTTATAGTGTTCTCTATTTTACATTTTATAGAGTTCTCATTTTACATTTTATAGTGTTCTCTATCTCCTGTTTGGTCTTACCTTCTTTCCTTTCCCATAGAATCGACAAACATACTATTCTATGGTCACCTAATTTGTTTATGATTTCCCTCTTTATATTTAAGTCATTTATCTACTCTGACTTAATCTTAGTATAGGGTGTAAGATGCTGATCTAAGCCCAATTTCTCCCATACTGTTTTCCAATTCTCCCAGGAGTTTTTGTCAAAAAGTGAGTTCTTGTCTGGAAAGCTGGGATCTTGGGTTTATTGAACACTATCTTGCTACTGTAATTTACCCCAAGACTATTCCATTGATCCACCTTTCTGTCTCTTAGCCAGTACAATATTGCATTGATGATCATCACTTTAGAGTACAGTTTAAGATCTAGTACTGCTAGGCCCCCCTACTTCACTTTTTTCCATTATTTCCCTTGATATTCTTGATCTTTTGTTCTTCCAGATGAATTTTTGTTATACTTTTTTCCAATTCTATAAAAAAGTGTTTTGGTAGTTTGATAGGTAGAGCACTGACTAAGTAAATTAGTTTAGGGAGGATTATCATTTTTGTTATATTAGTTTGTCCTATCCATGAGCAATTGATGTTTTATCAAATGTTTAGATCTAGTTTTATTTGTGTGAAGAGTGTCTTGGTGTTTTGTAGTTATTATGTTCATATAATTCCTGAATTTGTCTTGGCAAGTATTTTTTATCTTGTCTAGAGTAATTTTAAATGTAGTTTCTCTTTCTAATTCTTGCTGCTGGGTTTTGTTGGAAATATATAGGAATGCTGATAATTTCTGTGGGTTTATTTTGTACCCTGCAACTTTGCTTAAGTTATTGATTGTTTCTACTAGTTTTTAGTTGATTTTCTTGGATTCTCTAGGTATACTATCATATCATTTGCAAAGAGTAATAGTTTAGTTTCCTCATTACCTACTTTAATCCCTTCAATTTCTTTTTCTTCTCTAGTTGCTACTGCTAGCATTTCTACTACAATATTAGATACTAGTGGTGATAATGGGTATTCCTGCTTCATTCCTGATCTTATTGGGAAAGCATCTAACTTATCCACTTTGCATATGATACTTGCTGATGGTTTTAAAAATATTGTTTATTACATATATTTTCAGATGAAATCTCTGTATTTTTAGTTTCATTTAATTATTTTACTTTCTCAAAAAGTGTAGGTGATAATAAACTAACATCTGTTGCAGAGGTTGAGAAGGTAGAAAAATTCCACCAAGAAGCAGATAAGATTCTCCACATTAAATCAACATAAAAGGGGCAGCTACCTGGCACAGTAGATTGACTTCCAGGCCTAGAAATGGAAGGTTCTGGGTTCAAATGTGGCCCAGACACTTCCTAACTATATAACCCTGGGCAAATCACTTAACTTCCATTGGCTAGCCCTTATCACTCTTCTGCCTTGGAAACAAAACACAGAATTGATTCTAAGATGGAAGATGAGAATTCAAAATTCAACATATGAGTTAATAATCAGGAATAAGAAACTTTTCCTAGGTCTTGGTCTTCTCATCTAGAAAGTGAAGGGATTGTAATAGGTAAGCTGAGTTATCTTTATTTTTATTCTTTAGTTATTTAGGTTCTATGAATTTTAGGAAACAATCTTATTGATTCAGCTAGAGAAGGAAGAATGGGAGGGAGACAAGTTCAAAAACTTCTTAATGCTTATTGTACTCAGACTAATCTCTCCTTATTCTGTATCACATGAAGCATGAGGAGGAATTGCCCTTGATTATTCATCTTCCTGAATAAAAGAGAAAGAACTGAAAATCACATTCCTATCCTTTCCATTGACCAGCTCCTATGCCCTTCTACTATCAAGAGGTATAAAAAGTTCCTCCTATAGTGGTCAGAAAAATAGACACTCACAGAGCCAGAAGGACTTTGATTTCTGTTATTAGTTAACTGAGAATGTCCTTCCAATCTGTTTCAAAGATGAAACCTTAATGTTTCACCTACATGGCACCTCCAGAAGTGTCAGAAGAGCATGCATTTTACTGGCCTCTTTTGCTCAAAGGAGAACATTAAGTCCATTATGATATTAAATTCAATATTATGTTTCTCAGCTGGATTTCAAATCTGATCAGTCAATAGGTCAAATGAAAAAGGCTAGCATCTGGATTCTGATCCAGCAGACCTGCTTTTATTCCAAAGGAGTACAACTTTTGTGCTTTGGGGTGTTAAATTTGTTTTATTGTTTGGAATCAGGCTTCTGTTCAGTGCTCTCAGGCTTGATAATTATTCTTTTAGAGAAGATTATTCTTCCAATGACATATTAAGAGGCACTTTCAGAAAACAATACATTTTTATCATTGGACTAAGTCCCAGGATATTGGAACTTAGTGTAAGTAGGGGTTGGAATATCCCCAAACTACCATGATGATGGCTATAAATGATGCCTAGAATGGCATTCTTGATGTAGGCAAAGAACTTAACAAGGAGCAGACCTCCTCCAGCTCCCAGATATATTCCATTTATAATGGTATTAGTGTATGCTAGGCATTGAAGGGAGTGCTGAAAATGAAATGATCACTGTGGAGAGAGTATAGGATTTTAAGTCAGGGAGATCTAGGTTTAAACCAGATGTTTAGCACTGAGTGACCTTGAATCTCAGTTTTCTCGGAAGAGATTATATGATCTCTAATGTTTCTTATTCCTCTAAATCATTTGACTTGGGCTAATTCTATAATTAGAAACTATAATTATAATTGTACAATTCTATTTTCACTCTCTTAAGTTGACTTCCCAAAATTCAATGCTTATATTTCAAACAATAGTTTTTTTTATGGGATGAACTTAAAATGAAATTTGAACCTAATCAGTCTCATTGTTTTTGAATTTATCTTAGCTATGAACACCATTTGTCTTATATTATTCATAATTTACACTTGTCTATATGCAAATGTACAAAAAAAGACACTTTGATATAAGACTCAGGGGATATGGAAAATTTATTTAGGATAAGACAGGAGGACAGTTGGCTGTGATGCAATTGCAAAGGGAAAAGTAGAGCTCTCCCCGACAATAATTGACTGTTTCCAAACCTTTACCATAACAAGTTGGGTAGGAGAGGAATAGGAAGTCAGGACGTAATTGTGACAGCATAATAAGCATTTTGACCTGTGACTAGTCAAGGAATAAGTGGGGTTGCAGGGGCCAAAAGAAAACTCTGAGTCATGGGGAGCAGCAGTGAACCAGAGGAAAATGACATTTGTTGCTAGTTATGAGCAAAGTCCCAGTGGTTCTGCCCTGGTTTCAGATCTGCCTTTCTGAGTCTTAGTTTACTCGTCTCTAAATGTACTCTACTTACCCTATAAGGTTATTATGACAATTTAATGATATAGTGTATAAAAATGTTTTATAAATTTTAAAGGACTATATAAATGTTAGTTGTTATTATTACTTCCTCAGAAATTGATCATTCTTATAAGGGACAAGTTTTGTTGAATGAGAGCTCTAAATATCAATTTGATAAAAAGTGAGTCCCAGATGAGCTTTGAAAAAGCCTGTTTTAAAAAATTTTATTGT
The DNA here is from genome assembly GCF_016433145.1 of Gracilinanus agilis. Lineage (NCBI taxonomy): Eukaryota > Metazoa > Chordata > Mammalia > Didelphimorphia > Didelphidae > Gracilinanus > Gracilinanus agilis. Next base: position 368,201,851 of record NC_058133.1, on the reverse strand, counting down.
TGCTTATTCATGCAAAGGATGTGGAAGAGAAAAATGGAATGTTGTTGTTTCACTGAAGGTGTGCCTCCCGCACTAGTTGGTATTGAAGCAGTAACTTAGAGAACTAAGTTTGTTTTGAATCATATGTAATTGTATTAACTTGTGGGAAATCAATTGAAGACAGGGAGCCATTGTTAAAGATGTACTATGATATCGATCTGAACTAAGAATGGAAACTTGAAGGATGTATAAAACCAGAGAAAATTATGTTATTTTGAACTAGACTTGACATAGTCGCCAGGTAGTTTATGTTTGATATTGGTATGGAATGAAATATTTATAGGTTATTCAACAGTTGGCAAAAAGAGATTTCTTTATTCATAGCAGGGAAGGGGGGAAGCACGGTGGTGCAGTAGATAGATAGCTCACTGAGCCTGGGGTCAGAAAGACTGGAAAGACTAGAGTTTAAATCTGATCTCAGATACTTACTACCTGTGGGATCCTCAGCAAGTCAGTCAACCTCTTTTGAAAACTGAAGAATGAAATAGTGAACTACTCCAGTATCTTTGCCAAGAAAATCCCATGGAGAGTCCATCCTTGGGGTCATGAAGAGTTGGACACCATTGAATGATGGAGGAAAATAAACACACAAAAACCACAGGGAAAGGATATTTGCTTAACAGGGACATGATAAGCTGATTGACTGATGAGTGTGAAACTGCTTCATGTTCCACCAGCCATCTTCAGACAGTCTGGAGTGACTTGTGGTTGTTTTATACTCAGGTGATGATGAAGAGCTTTTGATGGCCAGGGTCTTTTGTTCCCCAATCCAACCAAATATCAAGGACAGTTTTTATACCTTTTAAGGAGTAACTTACATGGAATGGGGTTAGGATATTGTATCCATCATAATTTCTCTCTTCTTGATTGCAAATTCCTTCTCTAGACCATGAACATACACCTCTAAATGGCATTAAGTCTGTTACTGGGCAATCCTGGCCTGAGGAATTCAAGAAGTCTTAGATAGGCAGCACTAAAGGAAGAAAAGAAAAAAATTAAGACAAAGATACTTCCCCCCATCAAAAATAAACAATGCAATCTGAAATTTCCTGAAGAAATAATTAAATATGGGACCACTAAGACCAGAAATCTCAGGATTGCCTTCACTTCTTCCCTGGAAGTCATGAGCCCTGGACTGAAAGTAGCAGCTCTATATTGTGAGAAATGCCAAGTGTTTGCAGTTCCCAATGATTCTTTCAATAGGAACAGAATAAACACCAGAAACTTAGGAAGGGTAACAGTGAAAGTGATGACACTCTTACAGAGTCACCTATATATTTATTAAGGGGGAGAGAGAATTCCCCTGTACTACCAGTCATTCAATGATCCCTGATCCAGTAAACAGGAATTCTGCTTCCTTAGAAACTCACCGAGAGGGGAGTCCACCAAATCTTTTCACTGATGCCTTTTAGAGACTTCCCTTTTCATTTTTTTTTCTATTGGGGTTTTTACCTTTGTTACTTTCCAACAATACCTCCTTTTAGTCTTCCCAGGATTTTTCAAGGAAGAATTATTTAATGGCCCTGAGGAAAATTAATACTGCATTGTATTATTTACCACTAATATTTCTATGAATCCATTCATTCCCTCAGACTTTGAAAGTCAGGCAGTTTCTTAAGGGCTTCAGTGAATAAGATCATCATCCTCTGGGCATTTACCTTGGCAGGGACCTTTTACTCTATGTTTATTCTATAAACAAAGTGCTATTTCTTTAGTGCCAGAGAGGTGTGGGTCAGCCTAACTGTAGTGAAGCTATAGATTATGTAATGGGGGAGGAGTTGATCTCATTTTATGTATTGGTTAAATTCTGGGCTTAACAGCCAATAAGTTTTGTACTGGCAGCAATATCATCAATAAACACTCATTTTCTACTCTGTGCCAATCACTGTGCTAAACAATGGAGACACAAAAAGAGGCAGAAGACAGTCCCTGTCCTCATGTCTAATAGATGGATGAGCCAATCAACTTTTGTCCACAGTCAGTGAAAGATATCTATTAAATATTTATTAAGCACTTAATAAGCTCCATGCCAGATAGCCATATTCATGGAGTTAGCATTCTAGTGGGGCAAAATAGCATATAAAGGGGAAGTGTGCAGTGGGGTGGCATGGCTGGCAATGCCCAGCAAGTACTGTGGCAGCCTGTAAATGAGCAGCTTAACATCCAAAGCTAACCTAGTAAAGCTCGGGATGGTTCCAGAGACAAAGTTCCATTTTCTGGTCGGAAGGGAGCATCCCAAGTGGAGAGAGTACAGCTTATGAATCTTCCCTCTTTGCTATGGCCACTCTGCTACAGCTGCTGGGGTTTAACTCGGCTGACTGCTTTCTCTACCATCGCCACATCATCTAGGGACTTTGCTGTTGCTGTTTGGGCCCATTGCCACCACTGTCACCTCAGCCAGGTGTGATCTCCCCATGCCAGGGGCTGAGACGAAACTAGTGCTGGCTAGTGTCTTTCAAGGAAGAATTATTTAATTTTATTATTTATTTTTTGTATTTTAAATTAATAATAATTAAATCAACTGATAATTAAACTGATTAATAATTATAAGTTAATGTACATATTTATTTTATTTATATATTTATTATATAACAAATATAATATGTAATAAAATATAATATATTAAATATTTCATTTAATTTATATTTAATTATTTAATGGCCATGAAGATAATTAATATTTGTTAAGGAAGGATAACACAGAGTTAAGGAGGGATAACTGCCACAACTGAGGCCTGATTCTGACTCAGTAAGATGAGGCAGAGTATTTATTACCTCCAGGGGAAATTGCTAATGCTGGGCCTGCCTCTGCTGCCTGCTCTGTTCCAGGCTCTCCACTGAAATGTCCATGTTTATCCTGCCTTTTGTGAGTCAGGTCAGTACACTTATGAATAACCGGCGTTCTTTGGAGGAGGAAGCAATTGTGCCTTGATGTCCTAGCGAGCTGTCCTTGGACAAGCAGGGAAATAGGAAAGCTTCTATTCTTTACTGTGTGACCTTGCAAGAGTCACTTAAAATCTCTGTACCTAAGTTTACTCGTTTATATAATGAGAGAATTCAACTAGATGGCTTCTAAGGTCCCTTCCAGGTCTAAATCTTTAATTCTATGATTCTATGATTCATCAATGAGGCAAAAGTATGATTGCTATTCCTGAAGGAACTTTCATGTTCCAGAGAAGATGAGATCCTTTAAGATATGCATTATAGCTATTATTATTTCCATTTCCATCCATAGATGATAAAGCTGAGTCTCACAGAGGTTAAATGACTGTGATCACACAACTAATAAGTAACTGAAGGGATCTTAAGTAGAGACATTTCTCAACTCCAAATCTAGAGTTCTTTCCATTATGCCTGCTTCCTTGAGTCTATGTTTATTTTTAGTATGTGTAAGTGTATATTTAATATACACATTTTTAATTTTGAATGCTTTACTATGACTATGATTTCATATATTTGGGTATTCTTGACTCTTGGAAGGTAGAAACCCTTTCAATCCTTTCATCCCATGCAATTCTTTTCCATATATGAATAATGTGCTACTGATTTTGAAGTTTCTGAAATAGGGCATTCTGGAAACAATCAATTAATAGACAAGTATCTATTGAATTGCCAAGATTTCTTACAGTTATTCTTCCTACAAGACTTTCTACTTACCATATCTGTACCTTTGCACAAGTTATTCCCATATCTGGAATACATTGCTTTGCTCTTTTCATCTCTTATAATCTTAAATTTCCTTCAAGGTTTAGTTCAGGAATCATTTTCTACAGGAACTGTTTTCTCATTCCTCTAGAAGTTAATGCTATCTTATTCTTTAAATCATAACTTATGTACTTAACTATTTATGTACTTTATTCCTTTTACCCCCCCATACAAAGTAAAAAATAAGTTCTTTAAAGACAAGAATATTTTCTTTGTTTCTACTCCTTTCTCTCCACTCCAAAGACTACCAAAGTTTTGGGTACCCAGGCTCTGATGAGTGAATTTACCTACTGTTTGTCTGGAGCCCATCATCCTGCTTACTTTCATACTATCAAACCAATATTTTTATCCCTGAAACCTTGAATCCCCAGACTCTGATAAGTGAGTATTTGCCTAATCTTTCCTACAGCTGAAGTCTCTATGCCATTTCAACTCACAAATGTTTCTCCCACCTTTTTATTTCCTGCTTATATGTTGTCTTATGCCTTTAGAATACAAGCTTCCATCTTCCCTTTCCCCTCCTTCTTTTCCATATTTTAAAAATATATTCATTTTCACAATTATATTTAGTGGCAATATTCCACATACGTATTTGAATTTATGAGATCCAAATTGTCTTCCTCATTCCCTTCCCTCCCCTCTCACCAAAATGGCAAGCAATTTGATCTGGTTTATACATATATGATAATGCAAAATATATTTTCACATTGGTTATTTTTGTAAAACAATACTCACATAAAACACCCCCCAAGTAAAAATACAAATAAACTAATGTTATGCTTTAATCTGCATTCTGACTCCAACAGTTCTTTCTCTGGAAGTTGATAGCGTTCTTTGTCCTAAGTCCTTCAGTACTGCTCTGGATCGTTATATTGTTGAGAGTAGCTAAGTCTTTCATAGTTGATCATCATACAATATTTCTAATTCTGTGTAAAAAGTTATGCTTCTACTCATTTTGTTTCCCCTCAGTTCATGTAGGTTTTCACCCCCTTTTTCTAAAACCATTCAGCTCATAGTTTCTTATAGCACAATAGTATGCCATCACCATCATATTCCACAATTTGTTTAGCCATTCCCCATTTGATGGGACATCCCCTCAATTTCCAATTCTTTGCTACCACAAAAAGAGCTGCTATTAATATTTTTGTACAAGTAGGTAATTTTCCTTTTTTAAAAATTTCTTTAAGCTATAGATATAGTAATGGTATCACAGGATCAAAGGATATGCATTATAGCCCTTTGGCCATAGTTCCAAATTGCCCTCTAGAACACTTTGATAAGTTCACAACTCTGATAACAATTTATTAGTGTCCCAATTTTGCTACATCCTCTCCAAAAATTATCACTTTTCTTTACTTTCATATTGAGCAATCTGATAGGTATGATGTGGTACCTCAGCACTATTTTAGTTTGTATTTCTCTAATCAAGAGGGATTTAGTATACTTTTCAGGGGGGCAGCTGGGTGGCTCTTTGGATTGAGGGCCAGACCCAGTGATGGGAGGTCCTGGGTTCAAATCTGATCTCAGGCACTTCCTAGCTGTGTGACCCTGGGGAAGTCACTTAACCCCCATTGCCTACTCTTGCCACTCTTCTGCCTAGGAACCAATACCCAGTATTGATTCCAAGATGGAAGGTAAGGGTTTAAAAAAAGAACACTTTTCATGTGATTATTGGTAACTTTGAATCACCCAAATTTTAATATGTTAATATTAATATTCTAATATAAGAAAAAGCCTGCTAAGTCCATGTTTTCAAAGGGGTCATAATCAGCTACAGAAATAGAAAAATAACAAAATTGACACTTCATTTAAAATAAATAATGACTAAGTACTAAATACCAGTGGTTTAATTTTCCCCTTCTCCAAAAAAATAGTTAGAAATTCAAAATTTTCATTGCAGAATTCTGGCTTGTATAGTATCAATAGGAAGATTCTTGGCTTTACTTATATTTCTGTTCTTTCTAAGACACAGTAAGTATTTGAACACATGCTGTTCTTCCATTGATTGACATACTGAGATATATGGCAAATGAATCCTCCTCTTGACTATTCATGGTCTTGGAGAATTAACATAACCTATATCAACCTGAAGTCAAACATATGAATGGAAGATGAAAAATGCAGTCAAAGACTCAGATATTTTTGTCTACAAGATTTCAAATTGGTTAGCATTTCTCAGTTACTGATATGGTTCTGCAAATCTGACATGTCACTTTTCAAAGTAGCATCATGGAATCTTAATACAAAATTTGGGAAAGACTTCAGTTAGCCACGAGAAACTGTCTATGTTCTGTTTCCTTTGTATAACTGGCCTGTTTTTTTAAGGTCCTGACTCTTCTTACAGATATTCAAGGTATGGTGCTGAAAGTAATGTTTTGAGATAATTTATTTCATTTAGTAGGAATACTTATTATTAAGTATAAAATGTTCCACTTCATGCATGAGGCAGGGTGGCAGAGTAAATGGAAACTAGCCTCAGAGTTACAAAGATTTATTTGGGTTCAAATCCTGCATATTATATATATATATATATATATATATATATATATAATCTGTGTGATGATGGCATAGTCAATTAATCCCTTAGTATCCTAAACAGTAGTCTAAGACTATAAATTGTATAGAAGTTGCCATTCTTCACAGGAAAGGTAATTAGGTCATCAGGATGTCCCTTTGTCAATGAGTTCACATATCTTGATCAAACAACAACAGCAACAACAAACAGAAAAAAACAAAAATATTTACACAGATCATACCAATCCATTCTTTTCTCGATTAAACCTTTTTTTAAAAAGCTTTTATCTAACATAGTTTGAAAGGAAGCTTTATTTTCTCTCTGTACAGAAATCAGGATGTCCTCATTCCTTAAATTGACTGATATAAGTTATATCAGCATGTGGCTAGAATGAATGTTAGACATTTTTTGTTCTTTTAGAGATGAGGAAAGTATGGTCATACAATTAACTGGTTGCAGAAATGAGACAAGAACCTAGGTTTCTTGACTTCTACTTCCATATTCTTTGTTCTCCACCACTCTTTCTTTTTAATTTAAATTTATTTATTTGTTACATTAAAATATACAGGTAACTCCTTTTTTCCTTCCCTCCCCCCCATTAGAGAAGGCATTATTTGACACAGATATATGTATATATAAAACAAAGACTTGCTTATTTCTATCAGTTCTTTTTTCTGGAAGTGGATATACACAAGTTATTCTTCAAACAATATTTCTGTTGTTGTATATAATGTTCTCTTAGCTCTGCTCATTTCACTCTTTATAACATCATATAGGTTTTTTATGTTTAAAAAATTAACCTTTGTCATTTTTTATGGGGCAGTAGTATCTCATTACAACCGTATGCCACAATTAGTTTAGCCATCTCTAGTTGATGACCATCCTTTCAATTTCCAATTCTTTGTCACCATAAAGAGAGCTGCTATAAATATTTTAAAATATATGGTTCTTTTCCTTTTTCTCTGATCACCTTAGGAAATAAAACTAATATCACTGGGTCAAAATGTGTACATTGTTTTATAACTATTTGGGTATAATTCTAGATTGTTCTTCAAAATGGTTGGATCAGTTTACATCATCTCTCCATTTCTTACACAAAGTAGCACCTTCCAGGCAAAATAAAGGATATCATTTGCAGCTATTAATGTTTGTTTTTTAAAAACTGTCTGCTATGAAAATGATTATAGTAATTTAGAAGAAATCAACCTAACCACCCAAAACAAAAAAAAATCAAACTGAATGAAAAAAAAAGAATATTGCCCAGGTTATGACAAGAATTTGGATAGTAATAGTCTGTTAAACCAGCCTAACAGTGAATTACAGATTCTTAGTCATGAGAGATCTCTGAGGATACCTAGTCCAATCTGTATTTGAATAAAAATTTCCTCTATACTACACAAATGGTCATGTAATCTTTGTTTAAAACCCTTGAGAAAAGGAATACCCAAGGCAGCTAATTTGAATTTTGTATCATCCTAATTATTGAAAGTGTTTTGTTTTTTTTTTTACATTGAAAACCTTAATTTGTGTTTTTTGATTCTTTTCTGGATTAATGCTTTTATGGATTGCTGCTGTTTCTGCCTCTTTGGATCAAATAAACAAGTTGAATACACAAAGTTATCTATAGAGCCTTTTCTATGTGAAAGATCCTCATTTACTTCAGTCAATACTCACATGACATTAACTCATGTTCCTTCATCATCCTAGTTGTCATCCAGACATATACACCTTATTTGTTTCTAGAACCAAATATAACATTAAAATGTTGTGCTTAGAAATGAACAGAATAATCAAGGAGTGGTCTGACCAGGGCAGAGATTACAGTGGGACTATGACCTCCTTATTCCTGGTTTTATGGGTAAATCTTAAACACTGAGTTTACTGGGTTTAGAGAAAGGTGAAAAGGAGGACTGCTTGGACAAGAGATAACTGACTAAGAACAAATACCAATGGGAAATCACCTTTACATCCTAGTGGACTTGGGAAAATGAGTAATGCCTCTATGGAGGAATGTCAGTTAAATCAGTTAAACAGTGAGCCAGACTCCAGTCAGCTGGGAAATTACAATAAAACCTTATATAACTTAACTAAGGTACTTCTAGGGTTAAGGAGAACAGACAAGAAGCAGGAAACAATAATTTATTAAAGTAAAGAAGTTAGGGAGATGAGTAAACAGGGATTCCTTAACTGGGGTTAACTATGGACCAGAAACAAGGGAAATGGATCACTACACTAAAACCCTAACGCTAACTAGATTCAAGCAGGATGGGGTCTTGCTCCTTCGGTTCTTGTCCCTCCAGCGGTGATCTCAGCTGTCCTAAGGTCCCAGATGAAAACCAGCCGGTAATTCCAAAAGGGTCTCCAACCAAGAGCTGATCCAATCATGAAAGTCAACCCTCCAAGCTGTAAACCAAGCTCTAGGCCACACAGTGGATGGGATGGTCCTTGAGGAGTACAAAACACCTGCTTCCTCTCCAGTGGTAGCAACCAACAGACTCAGACCCTTGAGTCTCACCTGCAGAGTTGCAAGGCTCCCACAATGTTCTGCTCATCCATCCTGCTTTGCACAACTTTTCTCTATTTATACTTAAAAATGCTATTTCCTGGGGGCAGCTGGGTAGCTCAGTGGATCCAGAGCCAGGCCTAGAAACAGGAGGTCCTAGGTTCAAAACTGACCTCAGACACTTCCCAGCTGTGTGATCCTGGGCAAGTCACTTGAACCCCATTGCCTACCCTTACCACTATTCTGCCTTGGAGCCAATACTCAGTATTGACTCCAAGACAGAAGGTAAGGGTTTTTAAAAAATGCCATTTCCTTATTACACTGGAGACTATTCTATTTTTTCAATTTATTGTAGACATATGCTTTAGATGGACAGTCAAATAGGCAGAATGTCAGCTTTTCACTTGTTCCTCCAAGGAGTGGTAGCATACATAGCTGCCACACCCCAATTAAAACATCAGGGTAGGCTAAACCAGGTTAAAGGTAACCAACAGGTTTCAAATCTATTGGTGAGTTAGAGGAGTATCTACCCCAATTGTGTGAAGGCTTCCCTTGGTGGAACTAGCAATTTGCTCCAAAGGCCATGAAGGCAGATGAAGCAGGAATCATGTGGCAGTTAGAACTTGGTCAGACATTAAAGATGCCAAAGTCATTCAGTGCATCCTGGGTTGCTGTCCGTTGTCCTGATACTTGTCTTAAAACTGGAATTGCATGACTTTGGAAGGGTGAGGCTGATGACTTTGTGCCACTCTGCCTCACTTAAATACAATTCCTGCTTGAGTCAAGACATCACCCTGTGATTGAATCTTTTTGAAATAAAGGATAAACAATAATCTAAGCCCCGAACTGACTAAGAGAAGCATTTTGGGCTGCAAATTGGCTCCCAGATGCGAAATGTTTTTCCTCAAATATCAGTATTCTATATGGTTACATAGATAAAATGTACATTATATAGGATACTCTATGGTTGAAAATCATGGAATACTACAAGCTCAAAAGGATCAAAATCCTAAGTGAATCATCGCACAATTATAAGACACATGTTGGGTGTAGTAAGCTTCAATATGTTGTTCTAAGGATGACATCTTACATGTAAAAGATAACATCATGAAAAATCAGTCAACCGAAATATATTTATTAAATTCCTCTGATGTACCAGGCATCATTTTGGGTAATTCTAATGCTAAATAAAATGGAGACAGTTCTTTTCCTGAAGGAGATTATATTCTACCAGAGGGTTACAATATATCGTCATAGCTAACTATAATGATACTCAACATTTATAGAGTATTTTAAGGCTTATAAAGTGCTTTACCTATGTTATCTTGTTTGTTGATCACAATAACTATATGAGGTAGATTCTATTGTTATTCTCATTTTACAGATGAGATTACTGACTGGGAGCTATTATGTGACTTGCCCCCTGTAAATAACTAGTAAATTTTTGATATTTAAGTCTTCATGAGCCCAGAATTCTATCTATTATACTATCAAGCTGCCTGAGAACAATATATTCAAAATTAAACTTTTTTCTCAATTTATATTTCTTTTATATATTTATCCCTATCTTTATTTTTGTGTGAGGAGAACATTAACAACAAGGGAAATAAAGAAATCTCTGAAAGGAAGTGGTATGAGCTGAGCTGAAGGAGATAGATAAATATTCCAAGAAGTAGAAGTAAAGAAATAATAGCCATAGGAAGCAGATGGAACATATTGAATGGAGAATAGCAAGAAGTATAGTTTGGCTTGACTGTAAAATGTGAGAGTAATGTGAAATAAATCTGTAAAGGTCAACTCTAGGCTAGATTATGAAGGGCTATAAAAACCAAACAAAGGAGTTTGTATTTTAATTTAGAGACAATATGGAGTCATTGAAACTTTTTCAATAGAAGAATGACATGATTAGAACTCTGTGTTAGGAATATCAATTTGGCAGCTATGGAAAGAATGGGTTTGTAGAGATGAGACACTGGATAGGGGATGACCATTTAGAAGGCCATTGTAATTGGTTCAATGAAAGGCCATGAGTGTCTTCATTAGAATGGTTGTGGTGTGATTAGAGAGAAAGGCATGAATATAAGGATTTGTGAACATAGAGTTGAATATATGACAGCTGACTGGATATAGAGTGAAACTAAAAACACATGGTGACTAATGTTGCAAAACTGGGTAAAATTATTTCCCCCAAAAGGAAGGTCACATAGAGACAAAGATAAAATATGAACAGCCTGAGTACTACACTGACACCCCAGAAATAACCATAGGAGGCTTACAGCATGTTGGGGAGATCCTCTTTGAATGATGCATGGAAAATAGGGATAAGAATAACTTGTAATGAGAAGATATTGAAGGGTGGTGTGTTGTTCCAGAACTGGGAGTCATTTCATTAATGAGATCATAGATCTTTAAAGATATTTGAATTTAATTTATCAGACACATTCTCCTAGGCTGAGTGTACCTCTGGGCCTCTGAAGTCCAGTTATATAGATCAGTTCTTATCTTTAGCTTAAAAGACAAGAAAAACTACAAACATATAGAGTCAGGAAGTTAGAACTTTGTGGAACAAACCAGCTTATTGCAGGTATCAATTTTTCATATTATTTTACTTTTGTCTCATTTCCTTCCCTTCTCCACTTACTCTACACAGCCAACATAGCAGGATACAGTGTAGTATAACAGAAAGAACACTGAACTCACTAATGCATTGTTGGTGGATCTGTAAATCAATATAAGAATTCAGGCAAACAACTTGGAAAGATGCAAATAAAATGGCCAAAGTGTCCATATCTTTTGACCTTGAGGTTATACTAATAGATATATATTCCTAGGAAGTTACTGGCCAAAAAGAAAGCATGACATATATATATACATATATATATATATTTATAATATTTATAATAAAGCTTTCTGTGTTAGCAAAGAACTGAAAACCAAAGATAACCATTATTTGGGGAAATGGCTAAACAAATTGTAATATATAAATGTAATGGGATATTAATGAGCTATAAGAATATGATCAATACAAAAACATGGAAAGAATAATATAAAGTGACAAAGTACACTACAAAGTAAAGTAAGCAGAGTCAGGAAAATCTCTGTAAATGACTTCAACAAGGTAGATGGAAAAAACGACTACCACAAAACAATTTAAATGAATATTGCAATATTATAAAGAAAAAAAAATTGGCCCAAAAGGTAAACTGTGAGGAGAAATCTTCCAGTCTTAATGGAGCCACAGTTGTTGAATATTATCTGTAATATCAGAATTTTTTCTGCATTTTTATTTTTAATGTTTTATCCTTTTTTAAATGAATAAGTATCTTGCAGAAGAGAGAGAAAGAGATACAGGGGAATATCTAGATGATACAAAAACAAAAGATATTGGTAAAATCTGTTTAAAAAAAAAAGAAAGAGACCTGACTTGGGGTCAGAGGACTTTGAGTTTTATTCTGACACACTGATCATTATCTGCCTGACCTTGTTCAAGTCACTTTAACTCTCCAAGGGAATATCACTTTCCTCTTTGGTAAAATGAGAGGATGGGCTATGTAGCTCTAAGTATATGCTCCTATGAATTTTATAGTCCTTGCTAGCCTTAAATCTACTATCCTGTGCATATACTTTCAGTTCTATAAATACATACTCATCACAGAGTGAAAAAAACAAACAAACTCACAACCTTTTTTTTTCCCCTCTCATGGCTCTTTTCCTTAAGGTTTTTGGATTTGGTTCCCTAGAGCTTTTCACTGTTAATTGATTTTGGTAATCCAACTTCTAGTATTTAATGTAACATATGGAATCCTATTTGTTAGGTTTGATTGGGATAGTACACTGCTTAATGGTGCATTGCACAGAAGCATATACTGGGGGTGCTCCAAGAAAGCTACAGGAACACTGAATTAATTTATCATCTGTAATAGTTGGGAAAAAAAGTCAAATGCATATGTAATGAGACTACTTAATGGACAACCTGTTGTGGCTTAAAAAATTATCAGTATTCAAGAAGCAAATGATACCAGAAGTCAATTGTATTTTTAAGTGATTTTTTTTAACTTAAGAAAGAATCTTTCATTCTAGGAACATAAGCAGTAACATTACTCTACATGAAAGCCTATAGGAGTTTGTAAGGGTAAAGGGAATTACCTTTCTGATTTCAAAACTCACTGTTGCTTATTAAGTGACAATATAAATGAATAACAATGTGTGTTTTTCAGGGCATGGTACTGGGAATATTAAATAAATATAGAGTATCCTAAATAAATTGAGAATGTTAAACTCCTAAAATTAATATTAAGTGGCACCATGAGGTAAAAAAAAAACACAAAAAACTTGAATAGTTGGGAGAAACTAAGATGTAACAGTCTGGAAGTATTAAATTAAATATTTTGGCTAAAATCATTTAGGGGTCATCTGTGATACAACAAGAGTTTTTTAAAGGTTAAATTAATAGTTTTGAGAGAGAGGAAAAGCTCCATTATGAAAATCCAGTTCTTGTTAAGTCTTTTTTCTGATGTCTGAAGGCATTTTATTTTAATCTAGGGGAGCAGTCTTTGGATACTTTTATCTGACCTATAAATATTGGTATTGGTTGGGGTTTATTTTTGAAGTATTACACATGCCAAGTTGAGTTAGGAGCAAATCAAGAGTCATAAGACCATCAGAGTCATAAATTGGGAGAATGGTTATGGTATTGTATAGTCATATTGGCTTGGTTTATTTGGGTGTGGTTGAATCTTTTTCCCCTTTTTCTTTTCATTTTAAAAAAAGACAAATTTGGTTAAAGGATGAAACAACATTTGGATATCTTCATTACTTATTTCATAATTTTACTTCATCATTACACTAAAGGATTTTGGCAGGGGGAATTAGGTAAAAAATCGCCTCGGAGACAAAATTATTTGGATAATGTTGTCTAATGAAAATAACAAATTTTGAAAAGGACAAAACAAATAAGAACTTCCTCAGTATATTACTATCCTTAAAAATAAGATGTTTAATTAAAACATAGTATTCCTGGTAAATGGTATCTCGGAAGAGAGAAAACAATTATTTTAGTCTCCATAAACAAAAGGTGAAGATTTTCATAGAAGTTAAAAAACAGACTCTGGACCAATTTTTTTTTAGTCAATTCATAAAATATTCAATAGTTGCTACATAAATCAAAAAGAAAAAATCCATTGATTTTAGCACTTTAATTTCTTTGTTAAATTGATTAATATGGATTTGCTTCCTAATAACCACTAATGGAGAGATCTCATGATCAAAGGAAGGAAAACATGAAGTGACTCTTCAAGGAAAACTGTCCTCAATTACTCAGAAAGATGGAGGTTTACTCTAGTGGTCAATGTTGATAAAATAGTCTTTGTGGCTTCAGAGGGCAGAATTAGGGCCAGGGGGTGGAAATTACAGGAGGACAGATGTTGGATCAATATAAAGAAGAATTTCCTAGTAATTCGTGCTCTTTGAAAATGTCATGAGCTACCAAATTGATATGCCAAAAGCTCTTGTCTGACCTCAGCACTCACTGACTCAAAAAATCCAAATGGATTCCCTCTTGGCTCCAGGACAAAATATAAACTTTTCTGTTTTTCTTTAAAGATCCTTCAAATCTGACTCAAGGCTCCTTTTTAAGATTTATTATACATTATTTTTATTTCCTGTGTTCTGTGACCCAATCAACCTTGGTTTCTTGCTGTTTTCATTATTTCTATGTTTCATTATTTCATTTCTACACTCTATTCTTTTGCACATAACTCTCTCCCTTTCTTCCACCCTCACCTCCACATCTTTCAATCACTAACTCAACTTAAGATCTATCTATAGTAGGGTCTTTAACCTGGGGAGGGGGTATTCTGTGAAAATTAGACAAGATAAATGTCGCATCTCTAGTTTCTCTAAGATCTAAATGAAAATAGAATTTCTTCCAATTATTTAAAAAAAAAAAACATTTTTTCTGAGAAAAGGGTCCATAGGCTTCACTAGACTGCCAAAGAAGTCCATTACAGACAAAGGTTAAAAAAACCTCTGGTCTACAAGAATACTATATTCATTCCCCTAGTTATTAATGCCTTTGTTCTAGCAATTACTTTCTATATTTATAGATACATATACTTATTTATAGATACATATACTACCAATTGATTGTAAGCTACTTGTGATTAAGGTCTGTTTGATTTGCATTTTTTGCATGTAGCACTGTGTCTGGCATAGGAGGTATAGAGTTCCCTTACATCTCTATATTTTAGCCAAACTGAACATTTGGTGTCCCGCCTCCACGCATTTGAACATACGGGAATTCAACAAATCTTCAAGATTCATTTCAGCATTAGTCAATATCTCTAGCTAATACACTCACCCGTTAATTGTATTTACTTATCAGCAAACAAGTTATGTTCCTTCTTCCACCATCACTATGAGCTCTTTAATGGTAAGAATTGTTATTTTTTGGTCTTTAGATATAGTGTCTTGTAGAGAGGAATATGCTACTTAATATAATTGAATATTTTTTAAGTTTAATTAAAAATAATTTTTAATTTAACTTAATCTCTAAGTATTCAAGAACTTAGTTTCTTTTATATTTAGTATACTTATAAAGGAATTCATATTTTTAATATATTGTCTTTGTATTTCCTCCATTTGGTATAGTCCTTAATACTTAGTAGATACTTATCAAATACTAGTAGAAGGAATAAATTAAAAGATGATCAACTACTAGATGCTTATTCCATTCCTTTTCCCTTTCTCACCCCTTTACCCTAAAGGACAGTGATACAGATTTTTCAGAAAGTTTTTTTTAATCTTCATGAAAGTTTTGACTTAAATGTATATTCATTCTAAACTGTATAGCCTTTATGAAATAAATACTAATTTATTAATTATTAATGATGATGACATTTGTAGAATAATGTAGTTTCTTTTGGAGTGGTCCAGTTATTTCAGTTGCATCCAACTCTTATTGAATGACTGCATTTGGAGTTTTCTTTGCAATGATACTGGAGTTGTTTGCCATTTCCATCTCCAGTTCATCTTATGGAAGAGGAACTGAGGCACACAGAAGTAAGGGACTTGGTGAGGTAGTAAGTATCTTAGGCCAGATTTGAACTCAGGAAAATGAGTCTTCCTGACTTTAGGCCTGACACTTATGTACTGCACCATCTAATTGCCCCAGGCTCTTGCCAGAAGCCCTAATAAAAGTCATGAGAAAATTATGCCTATATCAATGGCATGCATATCATTTTAATATGTTCACTTTGCTGAAGGAATGTAAAGGCTGGATGATTTCTCACAGGTCTGCTGCAAGTCAGCAATAGAACTATAATGAAAAGCTCTTTCTCTCACTCTAAATATATATATATATATATATATATATATACATATGCATATGTATATATATATGCTTTACTATATATAGGATTTCATGATTTCCTTTGTTTACTTACAATTGCTCACAGATGATAAATAAAATCATCACGTAGAGCTAAAACATCAGTTTTATATTTTGAACACCTTTGTATTCAAATATTCTAGTGACAATGGTTTCTAAAATTGCTGTTTGCCTAGTTCTGATTATTAACCTAGCCAACCTTTGAAAGACTTTACATTTTTTTCTCTATCTTTCCTAATCCCACCCCTAGTTCAAAGATATTTTTAAATTGGCTTTTTTTCCCTTTGTAAAACACTTCCAAAACAAATAAATATATCATTTTCCCCCTTTTAAAAAATTAGCTGTATGTATGGAGATTGGTCTATTTTAAGAATCAACATTAGAGAGCTGTTTTATTCCTGTACATTGCTTTATGTGTTAAGAAACATTCCTCAGCTGTAAAAATAGAAAACTGATTGGCATTTGGAGAACGACTTTTTATCTATGGAGCTTTACTTTTCAATTTTCAAACCAAAAGATAACACTAACTGATTATTACAACCACGATAGAATAATGGCCATGTAAATGAAATCAAGTAGAATGGATAAATGAGGAATGTGTATATATGTATGTATGCATATATATATGTTTTATATAAATAAAACATATATGTGTGTGTGTGTGTGTGTGTAAGTTTGTAGTTCATTTTGCTTTGCAAATCTGTAACTCTGGAGAAATTTCCATTTAAATATGCCTTTTTCAAATAACAAATACAAGGTTAAGATCACATATACCCTGGAGATAATGTAAGCACACATTTCTTTCAGCCTGTTTAATAACCAAGGCAACAGTTCAGACTAGGCAGATTCCCCTTTCCTCTCCTCTGTGAATAATTTTGCAATTTTTCTCTTGTCACTTCATAATTCTACCATCTATATTGCCAGATCCAAGTAAACGAACCCTTGAAAGCAACAGATTGGATCAAGGTTCCGGTTTCATACTCAAAGAACCGAGTTGGATTTCATCTTCGGTATTGTCTAAGTCGTTCTCCCTACCTCTTGCTCCAACTCCCGTCTCTTCAAAGTCTTTCTATTTAGTCCCCATGTTATTTATTAGGTTATTATGTTTACATCAAAAGTTCAGTGATCACAATCTGGAGTAATGAAATAAATCACCTCTCGAGGTTCAAGAGTGCTTAGTAAGATGCATGCAAGGTACCATTTTGACTTAACAACCTAATAAGTTATTTTGCCAATGGCTATTGCAGTGTTCTGAGCCTTAAAAAGCCAATGCAAAGAAACCTGTACATCCAATTCTCACCAACCTCCCTTTCCATTTAAAACTGCCAGACCCTCTTTGGTTTTCTTTTCCTCTAAAGCCTTGGGAGGTAGAGTTACTTTTGCAAGGTCTTGGAGGGGTCTCATCATCTCAACAGGTCATCAGAGGAGTCACAGAGGGGGCACTGAGCAATGCGAAATTGATTCAGTCAGGAAACCAGGATTCCCAGTTTCCCTTCTTCCTAATGACATTCGTTAGGGAAGGAGAATGTCCTCCTTTGAAAGGCTGCTGTGCCCAGGCATAGCTGGGTGTTAGGCTGTGTGTGTTATAAACATGTTAGTGTCTGCCTCCTGAATTGCTTGCCACCTAGATGAATGCTCATCACCCTCTGGGGGGGACAGTTGTCACAGCCCGGTGAAGGCCTGCTTATCATTCATGTGGTCACTTCCATTACCTCCGCTCAGTCTGTGCTGACCTGCTATTAGTGACTCTAATTTAATTTCCTTCACCAGTGTCATGGGTTATTTCTTCCATTACTTCAGAGATTTAATTTACAGGGTAAACTCCATCACATGAGAGAAGGAATTTTTCATGGCACTACGAACATGTACCGTTTGAAGATTAACATGGATGCCGACTATTTATCTTGGTCATCTCAGGCTGGTAGCTAAAACTTCATTCAGTAGTGATATATTCACATATTGGTGGGCTCTCTGACAGCCATTAAACATTGTATATTTTGCTTATTTTTATGGAGTTCTTTTTTGGGTGCCATTCATTCTTGAGATTATTATCATGCCAGGTGCACTGATATTACTAAGTAAGTGTCTCAGCTGTTGACTAGAAAAAAGCAGTCAAGGAGATGGGTAGATTATTATTTTTCTTTTCTACAATTCCATTTGTTGACCTTATATTTTATTAAATCAGAAGATTTCAAAAACAGCAATATAAGGGTAAGAAAGCACTTCAATTGATTAAAAGTAAAAGATCAGGTTAAAATATATTCATTTGCTTTACATAAAAAACTCAATTGCTAGAGAATATTAATTTAATATTAAAAGATTTCTCTATTTACCTCACAACATGGTATATTTTTAACTTTAAATTTATTTGTTTGCTTGTTTGTTACATTAAGATACCCAGTTGGGGTAGAGAGGTGGCTCAGTGGATGAGATGAAAGGTATTGAATTCAAATGTGACCTCAGACTCTTCCTAGTTATGTGACCCTGGACAAGTCACTTCACCCCAATTGCCTAGTCCTTACCACTCTTCTGTTTTGGAAATAATACGTAGTGTTGATTGCAAGATGAGATGTAAAGATTAAAAAAATACCCTTTTCCTTTCTCCCTCCTCCCCATTAGAGAAAATATCATTTAAGAACAATATATATATATGTATATATGTTTATATATATAAAACTATGTCAAGTATTTCTATTTATCAATTCTTTCTCTAGAGGTATAAATACACAAGTCATTCTTCAAACAATATTTCTGTTGCTGTATGTATTGTTCTGTTGGTTCTATTCATTTCATTCTTCATGATATCGTATTTCTTGAAAAATATATATGTTCTTGGATCCAGCACCTCCCCTACCCTCCATTTCCAAGGTACTTTGGGTTCCCATTGACCTGGCAACAATCCTGGGAGTCCTTGAAAGAGTCAGCTGTTATTTTGACTGAAGTAGTCAATTTAGGAGTTCAGGAATAAAGCTTGATATAGCTCAGGTCCAGGTACCATAAAAAGAGGATAATATTCTTCACACCTTCCACAAGTTATGGAGTGTTGTAAGAAGGAGATTTTAGGTATTTTCATAGATACATATTTAAAGTGTGGCCTCCAGGAATCAACAATTCAGATTGATTCCATAATTAAAATAGACCCAAGTCAGGATCCAGTTTAAGGTAGTTTATTTACAATTAGGAAGATAAAAAGTAGGGAAATAGAGAGAGGGAGAGGATAGTCCAGGCCTGGAGAGGCCTGGACAGAGAGAGAAGGTTAAAAGGCTAAATAAATTAGGCTACAAGCCACAAGACCTTAAAAATCATAGAGGCTATAAGCCTACTTAAGGCAGAGTTACCTACGTGACAATTCAGAGTAGAAGCATTCTGAGGTCTCAGCCAAGCACCTTCAGCACCAAGTTCTAAGTGGGGAACTCTTTCACCAGCTAGTATCCCACGTATTTAAAGAGATAGTGTCTCTCCTTACTTCCTGTGGGCCACCTCTAATTCAAGTGGACAAATGGCAGCCTCTACACTGATTTGGACTGCCCAAAGGACAGTCCCTTGTTCTTGATTTGATACTTATTATCATGTGTGATTAACTTATCTCCCCTCCCCTTTGAGGGAGGTGGGGATGATATAATCTAGATGCCTAGGGTAAGTAGAGTTTTGACTATGAATGGGCTAGAGCTAATTCCATTTACACAGTGTACAGAATGGGTAACATGCATGGGGCACCCACCACTTTACCACCAAAGAAAATACACAAGTTGAAAAAGATGAGCAAGAGTCCAAATACAGAGACATAAGGCATTCAGATAGTCCATCAAACTCTTTCACAAGGCAAATATGCCCTGGAGATTCCCAAACAAATATTCCCCATTTATTAAAGACCAAAAACCCATAGTTTTTAACCCATAGAAGGTTGTTAACATCTCCTGCTTCCCCATGATATCATTTAAGACCTCCAGATGCAGGGTGATTGCTTCAAAATTATTCAGTGTTGAGGAAATTCTCTCCCTCTGGGAGGTCTGTTGCTGGATTTTTGAGCTTAGGCTCTTGAATCCCTGGTGGCTTTGGAACTTGATCTAATAAAGCATTATTTGACTAAAGCCATAGGAGATATTGGCCTGCAACAATTTCTGCCTATTACCTGCCACATAGGTTTTTCCAGGATTCTGCTGCATCTAAGGAGATTGGGAAGAGCCTGGTCTAGTGAGGAAAATAAGCTACTGAATTCTACATTGGCTTATCACCCCTTTTTTTATATTCTCAAGGAAATTTGCTTATTACAATAATACAATTTTTGTCTTTGGTCTGGGGTTCCCCTAAAAAGATGAGGAGGAGTAAAAGGTACTTACTATACAATTATGAACCAAGTAGAATCAGGTTAATTTGTAATTAAAAAAAGGATTTGTTAAGCATTAAAGAATTATACTATTTATGGCAGAATGATTAACTACCAGTATAGTCAGTTGGGAGACTAATATTCAACTCTGGTTGAGATATAAAGGTCACATAATTCTATCTTAGAAATTAGTCAGTTTACAGTTGCATTCACTGAGAAAAGTTAGATCAAATGCCATGTAGGATATAATTTTTTTATGGTTGCTTCTCTGCTTCTCTGTATCTGTATCTTTGTCTTACTGATTTCTTTCCACTGGTCCACTCCATTATTGCTGCAACCAAGACTCTCTTTACAGCTACTTTTCTTGGTGCCAGCCTTCTCCTGTTGTTGATAATACCATGAAATGAGGAAACAAATTAAGATAAAGGCAGTAAAAGTCCCTTTCAAGACTCACCTAGTTAAGTCCTCTGATCCTAAGTGACACACAGATAAGATCTCCATTGACTTTAGGATAAAAAGAAGGTCTCTATTTCAGCTTAATCCTTCACTGGCATGCCATTTTTTTCATCTTAGAAGTTGTAGCAAAAGAGGGTCTGCTGCCAATTGGTTGCCTTTTTTTTTTTAAATTAAAATCAAGACCTTAATTCTTTGTGCTGTCATAAAGTCAGATGATTGAAGGCTTACTCTATTACAATATTCTAAAGCACCCTCCAAAAAGCCTTTTATTTCTGGATAATCATATAGCAAGAAAAAGACATAAAAGCTCAGCCCCAAAAGGTCCAGAATAAATCACTTTAACCTCAGAATTTAAGGAATTTCCAGGATAGGTTTGGATGCTTGTTTTTTTTAAATAACCTTTATAAGCCTGTTTGGTCTTGCTACATTGAGAAATTTTACCTCAGCAATACTTATGATGTAACCCCCAAAGTCTGACATATGTAATGTTAGGATCAATCACCAGCTTCTCATCTATAATTGGAAGAAGAAAGAGAAAGTTGAAATAGGACCAACAGTACAGGCCAAAGAGCATGGGATTCTCTTGCAAGCTACTAATTTCCGCTTCCCTAAGGTGGAGAGGAAAGGAAAAATGTCCATCCCTATTTCCTCTTCTCTTTGCCAGACTTTGATTTGGAAAGCCAATGAGAGTAAAAAATGAAACAGTCATTTTACAACTCCCTTTGATAAATCACAGACTAATGACTGGTTTTCAGATAAGAGCCCATTTCCTGAATCACAATCAAACAATCATCAGTAGGGCAGTTCCAATTTCTGAAGTCCAGTCAATGAGGTGTCAATGCTCAAGAGTAATTCTATGACATACTCTTTAGCTCTACAAGAGAAAACAGTAGTTAGTGTATGTGCAGTTAGTAGCAAAAGTCTCATACTTTTATAAATCTTTGTCATATTGTCTTTTTTGACCCTAGTCAAATAAAGAAAAAAATTAAAAATACTAGTGTGAGAATAGTCTCTGCTTACTGTCAATATAGGATTGTTATTCCAGCAGTTCTGACATTTAGTAGCTGTGTAATCCTGGGCAAGTCATCTTATTCACCGTAAAAAGAGGATGATAATATATATGTTCTTTACCTTAAAAAGGACAAATGTATTTGGATTCCAGCTCAGAAAAAAACAACTGAACAAAAGATTAATGAATTACTGAAAAGGAATCCCCAAAGCCAGATGGATTCACAAGTGAATTCTACCAAACATTTAAAGAAAAATTAATTTCAATACCATAAAACTATTTGGAAAAATAGCTGAGGAAGGAATTCCAACAAATTTCTTTTGTGACCCAAATATTTTTTTGATATTTAAACCTGGAAGAGAAAACAAGAAAGCTATAGACTAAGATCCCTAGTGATTATTGGCACAAAAATTTAAATAAAATACTAGCAAAATATCATAAGGATCACATACATTGACCAGATGAATTTCATACCAGGAATTCTGGGATGGTTCAGTGTTAGGAAAACTATTAGCTTAACTGGCCATATCAATGACAAGGCCAACAGAAACCATATGACTATCTCAAAAGATAGAGAAAAAGCTTTTGACAAAATATAACATCCCATTCTGATTGAAAACACTAGAGAACATCAGAATAAATGAAACATTCTTTAAAATGATAAATAGACTCTATCTAAAACTATCAAAAACATTATCTATAATGGGGATAACCTAGAAGTCTTTCAGTAAAATCAGAGGTGTAGCAAAGATACCCATTATCATCACTACTATTTAATATTAAAATAGAAATCCTAGCTGTAGTAATAAGAAGAAATCAAAGGAATTAGGGTAGGTGATGAGGAATTAAAGTTATTTATCTTTGCAATGATATGATAGTATATGTGGAAAAACTTAAAAATCAACCAAAAAACCTAATTAAAATAATTAATAACTTTAGCAAAGTTATAGGACATAAAGTATTTCTTTATAATACCAATAAAATTCAAAGTACAACAAAATTGTACACCTGTCAAGTCTATCACTAAGGAAAGAATTTATGATCAAATAAGATAGAGAATATTATAAGATATAAATAGATAACTTTAAGTATCTATTAAGTTTTTTTCACAAACAAAACCAATGCAACCAAGATTAGAAAGGAAACAACAAACCAGGAAAATTTTTTTATTGTAACTCTATCTGACAAAAGGCTTATTTCTCAAATATGTAGATAACTGAGTCAAATTTGTATGTCAATAGAGTGTCTTGTTCTTAGAATAGTCAGGAGGTCAGTATTACTGGATCAAAGAGCATATGCTGGAGAACAAAGTATGGTAAGTCTAAAAGGTAGGATGGGGCTAGTTTATGAAGGGCTTTGAATGCCAAAAAGAGCATTTTGTATTTTTTCTTCAAGCCAATAATATTTTATTTATTTAGTAGAGGAATTGCATTTATTTAGTAGAGTTTATTTTTAGTAGATTTATTTAGTAGAGTGACTTGGATTTTAGGAAAGTCATTTTAGTGATTGAATTTATTAGAGCGTGGAGAGACTGGAAGTCCAAACAGGCTTAGTCTAGGTACTATGTGATTAGAACCTGACTAGAATGGTGACAGTGTCAGAAGTGAGAAGGGAGTGTACACTGGAGATATTGCAAAGGAGAAATTGATAGACTGTGGAAAGAGCTTAGACAGGAGGAGTGTATGTGAGATAGTAAGAAGTTCAGGAAGACTTCTAGATTGTGAGCCTGAGGGACATGATGAATAGTATTGTCTTCTACAATAATAGGGAAAATAAGAGTGGGGAGGGTTTGAGGGAAAAATACTGAGAGTGTGAGGTGCCTGAAAGAAAGTTGGAGAGGCAAGATTGGAGTTTATATTGAAGAGATTAGGGCTGGATAGGTTTCATCAATATAGAGAAGATAATTTAGGCTATGGGAGCTGAAGAAATAATTTAGTTAAGTAGTATAACGTGAGAAGGCCCAAGACAGAACTCTGAGAGACCTCTACAATTAGAAGACATGATCTGGAAGAGAATAAAGTAAAGCAGATAGAGAAGGAGGAGTGAGACAGGTAGAAAGAAAACGAGGAGAAGGCAATATCTCTAAAAGGACCAAAAAGTGAGGCTATGTACACAAATATTCAGGGAATCTAATCAGAACAGCTGTGTGATTTTCTCCACCTGTATTCAACAGTATGTGTACAGGTTTTTTAAAAGTCATTTTTAAATAAATTTTTCCAGATTCCATGTAGCTCCGATTTTAATAATAATTTTCTGACATTTTGATCTATGTTCTCTCCCTCCCTTCTGCCACTGCCTCCTGCCTGAGATGACATAAGGAATATCAAGTACGTTGTATATGTACTATCACTTAATACATAATTTCATGGCCATAATGTTGTGAAAGAAGATATATATTGACAGTGATTATATTAGAGGAAATAAAGTGAAGAATGGTATACTTTAATCTGCATGCAGATTCAATCACTTCTTTCTATAGGGGTGGATAGCCATTTTTATCATGTCTTTTGTTGTCCTAAATCCTTGCATTGCTGATGGTTGTCATTCATAGTTGATCATCATACATTATTATCATTATTGTGTACAGATTCTTCTGGTTCTGCTCACTTCAGTTTGGATCACTTCATATAAGTCTTTCTAGTGGTTTTTTTTTGTGTGATCATATTGTTTGTCATTTCTTATGGCACAATTATATTCCACTAAAATCATATAGTCCATCATGTTCAGGTCCCAAATCAATGACTATCTCAATTTCTAGTTCTTTATCACCATAAAAAGAGCTGCTATAAATATATTTTTAGATGTAGGTACTTCCTCCATATCTCTGATCTCTTTGGAATACAGATATAGTGTTGTTTTTGCTTATTCAATAGGTAAGTAGTTTTATGGCCCTTTGAGCATGACTCCAAATTACTTTCCAAAATGGTTGTGCCAGTTCACAGTTCCACCCCTAGTGTATTAGTGTTCCAATTTTCCACATTACCTCCAGCATTTACCATTTTCCTTTTTTTGTCATATTAGCCGTATGATAGCTGTGAGGGAATAGCTCAGAGTGGTTTCAATTTGAATTTATCTAATTAGTAGTTATTTCTAGCATTTTTCATATGACTAAAGAAAATTTTAATTTCTGTATTTATATAGGTGTGAAGGTGGAAGTGTTCCAAGGATGAGGTCGGCTATACATAATCAATGATATGATAAGAAGGATAAGTATTCAAGAGAGGAGAAAACATAGAAATAAATTGATTAACCAAGGTGAACCAAAAATAGGAAAAAGAGGAGAAATAATTTTACATGATGGTGTAATTTCTTTTAATGTCCACAAAGTTGGCCACCTCTCCTAGCTTAGTATCCAGTCCTCTTTGATGCAACTTTGATGTATCTTCCCTTCCCTTCCCTCTTTCAGCCATCACAGAATAGGATTGAAGGTGAGCAAATCCTGAGTGGGTCAAGGGACCACTAAGAGTTTACTCATGTACAAGTTTTCAGAAGATATTTGAAGTCTAGAAGCTATGAGAGAATGTTGGTCAAGAATCCATTTTTATTTTTATTTCTTCAGGATTATTACTGATGAAGGAGTTCTTCATGAGAAAGAACTTGAAATCATTTTAGGAGTTAATAGATCTATCTTCAACCTCAATGCCACTGTTTCAATTATGGAACCATTATTTGCCATCTGCTATTTCAGCTTCCATCATGAATTGTACCATCTCCACTAGAATTTTTGATGTTAGAAGACCTCCCATAGCCACTTTTTCAAACTGATCAAAAATGCATGATTAACTGCCCATGTCTAGAGCTAGATGTGCAGAGGGTGAGGGGGTGACCAACAGATTCCTGCCTGAGGAATTCAAGCTGTTCACAACCCATCAACATGAATTATCTGTCCATAAAGGATGTCTTTTATCAGAATAGTGCTGTTATTCCAGAAGGTGGTTGTCACGTTATTTGAGTCACACTACGTGAAGCACATATGGGAACTGTTCGCATGAAAGCATTCTCTGGAAGCTACATCTGGTGTTCTGGAATTGATTTTGAAATTAGGAAAAAAACCCAAATGGATAATGTATAGAACATGACAGCTTACTCAACATAAACCACCAAAGGCATCTTCCTTTCTGTAGGAATTGACCAAAACAAACATTTATTAAGAATCTATGTTGTTTTTGCAGGACCATTCCTGAGTAAGAACTTCTTGATGAGATGGATACTTCAGAATGACTGACTGTTCCTAGTTTCACCTCTAATCCCAATTGCCCCAACTCAGTTGTGTAGTGATTATTTTTAACACAGAGATTGCCTAATATTCTTCCTCTTACCTTCACCAAGAGACTATATCTACTTCAGTTGTGTTGAAGGCTCCAGAAGACAGAAACATTACCTGAATGCCACTACTACTCCTTTTTTCTCTTAGATGAGCAAAAGTCCAAATGAAAAGATGCCAAGATATAGATTATTGTATAGAAGTCAATAAGATTCTCCAGATTTCTCATTCCTAGGCATGTTACTCTATATTCAATATCAGTAATCTGAATTGACAATGGAATGACAACTAAGTGATGTCATCCATGTATAACAAAGAACAAGATTGTTTTGGTTAAAGTGACAGTGATGGGCAAACTTTTTAAAGAGGAGGCCAAAGGAAAGGAAATGCTCATCTGTCCGTCTGTTTCTAAGGAAATTCTTTCAAAGTTTCATGGTATTGTATGCTACTCATTGTATTCATCCGATTAGGAATGATGATGCACAGCTGGATAGAACATTTCAGGGGGCCACATCTGGCCCATGGACAGTAGTTTTCCCATCACTGGGTTAAACCATTGAGTTTCATTAGGTGGGTGATGTATAACAGAATTATAAAGGTAGGTTGCAGTAATACTGTGAGGGTCTTTAAATGTCAAACAAAAATGTAGGAGAGAGATATGATAAAATTTATGCTTTAAGAAAATGATTTTTTCAATGATGTAGAGAATGGATCAGAGAAGCAAGAGACAGGAGGCAGGGAATCTTGCTAGGAGGCTAATATAATAGAGGGAAATGGGTTAGATCAAAGAAATGTTATGAAGATAGAAACAAAATCTTGCAACTAAATGGTCATGTAGGGTGAGGGGCAGGAGAAATTGAGGGCAATACAAAGGTTGAAACTGGAGGGTTGGTGGTGGCCTCAAAAAATAGGAAGTTCAGAAGAATGAGAAGAAGTAACTCACTTTTTAAATTAAGAATTTAAGGAATCTATGGTATTGGTGTCAAACAGAAATGAGGGCCACTAAGCTGTATATAAGGAATTTTTGGGTTGAACATTGCTATTTATATTGCATATTAATAATAATATATTAACATTATCTATGTTTCATTCTATGTTTTAAGTATTTTGTAATTACATGAAGCACTTTCATCAGATGGTATTATTGTCTCATGATGTGATATACTTTTCCTATTTCACTGCCAAACTTTTTAAAAAAAGATATTTATATTCATAACATCCACTTCCTCTCATCTCCCTAACTTTTCAACTTTGTACTTTTTTGGAAATCTCATTGCATATTTGACACATCTGGTTTATGGGACATCAAATCTAAAAAGTCCAATAGGCACATGGTGATGTGGAGCTGGAGTTAAGGAGAAATATTAGGGCTGAATGAGTAGATCTGTGATTAATCTAAGTAAAGATGATAGAAACCTAGGAGGGAAGGAGGGAATAAAAGGGAAGGTAATAAATATTTATATGTCATCTACCATGTGCTAGATACTGTTTTTTACAATATCTCATTTGATTCTTATACATAGCCTGTGAGGTAGGTGCTACTATTATTACTATTTTACAGTAAAGAAATTGAGGCAAAAATGGAGCTTAAATAACTTGTGAAGGGTCACATAACTTGTGAGTATCTGAGTCTGTATTTGAACTCAGGTCTTCTTGACTCCAGATCTACTGCTCTATCCAATGAACCACTGCCAACTGATGATGTCACTGAGAATGAAGAGGGCCTTAGCATAAGTTTAGGGTATAGGTAGATGGCAAGAAATGGATGACTATCCAACAAAAGAGCCTAAACATATTTAAGCAAGTAAATGGATAACCAAGAGGCACATCCAGAAAGTGAAAAAAATATCCAGGATCATTGAGTGGTCTATAGTCAAATGTGTTGAAAAGTTATCAGAAAGAATGAGGATTGAGAAAAAATAGTTAACATTTGTAACTTTGGAGAGTGAGCTGGTTCAGGTGAGTGATGAGGTCAGAAATTATGGAGAGGAGAGGAAGTTGATGTCATGAGTATAAATTTATTTTTCAAAAAGTTTGGCAATGAAATAGGAGAAGCATAGGATCATAGCATGGGATGATAGTATCATCTAGTGAAATTTATTATTAGGTCCAGTGTTTACATGACACAAATATCTTAATGGAAATTGAATATTCAGGCAATTCACTGAATCTGGGGGGGGGGGGGCAGCTGGGTAGCTCAGTGGATTGAGAGCCAGGCCTAGAGATGGGAGGTCCTAGGTTCAAATTCGGCCTCAGACACTTCCCAGCTGTGTGACCCTGGGCAAGTCACTTGACCCCCATTGCCTACCCTTACCACTCTTCCACCTATAAGTCAATACACAGAAGTTAAGGGTTTAAAATTAAAAAAAAAATCTAAATCTAACCTTTTTATCCATTTGTGGCACAATATAAACCCAAACTCAGATGATACAAAAATTTGAATTATGGATTCAAAAGGTATAGTTATATCCCTCAGCACTTTATCTAGTATTCACAAGGGAGTATTAACTACCCAACATCACATGTGTTGCAAACCCAGGTGATTAATCTATTGTTCATTTATGAAATTTGGTTCAAAATGTTCCTGGACATAGAATAGATATCATCTATGGTCCAGGAGAACTTGGGAATTTTGTTGTTAAACTAAACCACAGGGCTGCTCAACAAAATACTTCCTACTTTCAATATCTTGCTTTTAGCATGTTTATTTGCCTTTAGATATTCAGGAAGAGGTAGGCCTCTCCTTATTCCATCCTCCAAAGAATAATTTAATAAGAAAACCCTTATTGCTTCCTCTTTCTGGTTCCTGGGATGGCTAGGTGGCCCTGTGTAAATATTGAAGGGCCTGGAATCAGGAAAATCCAACTTCAAATTTGACTTTAGACACTTACCCCTTGTGTGACATTGGGTAAGTCACTTAAATTCTGTTTACCTCAATTTCCTCATCTGCAAAATGAGAATAATAGTTGTACCTATCTCACAGTGTTGTTGTGATGATTGAATGAGATAATAATTGTAAAGTACTTAGCATAGTGCCTGTAACATGACAAAGTGTATAAATGTTAATTATTAGTATTATTCAAGCAATTAAAAAAGGCCATATGTATTGTGATTCAGAGAGGACATTGTACTAAATTAATTTCCAAAATGATTCTGGCATATGGAGACATAAAAATGTTTTACTTCTAAGTTACTGTTGCCTCTGGGTAAATAGAGATACCATTGAGACATCCAGAAAGGCTAAAAGACATTAATGCATTTTTTCATTATAATGTGTAACTGAAACCATAGTTATTAACTATACAGACCTTTTAATAAATGGTTAAAATGTCCTTTTTGATTGTTAATAGTTTTATATAAAAAGTACATTCATTCTATTGCTTATCTTCATTAATAATTTATTTTTATCCAAATAATTGTTTATTTTCATTAATAATTTCATCATGAGTGTTTTTGTGCATGCTCTTTAAGTTGTCCCTAGAAACCCTAAAGAACACTGGGATGCAGCTGCTTTTGAGTGGATTCAATATCCTTGACTGGACAGTAATATATTTGGTCTCCTGGGTATTCTCTGGAAGTGGAATAATGTGACAAATCTGAGCTCTGAAAAGCAAGCTTGGAAAGGATTGTGGGAAGATGGCAGAGTAGGGCATGAAACTTCTTCACTTTCGTAATACATTCCACAAACAATCAGAAATGACTCCACAGATCAAAAACAGAAAAGAGTTAGGAGTGAAGTTGAACAGCCAAGGTCGACTAGTGAAGAAGGTCTCTTACTTTCCTTTTCTCAGTCTCACCAGGTAAACAATACATAATCAATAGGTTACAAGCCCTTAAGGCTGGACCAGCAGCTCCACCTTGTCTACATCCCAGTGGCAAGAAACAGTGGAATCAGCAGGCAAAGAGCCCCTGCAAACTCAGCTCCAGAGATCCCTATTTATCCATTGCAGGGGGTTAGCTACTAGCCAGGGAAGGATTTCAGGGGCCCACGAACACTGACCAGACAACTGCTTTTTCACAGTCTGTAGCACTGGGAGAGGAAGAGTGAGGAGGGAGCAAATCTCAGTGAGTGTGGTTGTGGAGGGGTGGGGGCCTTGTCAGCTATGGTAACCCCTAGGAGAGTGGAATTCCTGACTGCTACCACAGGGAGAAGGTGAGTTGTCTGTTTGCAGTGGCAGAACTGCTGGGGGAATCAGGTTGAGGTACCTGAGGTCAATCATAGATAGGGGATTAGGGGGTGGAGGAAGAAGTGATCAAAGATTACACTTGACACTGGAATATAGAAATTGGAAGAACTAAATAGGACCCAGGAAATAACAAACAAAAAATCCTGAATCCAGAGGCACCATCCTCTATACCTTAGGAATCTGGGATTCTAACACAAAGCTAATCATTAAGTCTATTGGCCTGGTTGCTAAAATTGGAAAAAAAAAAATAAAAAAGGAGAAATAACTCAACTATTGACTATTATAGGGTCAGAGAAGACCTAGTTTCAAATTCAGAGGACAGTGAAAAAAACACCTTCTTTTAGTAAAGAAAATTATCAAATGCTCACAATACCAAGAAAAGATTTTGGAAGAGCTTTAAAACGACCTTAAAAGTGAAATGAGAGAGTTTAAGGAAAAATTCAAAAAAAGTAAAAGTAATGCAAGAAAATTATGAAAGAAAGATCACTCAAGTGGAAAAAGAGATCCAGAATTTCACAGAATAAAATAATTCATTAAGACTTAGAATTGAGCAAGAGGAAGCTAAGGATTTCCCAAGTCAATAAAAATAGTATAAAAAGAAAGATAAAAGAAGATAATATGAACTATCTTATTATAAAAGTAATTGGTCTGGAATTAAATCAAGGGGAGACAATATAAGAATTGTTGGACTCCCAGGAGTAAGGATTTAGACACAATATTTCAAGGAAAACTACCTGGAAATTCTAGAACTAGAGGGTAAAATAGAAATTGAAAGAATTCACTGATCACCACCTCAAAGAGACACAAAGATGAAAATGCATAGAAACCTCATTGTTAGTTCTGTAACTCCCTGGTTAAGGAGAAAATACTTTATGTAAAAGAAAAATTAAACAATTAAGTACTGCAAAGCCACAGTCAGAATAACATTAATCATCAATATTAAAAGAATAAAGGACATGAAAAATAATATTTTTATGAGCAAAGGAACTGAGCTTACAACCAAGAGTAATATACTCAGCAAAACTGAGCAAAATTTTAAAAAGGGGAGAAAATGGCTATTTAACAAACTAAAGGGATTTCAACTATTCTTGGGGAAAATCCCAGAATTCAGGGAAAAATTTCATCTAAAAATACGATAGGAGATAAATATGAAAGACCCCAAAAGTCAAATTGTTTACTTCTTGACCCAGTGTAGGCAGCAATGGGAGGAACTCAGCCCAACAAGATCCTCCCTCTACAGAACAGGGCAGAATTCAGCTTCAGCCACTTGAACTGAACAGCTGTAAATGTTCACAAAGCAAGTCAACTAGGTCACCTCTGCAGCATGCATAAACTGAAAGGAACCAATCTCAGGCACAGAAGAAGTGTGGGACAATACTCCCTCCACCCCACAAATGGAAGTTTTAGCTTAAAGACAAAATTAAGGGAAAAAACAACTCCAAAAGTGAACAAAATACAGAGAAAAACATTGATGATAGAAAAATATCTCAACAAATAGATGACCAAAATATAAGCTCAGAAGACAGCAATACAAAAATGAAAATGTCTGAAGCTTCAGAGGAAAGTATAAAAAGATGACAAGCCCCAAATGAACCTCCTGGAAGAGCTCCAAAAGATAATGGAAAAACAAATAATAAAAAACTTAGAAGGTAAATTAGAAAAAAAATTATGCAAAAATTAACATTAAAACAAAAACTTGGGGCAGCTGGGTAGCTTGGTGGATTGAGAGCCAGGCCTAGAGACGGGAAGTCCTAGGTTCAAATCTGGCCTCAGACACTTCCCAGCTGTGTGACCTTGGGCAAGTCATTTGACCCCCATTGCCTACCCTTACCACTCTTCCACCAAGGAACTAATACACAGAAGTTAAGGGTTTAAAAACTTAAAAAAAAAAAAAACTTATTGAAGAAAACAGTCCACTAAAAAAAATAGGAATATCCCTCAAATAAGGAATTAACTCCCTAAGGAAGGAAGTATATACCCACATGTGTATGTGTCTATCATACAACACATTTCTATATTTGTCAGTTTGTAAAAGAGGACACATTACTTACACTAAAGAGAATTTCATGGAGGAAATAAAGTTAAGAATGGTAAGTTTTAATCTGCATTCAGACTCCTTCTGTTCCTTCTATGACAGTGGATAAACTTTTCCATCATGATTCCCTTGGAGTTGTCCTGGATCCTTGCATTAGTGATAATAGTTCATTTATTCATGGTTGATCATTATACTTTATTCTTGTTTAAACAACAATTCCCCTGGTTCTGCTCACTTCCCTTTCCAGGTTTTTTTTATGATTGTCTTGTTTGTCATTTATTATGTCACAATAATATTCCCTTACAGTCATATCCTAAAATTTGCTCAGCCATTTCCCCAATTAATGAACATCTCTACAGTTTCCAGTTCTTTGTCAAAATGAAAAGATTTGCTATTAACATCTGGTACAAGGAGGTTTTTTTTTTCTTTCTATTTTTGATTTCTTTGGTTAACAGATCTAATAATGGTATTGCTGGGTCAAAGTTTTTATAGCCCTTTTGGGCATGGTTACAAATTGCTTTCCAGAATGGTTGTTTCAGTTTACAGTTTCATCAACAGTGTATTTGTATCCCAATTTTTCCACATTCTCTCCAACAACAATTTTCTTTTTTTTTTGTCCTATTAGCCATCTGATAGATATGAAGTGGTAACTGAACATTGTTTTAATTTGCATTTTTCTAATTAATAGTGAATTGGAGCATTCTTACATATGACTAAATTTAGTTTTAATTTTTTTCATTCAAGAATTTCCTGTTTACATACTTTGACCATTTTTTCAATTGAGGAAGGCTTTGTATTCTCATAAATTTGACTCAGTTCTCTATATGTTTGAGAAATGAGACCTTTGTCATATACCCTTGCAATAAAATTTTTCCCCAGCTTGTTTTCTGTATTCAAAGTTTCCTGTTTTACATTTTGTAATGTTCTCTGCCTTATTTGGATTTCTCAGCACTTTTTGTCCAATAGTCAGTTCTTGTCCCTCAAACTTGAAATTTGGGATATATCAAACTTAAGATTACTATGGTCATTTATTACTATGTATTGAATACTTAATGTTTTCCACTGGTCACCACTCATTTCTTTTTTTTTTTTTAACTTAAATTTATTTACTTGCTTGTTACATTAAGCTACCCAGTGTTATGATTAAAAATGATAAAGACATATAGTATAAGAGAAATTAATATTTTAATAGCCATGGCCTTGTTGGTGAAATTTCTATGACCACGCTTGACTACTTTTAAATTTACCACTGGTGCCCATCCTCTTTCTCTAGTACATCAGCC
The DNA here is from genome assembly GCF_016433145.1 of Gracilinanus agilis. Taxonomy (NCBI): domain Eukaryota; kingdom Metazoa; phylum Chordata; class Mammalia; order Didelphimorphia; family Didelphidae; genus Gracilinanus; species Gracilinanus agilis. The sequence goes on along the minus strand of NC_058133.1, from coordinate 368,168,142 downwards.
AGCTAACCAGGAAACCCAAGAGGCCTTTCTCTAGGCCCTCCTCCGAATTTAAGCTGTCCTATGTGTGGGGACGTTTGGCGTCCCCATGCCCCAAAAACTGGAAACCCATTGGAATCATGGAAAATGTAGTCTCATAGCCCCCAAGTGCCCATAGTAAGTCTGCTAGATACTTTCAAATAGCACTTCCCTGAATTCAAAACAGACACCAGTTAACTCCTTCATTCTTTGGGAGAGAAAGCATGGATAAATAGAAATGTTAGATTTCATTTTAGATATACATATATCTTTTTGTCAAAACAATTACAGTTTAAAGCCTATAATCCTTTGATTTTGTTATCCATACCATAGTTTTAAAATGCTGGCATACATTATGCAATAGGGATTTTAATTAAATTAATTAAATCAATAATGCCCATCTGGTGGTTATGAATGAAGGTAGTGTGAATTTCAGAGATAAATTAACTGGTTTTGATTTGGATAAATTCTTCTTTTAACTTGGTGCTTAGACTCTTGAGTCTAGTATGTCTAGAGTCTAGACATACATTCTATATTGTTGTGAGGGTTATTTAGCAATTAATTTAGTATTAGTATTGGCCTAGCAGGAAGGGCTGGAGGTTTCCAAGATGGAATGAAGGAGCAGGAAGTGGGGCTTGTGCTCTGAGAGAGACTACATTAGTGGTTGGACATAACTGTTGCTAACCCTGGGAGATCTCAGAGTTAGGGAAAAACTGCATCCAGATTCCCCTGGGATCCTGAGAGGTGGAGGCTTTCAGTAGTAGACAACAGACCTGCCGAGCAGCACCAAGTGGGCAAGTGGTTTGTGATCTGGTGGACAGCATTGCAAACTCACTCTCCCTACCTGGGTATCTTGGATCACCTGGTGGAGTTGACTCTTGGCATCCTGTGACCATCCTTGGATTCACTGTGAGACTCCAATTGAAAGCTATCCTCAGGCCCTTTAGCTGAGCTGACCAAACCTGGCTGGAACCAGGTTTGAAGAAGCTTTCCCTGTGACTTCAGTGCTGCTTCCTTTGGGCCTGCCTGGCTTAGGTCAATAGAATAGTGTAGTCAAGTCCTTCCCTGCCCCCTGTGGTTTGCCCTTATGTTTCAAGTATAGAATCCCTTATTCCCATCCTTTTATTATTTCCCTCAATTAAACTGTTATAAACTTTTACCTTTTTGCCTGCTGGTTCCATGGCCTAGGTGAGCTGAGTGACTGTTGGGCCAACTTCCATTCCTGTGACAGTTAACAGCTTGGCAGTAAACCCTGATCTCCCTATCCTGGTTGGTCCTGTCTCTCCTTCAACCCAATATGAACCCACAAACCATTTATATTACATTTTAATAATAATAATAATAATAATAACATCCCTGGTGCCCCACCATTATATGCCTCAGATAAAGTTTTGTACTTCAAATAAAATGAAGGGAAACCCTTCATAGAATAGTATTCCTTGCTTGGACATTGACTTCCTGGGTGATCTTTTTCACTTAACTTTCTATTGCTTCTACTTATAAAATTATGATTCGACCACTTGTCATGTGTAACTCATAGGAAGGCTGTGGTCCATGATACTGTGGCAATGATTGTCATAAAACTACATATATGAGGAGGAATAGGGCACAGAACATTAGCTTTGGAGTAACGAAGAGTCAGTCTTTATGCCAATGACCTTACCAATAAAGCTCAGGGCAAGTCAAATGGCCTTTTATCTTTAACTGGTCAAATAACTAGCTCATCTATTCTACCACTTCTGAGAAAGAAGCAAAAAAATTTTTTTTGCTCACTATAAAGATGGAATAGGAAGAAAGAGATTTATCTAAAGTCATAGGAAGATATAACTGTAAAAATGGAAACAGGACTCAGACCTCTTGGTTTATCATCCAGAAAAGTAGAACTCCTTCTTTTCCTCAATTTTCTTTCATTGATTCTCTTGTATATTGCATTCTTAAGAGGATAGGTAATAATTTGCTTTTTCCTAAATCTTTAGCAAAATGTCTGTGGCTGTTTTGACTGTACTTTATAGTGCCTGCTGTATCTTTTTGTTAACCATTCATAGCCTAAGAGTACTTCTGAACAACCCTTAGTAATCACAACAGGGAAAAGGAATGCTAAAACATGATCTTTAGAGACAAAAAGTCATGGCTGGAACTATAGTGGTAGCCTTTCGATACATAATTAATAAGGGGTTATTTTGAGCATTTTATGATACCCCTTAATTCTTAGTCTGTGTACTAAATAAAGAGGGAAAAGAACTAATATCATATAGGACAGAATATCAAGGAGTTTTCTTTCTATACCTCTCTTTTCTTCTATATGAAAAGGAGTAAAAAATTGTTTATATTCATTCATGCCCACTTTTTCTTTCAGTCCTTAAACTTGTAATCTGGTCTCTAATCTTATTGCTCAACCGAAACAGTTGTCTCCAAATTACATTTTTTAAAATACCAAGTTCAATGAGCTTTTCTCATTCTTCATCCTTTTTGACCTTGCCATAAAATTTGATTCTGCTTGCAACTATATCCTGGATATTCTCTCCTCTTTGAATTTACATGATCTTGTTTTCTGTTTGCTCTCTTTCTGCCTTTGCCATTGCTCCTTAGTCTCCTTTGTTGGATCATTATACATTTTATATCATCTTACTGTGGGTGTCACGGTAACAAGAGTTTAACAAAAGAAGACTTCTTTGTGTACTTTTTCTCTGTTATCTCATCAACTTCTATAGGTTTAATTATCATTTCAGTGAATCTAATTCTCAGAACTGTCTAACACTACTCTGTATAATAGTTTTAGTGTCATGTCACCAATTGTCTATTGGGCATTGCATACTGAATGACCTATGAGCATTTCATATCAACTAGTTGAAAACAGATGTCATTATCTTATGAAATGGATACTTTTTTTGACAACAATAATTCTGTTGAAGATATCACCGTCCTAGTTATCCAGATTTCCAGACTTGAAGCCATCTTCAAATTTTACTTTTTTTCCATTCTAATTGGTAAGCCTTGGTGGTACTACCTTCACCATGTTTCTTTCTGTCCCCTTCTCTCCTCTAACATGTCTTCTTTTTAAACTTAGCTCCTTATCAACTTTTGTGTGGACTATTGCAATAGTCTCTTCATTCTTTTTCTTGACTCTTTCCTGTGCCCTCTCCAAATCATCCTCCATGCAGCTGCGAAGTTGATATTCTTAAAGCATATATCTGACCATGACAAGTCCCCTTTTTGAAAAGTCCCAATTATTATTACTTCTAGGATAAAATAGAGATATTCCTGTCCAGCATTCAAAAATGTTCACCATGTGATGATAGACTGTGTTCCAGCCAAAGTGGTCCACTAGCTGTTCCCTAAATTGAACTTCCATCTCATGTCTTTGATTCCTATTCATAGAACTGACTTTTGTGCCTCCTCAAGTTTCTATTTCCCTTCAAGTTCAGCTCATGTCACTACATAGAGTAGGACTGCCACAATTCCTCCAGTTGCAATTACTATCCCATCATATTATTTCTATTTTCTTAATATTTATTTTATATGTGTTTAAGTACAAATTCACCCCCTCCACTGGTACCCTTGTACAATGTAATCTCCTTGAAGGAAGAAGATATTTTTGCTTTGAACTCTATATCCTCTGACCCTAGTAGAGTGGCTGCTATCCATTCATCCATGAATGAATAAGTTGCTTGTAATAAAAAGACAGAAAGGCAGAGAATTGTGAAAAATAAGTACTTAGAAATCATTCTGTTACAAACTTCAAAACAGTCAAATAAAATAATTTCTCTCTCCCTTCTTTTTCCTTCCCTCCTTTACTCCTTCCCTTTGTCCTGTGGATAGATCAATGGATTTGGAGTGAGAGAGTTTTAGTTTCAATATTGGTTCTGTTACTTTCTACTTATGTATCTTTCTGATGTTATTTCTTGAATCTCTATCTACAAAATAAGGAGATTGGACCAATGGCCCTTAAAGTCCCTTCTGATTCTAAAATATACTATCTTCCACTATAATTCTCTCTATTTCACTTTTATTTTAAAATACTATACAGGTACTCAAAAGACACTATTTATGGGATACAAGTAAACAAAAAAAATAATTTTATTTGTTCTCTGAAAACTTGTAATCTTGTAGGAGAAGAGATAAGTCAACTATATAAATAAATATAGCATTAAATGAGTAGGAAAAATACATAAATATAGTAAAAATTGCTGGGAAAGCCAGTTACAAAGTGACAACCAGATGTTCATAACTAGTTTATCCAAACTCATTCTTTATGTGTTTGTCTTGCATCTTACATAGTGTCTAATCACCAGTAACCCGGCTCAGGCATAAATTTCAGATGTAAAATAAGTGAGAGCCTACCTAGATGATAATGCTGATCCAGCAACCCAAAAGAATGCCAAGACCATTAAGTCTTATTGCCTCAGGCATGAGAATAGTTTGAGTGACAAGGTTCACATATCAAAAGTGATGTGCAGGACATCTTTCTGTCACAGCAGGGTCTAGTTGTGATGCAGTTTCATAGAGAAATGAAAGGCAAATGAATTGCTTTATTATTTATTGTTCATGTGATATATGATAATAACTGAAAATCAAATGAGACTTTGTAATGATTCTCTAGAATATCAGACTAGAATACAATGTTAGCTACCCAGTTTAAAAATTAATCCATAACTACTAAAAGGGATCAGAGGAAGGTGGCAGGTGAGAACTCCTGACACAGGAAAGTTGTCTATAATGGAGATCTCCAGTCATACATTTTACATATTAAACTCAGAAAAAGTTCCCTTTAAAAAGATATTCATCTATAATGTAGGAAGCACATAGTATAGGAAGAAAATAGCTTATCTTGGAAAAAGTAATAATATCTCAAATTTGAAAAATTATTAAGCAGAAATTTTCATTGTATTCATAGAGCTGGCAGAATGTTGCTGAATCTGAAATAAAAATCTGAGAGCATTTTGAGTTCTTAGTAAATAATTCAAAGGCATTTCCTATTCCTGACAAACCTTTCCATTATCTCTACCTGTTGTAATGTAACATCCTTATAGGTCCTACACAAAAGCTACCTCCTTCAAAAAGACTTTAACATTCCAAACTATTAAAAATACTTCCTGGGGGCAGCTGGGTAGCTCAGTGGAGTGAGAGCCAGGCCTAGAGACAGGAGGTCCTAGGTTCAAACCCGGCCTCAGACACTTCCCAGCTGTGTGACCCTGGGCAAGTCACTTGACCCCCATTGCCTGCCCTTACCAATCTTCCAACAAGGAACTAATGCACAGAAGTTAAGGGTTTAAAAAACAAAAACAAAAACAAAAATACCTCCTAACAACTATCAGTTTATGAACACTTATTGCACTATTTGTAGTTTACTACCTTCTATCTATTTTCTTTTTTAATGTATATGTCATCATTTCTATTAGATGTCAAAACTCCTTGAGATCAGAAGTAGAAGCTTATTTATTTGTATATACTCCCCAACACCCAACACAGTGATCTGCACACACTAAGTGGTTAACAAATGTTTGTTGTGTAATTTGGTGAATATACATTTTAAGAAATGATGATTATGCTCACATATGTTTTATTATCCAGCCTTCAATACACAGAATAAACCTATAACTAATTTCTAGAAGAATGTAAAGCTATTTAAGGGAAAAGATTGTCTTAATTTTATTGTACATATATACACATATTATGTCTACATACATACATATTTGTTTCCATATTACCTAGCACATAGTAATATCTTAATAAACGTTTATTGATTAATCAACTTTCAATCATTTAAAGTGTTCATTAAATATTTCCTAATTTCAATGCATTGTAAGGGAGTCAAAGAAATACTAGGCATGTCTACCTTCCTACAATTGATCATAGAATTAGGAAAATATAACTTGCAAAGTTAGAGGCCGACTGGTTAAAAGAGTTAAATATAAATAACAATACCTGAAATGTCAAAAGCAGAATATAATGAAATCTCTAACAAACAATATTTACAGTGAATGTGGTGAGTTTACTAAGGAAGAGTTCATTGTAGACAGGGTAGTCAAAGAAAGCTACATTATGAAATCAAGACTTGCACTGAACCTTGATAAATGAATGGAGAGGAGAAAATGTTATATTTCAAAGAAAGAAAATAAATAGTAGGAGAAAAGATGAGGAGGTAAACTGTAAAGCTACATGACCAAAGAATGAAGAATAAGCAAACAGTGATTGCAGAATGGCTTGGATTAGAGGCAGGCTGGAATTAGAAGGTCACTTGGGAGACTATTATAATAGTCCAGGAGTGAGATAAGGCTCAGTATTAGTAGGAACAGAAAAGATGGAATGGGTGTGAGAATGAGAAGGAATAATCAGTATTGCTTAGTAACTAGTTGGATACATGGAATGAGGAAGAGGTAACAGTAGTTAAAGGTGTCAAGATTCAGGCATAGGTGATTGAGAAAATATTACTTTAAATAGGAAGAAAGACATTATTAGGAAGAATTCACTTTGGCAAATTGTAGGGAAAGGGAGGAAATTATGATTTTAGATGCAGTTCTTTACAACCAGTGTGACACACATGCTTTTGCTTATGTCAGTTTTTCTTCATTGTTTCATTCTCCTGGTGTTCTTCAGAGGTATTACAATGATTCTACCATGTCTTCTTTTATTTCTCTAAAAATTCTTATTTGGTGATTTCACCAAATTTTTGAGACAATTATATTTTCCACTTCTATATGGAATATTCCCAAATGATTCTGTCCTAATCCTTTCTCTGAGATATTTTCACTTGGACTTCTTATTAGCATATCAAATTCAACATATTCAAAAATGAACTTCAGATCCCAATCTATACAGACTTGCATCACCATCCTTCTAGTCACTCATCCTTGAAACATAAGCATCATATTTGAATCTCATCTTTTCATCCCTCACATCTAGTCAGTTGATAAACTATCGATTTTTACTTGAACAATATTTCCTCCTTCAGCACATTTCTCTGCCCTCCTCAGCTTCTATGAAGTAATAAAAATTATACCCCATGCAGGGACACACTTCCTCCCCATCTCTGCCCATCAAAATTGGTTTCCCTTAATACCTAGATCAGATGCCACCTTATTCATTCATTCTCTTCCCTCTTTGAAATTGTTGATCACTCTCTTCTCCTTGATATTATATTGTCTTTTTTTGTGACACTATTCTCTCCTGGTCCTCCTCCTGCCTGTCTGACTGCTCCTTAGTCTGCTTTTCTGGATCTTCATCTAGGTCAAATCTGGCCCCTCCTCTCTCTATTAGACTATATCATTTGGCAACTTCATCAGTTCCTATGTATTCAGTTATAATTTATATGCTGATGACTCTCAATTCTAATGAACTAATCTTAACCTCTCTTTTGACCTCCATTCTCACATCACCAACTATTTATTGGATATCTCAAATTTGATGTTTGATATACATCTTAAATTCAATATGTTCATAACTAAACTGATTATCTTTCCCCTCTTCCTAAAATCCCTATTACTCATGGATATTGTTATTCTTCCAGTCATCTAGGTTGACAATCTAAGTGTCAATTCTTTACACTATTGAACCCCATATATCCAATCTACAGCCAAGGACCAACTGTTAATTTTACCTTTATTGCAAAGAAATTCCCAAATCCCATTTGGAGACTCTCCATATCAAAAGTTTCAGTCTCATGCTCTTGTCTTTCCAATTCCCTTTAATTCTAGTACCTTTCCTCCATTGATTATCTCCAATTTATCCATTACATATCATGTTTAGATGTAGTTACTTGTCAGTTCTCTATTCAGTTAGATTTTGAGCTCCTTAAAAACAGGGATTGTCTTGCCTTTCTTTGTATTTCCAGTGCTTATCACAGTACCTGATACATTGTAGATGCTAAATAAATTCTTGCTGACTAACCACCTTCACCATAGGCTGAAGTCACAACTCTTGTTTCCAATATTTAAGAGAACACAGAACTTCTCCTTTTCAATGATCTTATTCTGCCTAGAATCATACTTATTTATGTATCAGTCATAAGACTAGAAGCTCTTGGAGACTTAGGAGGATGTTGTTATTCATTTTTGTCCCCTTAGCAAAATGCCTTGTCAATATATGTTACATTCAGTTGGAATGAGTTGCCAATACCAACCAAGAATGTTGATGTAACCCTAAAATATTATATACATGATAAAGTGACATTCAGAGAGGAGTATGATGGTGGATTAAGAGCTGGAGTCTAGAACACTTAGGTTTCAGTTTCTGCTTCTGACCCATATTGGCTATGTGACTTGAAGGTAGTCACTTAACTTTTACATTCTCCAAGCAAGTACGTTGAAAAAAATGGGGAAAAGTTGCTGTTTTGCTTTGATATAGGGATTCCACTCACCTGGAAATTTTATTGTTAATTAAATCAAAAGTTAACTTCTTTCCTCTTTATCGCCCCACTAAAAAGTAATAATTAGTTAATTGTCTGGTTTCTTTGTCAGGAATTATAAAGTAACCCACAGATTGTTTGTATAGGTATAATAATTCTAGAAAACTCCTCAGAGGGAAAAAGGATGATTAAGCATCTGTCAAGTATATTATGGAAGAAATATTAGTGTAAAGTGGGATGCCGGATTATATGACCTCTAAGGTCCATTCCGACTCTAAGATTTTATGATTTTGTGTAACAAAATATTTCAGATACTGAAAAATAATTGTTAAGATAAAATGGTAAGAAATCATCCTGGAAAGATTTCTAAATCTCATTATTCTAATGACTTAGAAGTATATAATATAATATATTACATAGTACCAGAGGTCAAAGGACCGAGTTTAGCTTAGACTCCATCACTCTTTGTTGTTAATTAAGTCACTGAACCATTCTGTGCCTTAATTTTTCTAAATGTAAAGTAATAATAATAAAACACATGGAAACATTATTGTGGTCAATATAATAGTGATGTGTTTTATTCTTATGATTTTTTAAGTAGAGTAAGGAGACATTTTTTATCAGATTTGGGAAGATATTTATTTTGAGTTGAAGACAGTGAGCCAGTGGAAAGTACTGTGGTCTTGCTGTGCTGTATTCAGTGCCAGATTACCATAATGAAGAATATCCTCTCCACTATAGTAGTCTGCTAGAACCAACTCAAACCCTTTGATAATTGATACCTTTTCTGTGTGAGGATTTACATCACCAAGTTTACAAATGATGCAAACCAGGGATTGATTTATTGCTTTGTTGATAGTGTAAGCTTCATAAAATGAAGGATAAAATATTAATAATACATATAAAACTCAAAAGTGTGCCATGTATACATTTTTTTCCTGGAGAATAGATTGTTGAACATTTATCAGTATTCTATTGCATGTACATATCAAAGAACTTCTGATTCTTTCAAGTAAAATTCCTATTTATGATAACTTAACTTAGTTTCCTAAAACTTAGAAAGGATAAACTATTTGCTTGTGGTCATACAACTACCAGTATCAGACTTGGGATTTGAACTGAGATCTTCCTAATTCTGACATCGGCACTTTCTCCACTGTTATGATTTCTATGTTTAGGAAAATAATGTGGGGTAAATGACTTTAACTTTTGAGGATAATATCATGAAAAGAAAGAGTCCTGGCTAATGCAGTGACTGGAGAGAGAGAGAGAGAGAGAGAGAGAGAGAGAGAGAGAGAGAGAGAGAGAGAGAGANAGAGACAGAGAGAGAGACAGAGAGAGAGACAGAGAGAGAGACAGAGAGAGAGACAGAGAGAGAGAAACACAGAGATACATAGACACACAGACAGAGAGAGAGAATTATGCAAAATGGATCCTCATCATAATATTACCCAGAATACCACTTAGGTTTTATTTTTCTCTTTGATACTAGAACGTTTTAATTTTTGATGCCTGGAAGGTGTTGGGGTTATAATGAATTGCCTATTAACATTTTTTTATCTTCATTTCTTCCAGGCCCAAGTTCCAAGAGCCCAGACCTTGACTTCCTTTTGCTCCTGTCCACTTGACTCAGGACTTAGTGACTCTTGCTGGGGTAGGGAAAACAGAACATTCCCTAAAGATCTGTTTTCCTAACTCCCTACAAGGATTTGAAGAAATACTATTTTAATCGCTTGTTTTAGTTAACATTTTCTACAGATTTTGTTGCTCAGAATCTGAAACCTTGTGGCACAAACCCATTCTTTTAGAACCATGACAGAATTTAATTATTATATTGCATTCATTTCTTGATTATATGCAACATGAATAAATAGAAAGTGCATTTAATAAACTACCAAGATCAAATAAGAATCTCATAAAGAGGAATAATGAAAGGTTGGAAATACAATGCAATCAGATATCCCTAATGGAGATGATGACATTACATTATTACTGCTCAACCGATATAAATAAAAGTAAATATAGAGCAAAGACCTTGAATCCAAAATTTAATAATTTTTTATGTGGAAAATTTTTTTGTTGTTGTTCTAAAAGCAAAAAACAGAAGTTTCTTTTCTGATTATTTGTGTAAGAATCTTTAGAATTCCTCCTTTCTCTGTGTAGGCAAGTGAGTGTGAGAGCAAAAGCTGGATAGAGAACTGTTGTATGAGAAATATGAACATTTCCTTGATATTCCTTTTCTCCATCTTAAAAATAATCAATTTTTTTCATTTTTAAACTGCCTGGTAGGTGTTAAGTTACTGTGTTAAGCACTTTTAAAATATCTCATTTGATTCTTACTACTACCATGAAAGGTAGGTGCTATTATGATTCCCATTTTATAGTTAAGGAAACTGAGGCAAAGGGAGATTAAATGACCCAAGGTAAAAAACTAAGTGTCAGATTTGGGATTTGAACCCGAGACTTCCTGACCCCAGGCCCTCCATCCACTGAGTCAACTAGTTGTATCTAATTCACAAATGGGTACAATTTCTTGAACTATCTAAGTTGGTAAATATGAAAGAGACCTACCATGGAGACTTTCAAGGGGATGGAAAAAGTGGTAATCCCTCCATATGGAGTTCATTTCATGTGTTCTATTCCTTTGAATGTGACTGCAACTTCTCTAGCACAATAGGTCAGGGTCCTGAGGAATATTCCAATTCAAATAAGCCATCATAACTACCGAGCCTTAATTTTTAGTCTCTTGGGTGAAAAAAAGATTATTACCCCTATGTTTTTTATCCCAATGAAAGCCTAAGACTTGTATGTAAATTGTGATCTTTGGTTCTTTATTTCGAAAAAACTGAGGCCAAAAGAGTTCCAGAAATTTGTTCAATGTCACACAGCTTATCAGAGGTTTAGAATGGCTAGTTATTTTATTTTGTTTTGTTTTGTTTTTATTTTTATAATAAACTTATTTACACAAATCTAATCACATATTATAATGTCTCCTAACTGAATTAACCTATTATTTTACCTAAGTCACTTGATCTCTCTAGAACTCAGTTTCCTCATTTACAAAAAAGCAGAACTAAAATAAATGATCTGATTAACCTTGATTTCTTGTTTCTAAGTCTAGGATTCTTTTCACTAGGTCACATACCTGCTATGGATCCGGGGCACAGGTATTGAGTATTGAAATTGGTGGAGCATTTATAGTATGATTTGCAAAAGAAATTGCAATAGTACCAATGAGAAGAGACTTGTGGTAATAATCCAGTTTTCTTTCTGCTATTCATGTTGCATTTACTGGTTTTAGAAATAGAGGTCACCTTTTTTTTTTTAAATGTGTTGCTTAGCTCTGTGTTTGCAGCATTTCTACCCTTGTGTTATCAGGGAAAACATGCACAGGCTGTTTTTATTTCTAGTTCCATATTCTTGAGAAGTAAAGACAGCTGATACTTTAATGTTAAAAATCTCCCCAAACAATCTTAGTCCATTTGGGGGATTTGCATTGCATGAGTGATTTTTATTTGGTTTCTTTCTATTTATTCACAAATTCAATATTGCAGTCAAGGATATTTTACCACAAAACCATATGTACAATATGTAGAATTTAAAGCATTTTTTAAACTAAAGTGGATATTGGATAACCATTTCTTCTATTTTTCATTTCTTCTTGTGTGTTAAAAAGTTTTAATTTTTTTTGCTTTTCCTTGGTATGGGTGATTTTAATTGTGTCAAGTCTCATATGAAGCAGTTTGTGGTTTATTATTTGTGTAACTGGTTTCTCTTTGTGATCTTTTCATTTATTTAAATTATTGCTTTATTCCCCATGGGACTAGAGAAAAAAAGATGATGACTTAAAAGAGTAAAAAGTAATAAAGGTCCAGAGAAATATCTTCTTTTCTGAAACCAGGAGTTTACCATCTATCTCCTACATCCCTGGGTCCTGGGACCTCCTGGTGGAGATAGCAGGAAGTCACTCAAGAAGAAAGAAGTGGTAAAACAATATTGGGCAAATGGTATTGGGTGACCTCCCTGTTCTTCCATTTTTACAATGTGTATAAAATAAAGCATATAACCACAGAAAAGTTGACTATTGGTGTAATATCAACACAGACAGTTGACAGTAATCCTAGGGAGTTCCCCCTACAGATTAGATAGGTATTCTAGAGTTCAAATTGCCCCTTTTAATAATTCTCACCAATAAACTTTTATAATGCCTTTCTTTGATGCATCCAGAGTCTTGGTCAGAATATCTCACCAGTGGGTTTTTTGAAGCTACTACTTTATTGCTTTGGGAATGCCTAAACACGAGGATTGAAAAAATTGTTATGCATATGTCAAAGAGGTCTAGATGAGTCCATTGTGATCTTGGCCAGATAGGACATGTCACATAGTAGGTGAAATAATGAAATTCTATCTCTTACTGATCAAAATTAAAAAAAAAACCTCATAAATCCAAACTAAAACCTAACTAAAGCAAAAAAGAAACAAAACTTACAGAAACAAGTTATTTAGTTTTCTTATTTATTTGGCTCCAGGAATAAAACAAAAAATAAAATTGGGCAATTGTACATATCTCTGGAGAGAAGGTAGTTTAAATCTTCCACAAATGAATAGTACAAAGCATAAATCATAATATTTATATCTCATGTTAATATCTTACATTACGCAACCCTCAGTTGCGTAAAGTATTATTTCCCCCATTTCAGATAAAAAAGTGCTTAATAAATGACTGTTGATTTCAGTAATAAATGGAGTTGCCTTACCAGAAGTTCCTTATTCCAAAGACATTATACAATCCAGCTAAAGGGACATTGTTATATTATGCATATCAGTCTTTTCCAACTGAGAACAGCAATGACAAAATCTGTTAAAAAAGAAGTTACTGTTATCTCTTATTTATCTTTTCTTAACTTATTTCTATTTATTAGTTCTTTTTCTAGAATTGGACATATGCAAGTAATTCTTCAAATGGTATTTTAGTTGCTGAATATAATATTCTCTTAGTTCTTATTTCACTCTTTATAATATCATATAGATCTTTCCATGTTTTCCTAAAATTAGCATGTTTGTAATTTCTTATAGCATAGTAGTATTCCATCACAATTATATGGCAAAACTTATTTAGCCATACCCCAATTGATGGGTATCCCTTCAACTTCTAGTTCTTTGCCACCACAAATATTTTAGAACATATAGGTTCTTTTCCTTTTTTCTCTAACAACTTTAGGAAATAAATCCAATAGTGGTTTTGCTGAGTGAAAAGGTATACACAGTTTTGTTACTCTTTGAGATTAATTCCAGATTGCTCTCTGAAATTTTTGAATGATTTCACAGCTCCACTAACAACGTATTAGTGTCTCCATTTTCCACATTCCCTCCATATTTGTTATTTTGCCCTTTTATCATTTAATCAAGCTGATAAGTGTGAGATGATATCTAAGAGGTTTTTATTATTTGCATTTCTGTAATCAGTAATGATTTAGAGCATTTTTCATATGCCTATATATGACTTTGATTTCTTCATCCAAAAACTATCTGTTCATATTTTTTGAGAATTTCGGTTGGGGAATGGCTCATATTATATATTTGGCAAAGTTCTCTATATATTTTAGATATGATATCTTTATCTGAGAAAATGTTTATAAAAATCTCCCCTCCCAACTTATTGTTTTCCCTCTAAACTTGGCTACTTTAGTTTAATCTGTATAAATCTTTTTTAATTTAATGTATTTAAAATTATCCATTTTATATCTTATAATGCTTTCTATCTGTTGTGTATTCATAAATTCTCCCTATCCATAAACCTAAGAGGTAATGTGTTCCCTGTTCCATTACCCCTCTCTACTGTACCTGTGAACATTTTTTGTCTGTCTCACCCCTCAGCCAAGCCTTCCTATGTGAACACTCCCTCCCTCTGCTATCTGGGGGTAATAGAGGGGGCTGACAGGCAGCTTGAAGTTGCAATTTGGGCACACAGTCTAGAAAATGTTTGTCAATGCTGCTTTATGCTATAGTTTAAAATATGGTACTGCTAGAACTTCTTTAATTTTTTTCATTATTCATTTGATATTCCTGACATTTTGCATTTCCACATGAATTTTGTTACTTTTTCAACATCAATATAATAATTTTTTTTCCTAATAAATTGTGTGTTATCAACAGCAACGAGAGCAGCAGGTGATTTACTCATACATTCAGGGTCAGTGTTCGAACCCAAATCTTTTGGATTTTAAGGCTAGTTTTCCATCAGTTATACCACATTAATTTTAATGATTCCTGACAAATTATGATATATACGTTTTCATGTTTCCTTATGTCTTTCTTCCTAAGAAAAATTTCTTAATTTTTCCATCCATATATATTTAGTTGGTACAGTAGGTTCCTCTAAGAAAACCTCAGACCATTATGAAGTAAAGATGAGGCCTAGATATGGAGGAATGACAAGGAAAAATTATCTTTTGGATTTAATTGTATTTTCAATGAAGAACTTGTTTCTGAGACAGAAATGGTGAGAATCTTGATGTGTAAAAGGGGTAGTTGGTAACTTTTTTTCTGGAATTTGTGATATATAAAAAATCTGAGTTTAGTTTGACATATATCCATATATATGTGTGTGTGTATGTGTATATATATATATATATATAT
>NC_058133.1:368086637-368149137 GCF_016433145.1 Gracilinanus agilis | reverse complement strand
GTTGGAGCAGCTATGGGCTAACCACTGGTCTGGCTGTTCTCAGTTTTCTGTTTCTGGTCTTTTCAATCTGACACCATTAAACACCACTCAGGAGCCCCCAAAATAGAGAGCTGGCTCTCTATAAAGGGTTTTTGGTTTAGGATGTCCCAGAGAAGATTAGTATAATAATAGGCCAATGCAATATCATTTTCTTTCCAGAAATACTGGTAACATTAATTTTATAACAGTTCTCAAAAGCAAGTGGACAGAAGCAACAGCAAGACTAATTATAGCCAGGAGGATGGAACTTAGTTGATGTAGAGATGAGGCTACATACTTATAAGAATTTCAGTCAAGTACCTCAGCTCCTTTTAAGCACGATCTATAGAAAGCTGGTCTTATAGAGCATCAAAAACTCTATAGAAACTGGAATAGGTGGAAAAAATATTTAGAGATAAAGATTTTATCTTTAAAACAATTATTTCCTATGAAATGTTATTGACATTCTTTGTGATGACATTATTTAATCTTTCAGATCTTAATAATTTCTTCATATTCTATCTTTATTAATGCAATTTTATTGCATTATGGACTAAAAAGACTGAATTTAATGTTTCTACCAATGCACTTGCTTATGATTTTTATATGCTCCAACAAATGGTCAATTTTTGCAAATGTGCTATGTAAGAGTTAAATGGTACGAGTTTGACAGAAGTGAGGAGAGCAATTGAATAAAACACTTAGTTTAATTAGATAAGTACCGATAGAAAATAGAAAGGAGGAAAGGGAGATTATTATTCTAATACCCTATTACTATACCTAAATTCCTTACACTAACTCAAATTTCTAAAACCCTACTTCTAACTGTCTTCTGAGGACAGGTTCTTCTTGCCTGGCAAGACCAGGTCTATCTAACCCACATTATCTAAAATTGATTCACTAATTACCTGTGTTTCTAAATAAACAGACATTCACCACTCACGAACTCCTTAAATCTGTTTCCAGAGACAACTGTCAGTATTACACTGCCAGTAGCCCCTTGCCTAAGAGACAGACAGACTTCCTGTTCTTTCCAGATCCCAAGGCAAAAAACCTAACTTCCAACTGTAAGATTGGACTGAATGATTGATGGTACGGTCCAGTTAACAATATTTTCTCTAGGTCCCTGAACTGAGAAATGGCAGGACAGGCTTCACAAAAGGGAGGGGTTAAAGTGAGGGAGTAGAATCTTCCTCCACCTCCACACAGGGGTGTTAAAATCAGTTACTGATATCTTCCAGTCAAGCAATGGAGACTAGATCTGGCTAGGTAAATTCAGGATTCAAGCTGGTATTGGTAAAGACTAAAACCCTTATGATAATATCTTTCTCTGTATGTATTATTTCTCCACAGGATAGAAATAGGTGAATCTTGATTTCTTCAGGAGCATCCCACTGGCTCTGAAGACAGGATCAATTTCAGAGCCACTAGAAAGAGAAACTTGGCTTATAGAAGGTATGAGAATCATCCCAAATAATCTGTAACAAAGCTCAGTTTCTAAATAGTAAAGGTTTAATGGTTTCAGGGAATAGGAAAAAGAGAAATGGTTTAGGAATGAAAGGAAAGGGAAAGCTATCTAAATCAGCTATATCTAAGTAAGCAGCACCTCCCCCCCACAAGGGGGAAATGTATAATGAATGGCTTGACTCCAAACTAACTCCCTAAAATAGTCTTCTCCCAAGTCTTATGCAACTGAATTGAAGGTATATAGTTGGTTTTGTTGAAGATCTACTAGAGCTCAGCTATGGAGATAAATCAGCTCTCGCAGTCAGAGAAACAGTCTCTCTTGCCCTTGAACCCAGAGGGTGATTTCCAAGAGAGCCCCTGCAAGAAGGCTGACCTGGCTTTTTACATTAGGTCTCCAACTGCCCCTAACTGCCCCCTCCCTTGGAGTTCTCGGGGGCAGTATGGAATTATGTGAACCAGCTTCATCCCCTCTCGTGGTCATGGATGTTACACAACTGATTCATTCCTTATCTCTCCCCTTGTCTCCTTGGATCTTCAGCTCTAGCTCACTGGCCCCTTTCAGTTCTGCTCCACTTAGAAATCCTGCTCTCTTCTGCCTCTTAAAGAGACAGAGGGAGAGATTAAGAAAATCCCTTTAACAGATTTATTGATACTTAAAAATTAAATATTCTCTTTAAAGTTCCCATTTAAGGAAATAGTTCATACCTAGTTTTCCAATAGTATTCAGATTTATTTTACTTAATTCAGATTCAGCTTTTTGTTAGAAGTCTTTAAATCTGAAAGAAATATGTTAAATTCTCCAGCAATTAATTTTTTTACTCTAGAGAATATGTTTCTATAATTCTGTTAGTTTTTTTTAAATTAAGTAGTTAAACATGCTTATTGGGGAATCTATCTACAGAAGTGCTGTTTTTTCATTTTCTATGCTACCTTTATGCATGATGAAATTTCTCTTTTATCTTTTAATCATGTCTATTTTTACTTTCAGCTTCTCTGAGACTACAATTGTCACTTATGTGTTTTTTTTCTAGTGAAACATAATCAATTCTACTCTTAATCCTTCATTTTAACTCTCTATGAATCTTAAGTGTGTTTCTTGTAAACAAGAAATCAATGAGTTTTTGTTTTCTGATCTATTATATAGAACCAGAGTACATGATTATGATTGGGGCTTTTCTCAGTTCTTTTAATATAGATGAGGGCTGTAAAGTATTTTCTTTACGATAGCATCTTCCAATTTGCTAGCCCTAAAGTTCCTATCTCATCTGGCATGAAAAAATCAACCCCAGTCTCATGCTACTGTGTGTGTACAAAGAGACATATATATGTATATTCACACACATACATAAATGTATGATATATGTGTCTATCTGTATACACAATCTCTGTCATTCCAATACTCTTTTTGATGATTGATTTAATCTCATTTATATTCATAGTTATATGGATCCTTTTTTTTTAATTGAATAATTTTACTATATTTGTTCTGTTTCCTTCTGACCCTTTGTAGGAATTACTGCTATGTAATTCTTCCTTTCTCTTTCCTCACCAATTTTTTTCCTGCTTTAGATATGAGTAAGATTAATGAGAATTTCTCTCTTCCTGCTAATACTAATATCCCTGAATAGTCTTCTCTTATGGTGTTCAAATAAGAAATAGTAAGTTCCTACACTATCCTCTCCATTACTTCCCTAGGTTATATTCCTTCCTTCCTTCCTTTCCTTCCTTTTTTTCTGTTTTTTCCAAACCTCTCTTTTATTTTAAGATTTTCCAGCTTCTATTTTAAACTATTTAATATTCTTATAAATCTTTCATTGAGCACACTCCTTTCATTGCTCTTCTCTTCCTTCATTTTATTTATTAGACTTTCTAATCACTCTCATTCTTTTTTTCAGGAGAAATTCCTGAAAATTCTTCTATTTTTTCCTTCCTCTCTGTCTTCTTCCTGTCCCCATCTCTCTTTTTCCCCTCCTCTCTGTGATATATAGCTCTATAAATATTTGTATCTAAATATGATTAAATAATTAGATATATCTATATGGATATCTAAATATAGGTATAGCCATATATCCCCATAGCCCCCAATTTCAATGTTTAAAAGTAAAAGTTGGACAGACAGATAGATAGATGGATAGATATGCTTCCTATATGCCAACATTGTGCATATTGAATTGGCCATGCATACTAACTCTGGGAAGTAGATACTATTATTATATCCTTTTCATAGTGTAAGAAATAAAATGGATATAAAGGGATAGATTTAAAAATATCATGGTATTAAAAGATTTATTGGTAGCCATTAGAAAAATGAAGCCACGTGTCATATTAAGAGTTATTTTAAAAGAAACACCATCACCTCCATCACCATGCTGCTTCAGCCAGAAAAAAAGAGAGTGTCAATCCTGACACTTCCTTTTTATTCTTCTATCTATGTTATTATGCTTCCTGTCTACATGATTACACAAGCCAGGAATAATGGGAAATGTAGTTTGAAAGAGTTCTAAACTTAAGTTTAGATCAGAGACCTCAAAATTAGTTCAAGGACCCCAAAATTTCCAATACCACACTCCCCCATGAAGAGCAGAGAAAGACTGGTCTCCCTGGAAGCTCTTGTAAACATAACTAACTTGTAAATTATAGAAATTTGGGAATAAAAAGAAAAGAGGACAAAATCAATGATCCAATGATTGCTAGGCACATTAACAAGAAGCCAATTAGGGAGCAGTCCCCTTTGGCATAATAGTGTACATTCAATACAAATGCATTCAACTCCCCATAGTTCAGTCAACTGCATCCCAAAGTTCATTTTGGATCTTCTTGATAAAGTTTAGGTTTCTACAGGTATCTTCATGGTGCCTTCTCCAAACAGGTTTGTTGTCTGGATTCTGGGGAGATGACAAATTTCTCATCCTAAAATTACTCTCAAAATAATTTAAATTTTACATTATAGATTATATTACAGACATTTTGATTATAAAATACACATACCCCTCTGAGGAAAATTAATAACACATTCTCCCCTGAAGAAGGTTAAGGCCAACACCCAGATCAACTAAGGATACATGGCTGAGTTATGGGCTTGTGTGAATCAATTGGCAAAAGAAATAAAGATAAAAAAAATCCAAATAAAAGACGAAAAATAACTTGTGAATGAAATGTAAAATGTCAAAATCTTATGTGCAAAAATGATAGGAAAAATAAACTTATAGAGGTCCTTGACTCAAGGCCCAATTAAAGTGATTTAAGCAATTGTGCAATTACCCATTCAATAACCATGACTACAGAAAGTTGCACATTTATAAGAGAAAGAAAAGGACCAAATTTCATGGGAAAAGAGAAGTGTCTTTTCCTGGTCTGATTTGCTTTGACTATTAGGGATAGGGTGAGCCATACTGATAGCCAACCCTTGGTACTTGATTAGGATGAAGCTCAGGGAATTCTGGCCTCTAACATATGTCAGAAAAGCTGCAACCCCAAACTTCAAACACTAGTTTCAAATCCTTCAGCATTGGCATAGAAACTTCTGTCAATCCTACCTGGATTGGTATGGTCTCTTTTGACCTTGTGCTGCTAGGCACTGTGCAATTTCTCACCAATTCCCTTTGGACTGGGTGGTCTCCTGGACCTTGTGGCTCTTTTGCTCCCTTCTCCTGGAATCAGACAGAATCATTAATCATAGTTCCATAATATTTAGCAAATATTGGCAATTTACCATAATCTAAGGCTTTTGGGATATGCATTAATATGATAGCAGTTATATATTTATAGTAAACTTATATTACTGTAAAATAAAAAAGGATTAACATTGATTATATGTACTTTAAGTACAAGAAATGAGAAAAAGAGAAAAAAAACTCAAATACTGTATTGCACATAGAAGGTGAAAAAATAAAAGAATGTTTGAAAAATAAAAAAATATAGCTTAGAATTAGTGAAAAGTTTTTTCACCCCAAAATGAGATCCATTTCATTTTAAACTTTTCCATGAACTCCTATGAGTGTAAATGGCTTTTACAAAATAGCAGATTTATAATGCAATTCAAATAAAGTACCAAAATTTCAATAATACATTTAAAGACAATAGCAAACAAACACATTTTATATATAACCACTTGCTGTGATGTTTAAAAAATCAATACTTGTCACAAATTCAATAGGTATAGCAAATCATTCAACTTTGGCTGAGATATTTTTAACAAAATCCATTACTGCCTCCATCCAAATGGGGGGCAGAGCCTAAAAAAATCTGACAAAATCATTTTGGATTTAAAATATCACCAGGAATTCTAGATCTTTCTGATGAGAAAATAAATTAAAATAGAGTTAAAATATCATGCATATAGACACTCTTTTGGCTTCCTGATTTTATATATAAAATTTTGGGGGGAGGAAGGGGGCTAGAGAAGCTCTCTTCAGGTTAAAAGTCCTTAATGTCTAAGAGGAAAAACACCTGGGCTTCCCTTTAGGAGGCTAATTATTGTCTAAAAGGAAACACACTCAAAGCAGCTAAGTAAGGACTGTTCCCAGTGAAAAAGAAGTGGGGTTATACTTTCTAAGTCTCTGCAGCTCCAGGAATGGCCATAGTCCTCATATGGAAGTATTAGTAGAAGTAGCTGGAATTCAGGCAGGGGTCAAGTGTCTGACATCCAAGGGGATGGGGAATTGGAATCAGGAATGGCAGGGAATAGCTAGGATCTGGGATCTGGTGGGCAGGTGGCAGTGGGAAGATAGGGAAGGTCAGCAGCAGTAATGAGTCTAGGGAGGGTCCAACTTGAGGTGCTGGCACTGGCAGTCAAGAAGCCTGGAGCTATCAGCAAAAGCATGACACTTCCCAAAAAAATTAACTTTCCCCTTTCCCTAAAAAGTAACTGCATGGCTGGGGAGAATGGGGAGAAGAGAAAAAACAAAAATGAAAACACAAAAATGGCAGAAGCAGGTCTGAAGCTCTGGAGAGAATTTTGAGTTCTTTCAAAGTTATGCCTGTGGGGGGAGGGTAAAAAATCATGGCAGAAGAAGTGTGGCTTGTTAGGCTATCTAAAAAAAAATGAGAGTTCTTTATCCAAAAACTTCTGGTCACCATCAATGTAAGAAATAAAATGAATATTAAATGTAAGGATTAAAAATGATAAAGGCTGATATTATGAGGAAAAGTAATATTTTATTTAGGCCCATGTTGATAGAATAAAATCGGACCATGTGCCTGGCTAAGATCTATTCAAACTGCCCGCCAGTCCATACCTCCTATCATCTTGTCTGCTTTGTACGAAAGAAACTGAGCCCAAGCTCCACCCCAAACAAGCTCTACTTTGGTTCACTTTGGTTGATGTAATCACATCAGAAACCAGAAACCCATTGGATCACAGGAAATGTAGTCTCAAAGTCCCCCACATATCCACAGGAAGTTTGTCATATGTCTACATATCTTGAGGCTTAATACTTCTAAAGAGAACCCCAGAAATTCTAAATAATACAAAAGGGATAGATTTTAAAATATCATGGCATTAAAAGATTTATTGGTAGCCATTAGAAAAATGAAGCCACGTGCCATATTGAGTCATTTTAAAAGAACCACCATTTCTTCCATTGCCATGCCGCTTCAGCCAGAAAAAAAAGGGAGAGTGACAATCCTGGCACTTCCTTTTTATTCTTCTCTCTATGTTATTATGCTTCCTGTCCATGTGATTACGCATGCCAGGAATCATGGGAAATGCGGTTTGAAAGAGCCCTAAACTTCCATAGGAAGTTTAGATCAGAGACCTCAAAATTAGTTCAAGGACCCCCAAATTTTCAATGCCACAATAGTCAAAGAAACTGAGGAATACTGAGGTTAAGTGAATTGCCCAAGGTCACACAGATAATAAGTATCTAATGGTGAATTTGCACCCAAAGTTTCCTAACTTCAAACCTAGGACTCTGTCTATTGCCACAAAATATACCTAACTATAAAACAACAGTGAACAGTGGGGTTTAGAAAGGAGGTAATTGCATGGGGACAGATTTCATAAGTTAGGATAATCATGGGCTTATTGAGTTTGACTTTATTTCTTTACTCTTTTGACTTATCTTTTCTTTCCTCTCCCTCCATCCATGGAGTCTTAATTCTGAATTTATTCCTATTGTGGTTTAGAAGATGACCCTGCTAGAGATGGTTAAAGTCTGCTGTGCTTATCACTACAAACACATATTTATACACACACACACACATATACACACAAACACGTGTATATGTGTGTGTTTATATATGAATATGTACAAATTACTTTAATTTTATATTTTTAAATGCCTAAGTGTCTACTCCTTCTTCCCCTAGACCTGAGCCAGCTGGAATCTATGAAGTCATGGCAGAAGCAAATATGGCTACTCACAGGGAACTCTGCTTGAGATTCAGATTCCAGTGGTTATTCTGAGAGATGCTCCCCTGGTTTAGCAAAATGAGATCACTAGTCCTTCCCTTCAGGGGTGCTTTGTAGATTTCCTCTGTTTGCTCTATCTCCTGTCCCCAGGGCCTTCAGAGGTGGGACTAAGGCCAGGGAAGTCAGAAACCATCCTCCCTAGTTGTCCTTGACTATTGAACTTCTCTCCTGGTCTCCTAATCTGTTTTTGGTACTTTTATCATTGATTTTATGTATGTGTATGCACATACATAAAATCAATGATAAAAGTACACATATATATGTAAATACATATATATATATATATATATATATATATATGTAAATGGGGGATTTTAGGAGGCTGAGTAAGCATCATATCATACTCCACTGTCTTCCCACAATCAAGGTTTATACCTTAGGTTTTCATTTTTTATTTATTTGAAGTTTACTTAAAATGATTTCCCCTTCTTTCTATTTTATTTATGTGTGTGGTTTTGGGGTTTTTTTTGGTACCATTTGACACATTTCTTGCTGTTTTAAATATGCATAATTTTATTCCTCCTTTCAAGAAGTGATATAAATCAATATGGAGTCAGGTAGGTCATACAATGAACCTGGGTCTAGAATCAGGAAGACTTCCTGAAGTCAGGAAGTCAAATCCAATCTTAGGTACTGGTTATTGTATGACCTTGGATAAACCATTTTTTTTCTCTATCCTCCTCAGTTTTACATATCAGTGAAATAATAATGGTTAACTTCTCCCAGGATTGTTGTGCTGATCAAATGAGAAATATTTGTAAAGTGCTTAGCAAAATGATTATTACATGGTAATTTCTTCATATATTCTTCCTTCCTTTCATTTTTGAGTATCATATTTCATCTTTTCTTTTCTCATTGTTGATAAGGATCACAAATCAACAAGAATCTCATGAAGAAACATGTTACTCCCCTCCTGATGGAAAGGTGACTGAATAAAAGGTAGAAGATTGAGACTTTTTGGGGAGGAAATTGGGCATGGTCAATTAAGGAATTAGTTTTGCATGATTTTGCATGTTTATAACAGGAACTTTTTTTTTCTTTCTTTCTTAATTAGGAGGTAGAAATTGAAGGAAAAAATGCAGATCTCCATCATTTGAAAGACTTGGGAACTCTATTTATTGCCATGATGAACTAGGGGTCAAAGGGAATGAAGATAAATATGGAACATACCTCCTGACAGGTGGCAAATTCAAAATGCTGAAAAAGATATATTTTTGAATTAGGATAATGTGGGATTCTGATTTTATGGGCCATATATGTATTAAATTATTTTCTTCTCAATGGGGCTGTAAAAGGTGGAACAGAATAATAAAAACAAATAAAAACAAAAATCACAAAAAATGCAAAATAAAACAAAAAATTAAAGAAAATAAGGTTATTGTGCTACTATATGCTACTACTTGCATATATATAAGGTTTACATGTAAAAAAGTTAATGGTTTATTATGTAAGCATCTTCTTTGTAAACTGAAAGAAATGCTTGTTCACAATAAAACAAAATAGCTTTAAAATGGTATGTAGGTTTCATTATGTTCTTTGGAGAGATTTCCTCTTTTTTACCCCCAATTTTCTTTGCAAAAAATTCATCTTATTGATGCTCTTTGTCTTTATCTCTCTATCATTGCTGGACACAGGTCTCCATAACCATTTCCAGATTGAACTTGGAAAAATTTGCCTTGAGGAAAAAAAAAAGAAAAAAATTAAGAAAAAAACAAAATGTNATAAAGGCTGATATTATGAGGAAAAGTAATATTTTATTTAGGCCCATGTTGATAGAATAAAATCGGACCATGTGCCTGGCTAAGATCTATTCAAACTGCCCGCCAGTCCATACCTCCTATCATCTTGTCTGCTTTGTACGAAAGAAACTGAGCCCAAGCTCCACCCCAAACAAGCTCTACTTTGGTTCACTTTGGTTGATGTAATCACATCAGAAACCAGAAACCCATTGGATCACAGGAAATGTAGTCTCAAAGTCCCCCACATATCCACAGGAAGTTTGTCATATGTCTACATATCTTGAGGCTTAATACTTCTAAAGAGAACCCCAGAAATTCTAAATAATACAAAAGGGATAGATTTTAAAATATCATGGCATTAAAAGATTTATTGGTAGCCATTAGAAAAATGAAGCCACGTGCCATATTGAGTCATTTTAAAAGAACCACCATTTCTTCCATTGCCATGCCGCTTCAGCCAGAAAAAAAAGGGAGAGTGACAATCCTGGCACTTCCTTTTTATTCTTCTCTCTATGTTATTATGCTTCCTGTCCATGTGATTACGCATGCCAGGAATCATGGGAAATGCGGTTTGAAAGAGCCCTAAACTTCCATAGGAAGTTTAGATCAGAGACCTCAAAATTAGTTCAAGGACCCCCAAATTTTCAATGCCACAATAGTCAAAGAAACTGAGGAATACTGAGGTTAAGTGAATTGCCCAAGGTCACACAGATAATAAGTATCTAATGGTGAATTTGCACCCAAAGTTTCCTAACTTCAAACCTAGGACTCTGTCTATTGCCACAAAATATACCTAACTATAAAACAACAGTGAACAGTGGGGTTTAGAAAGGAGGTAATTGCATGGGGACAGATTTCATAAGTTAGGATAATCATGGGCTTATTGAGTTTGACTTTATTTCTTTACTCTTTTGACTTATCTTTTCTTTCCTCTCCCTCCATCCATGGAGTCTTAATTCTGAATTTATTCCTATTGTGGTTTAGAAGATGACCCTGCTAGAGATGGTTAAAGTCTGCTGTGCTTATCACTACAAACACATATTTATACACACACACACACATATACACACAAACACGTGTATATGTGTGTGTTTATATATGAATATGTACAAATTACTTTAATTTTATATTTTTAAATGCCTAAGTGTCTACTCCTTCTTCCCCTAGACCTGAGCCAGCTGGAATCTATGAAGTCATGGCAGAAGCAAATATGGCTACTCACAGGGAACTCTGCTTGAGATTCAGATTCCAGTGGTTATTCTGAGAGATGCTCCCCTGGTTTAGCAAAATGAGATCACTAGTCCTTCCCTTCAGGGGTGCTTTGTAGATTTCCTCTGTTTGCTCTATCTCCTGTCCCCAGGGCCTTCAGAGGTGGGACTAAGGCCAGGGAAGTCAGAAACCATCCTCCCTAGTTGTCCTTGACTATTGAACTTCTCTCCTGGTCTCCTAATCTGTTTTTGGTACTTTTATCATTGATTTTATGTATGTGTATGCACATACATAAAATCAATGATAAAAGTACACATATATATGTAAATACATATATATATATATATATATATATATATATGTAAATGGGGGATTTTAGGAGGCTGAGTAAGCATCATATCATACTCCACTGTCTTCCCACAATCAAGGTTTATACCTTAGGTTTTCATTTTTTATTTATTTGAAGTTTACTTAAAATGATTTCCCCTTCTTTCTATTTTATTTATGTGTGTGGTTTGGGGGTTTTTTTTGGTACCATTTGACACATTTCTTGCTGTTTTAAATATGCATAATTTTATTCCTCCTTTCAGGAAGTGATATAAATCAATATGGAGTCAGGTAGGTCATACAATGAACCTGGGTCTAGAATCAGGAAGACTTCCTGAAGTCAGGAAGTCAAATCCAATCTTAGGTACTGGTTATTGTATGACCTTGGATAAACCATTTTTTTTCTCTATCCTCCTCAGTTTTACATATCAGTGAAATAATAATGGTTAACTTCTCCCAGGATTGTTGTGCTGATCAAATGAGAAATATTTGTAAAGTGCTTAGCAAAATGATTATTACATGGTAATTTCTTCATATATTCTTCCTTCCTTTCATTTTTGAGTATCATATTTCATCTTTTCTTTTCTCATTGTTGATAAGGATCACAAATCAACAAGAATCTCATGAAGAAACATGTTACTCCCCTCCTGATGGAAAGGTGACTGAATAAAAGGTAGAAGATTGAGACTTTTTGGGGAGGAAATTGGGCATGGTCAATTAAGGAATTAGTTTTGCATGATTTTGCATGTTTATAACAGGAACTTTTTTTTCTTTCTTTCTTAATTAGGAGGTAGAAATTGAAGGAAAAAATGCAGATCTCCATCATTTGAAAGACTTGGGAACTCTATTTATTGCCATGATGAACTAGGGGTCAAAGGGAATGAAGATAAATATGGAACATACCTCCTGACAGGTGGCAAATTCAAAATGCTGAAAAAGATATATTTTTGAATTAGGATAATGTGGGATTCTGATTTTATGGGCCATATATGTATTAAATTATTTTCTTCTCAATGGGGCTGTAAAAGGTGGAACAGAATAATAAAAACAAATAAAAACAAAAATCACAAAAAATGCAAAATAAAACAAAAAATTAAAGAAAATAAGGTTATTGTGCTACTATATGCTACTACTTGCATATATATAAGGTTTACATGTAAAAAAGTTAATGGTTTATTATGTAAGCATCTTCTTTGTAAACTGAAAGAAATGCTTGTTCACAATAAAACAAAATAGCTTTAAAATGGTATGTAGGTTTCATTATGTTCTTTGGAGAGATTTCCTCTTTTTTACCCCCAATTTTCTTTGCAAAAAATTCATCTTATTGATGCTCTTTGTCTTTATCTCTCTATCATTGCTGGACACAGGTCTCCATAACCATTTCCAGATTGAACTTGGAAAAATTTGCCTTGAGGAAAAAAAAAAAGAAAAAAATTAAGAAAAAAACAAAGTGTAAATCTCTACAACTAATAATAGCAATGAATCATTAATTGTAAGAGAAATGCAATTCCAAAAAACTCTGAAGTTTCACCATGAACCCAATAATTTTGCACAAATGGTAAGAGATTGAACTAGTCACTATTTTTGGTATCTGGGAAATTTAGGTATACATATATTTTAATAGATCTTTTAACCTATAATATTGCTTCTTTGAATTGGGAATTTTTCCTTGATCATTTCCTTGATATCTCTGCAATTCCAGACTATTTCCTACCAAATTCATGTTTGCTACCACTGTACATTTATTTCCTGTACTCTCCTCTCGTGGTTGATATTGTTGTTGATAATATTTTACTTGGGGTTCAAAATGCATAGGCTCTTGCTCTAAATGCAGTGCTTGTCTTTTTTTCCACATATACACAAATATTTAGCTATATAGGAACAATGATGCTGAAATAGTATAGTAGAGGTACAGTGTGCTATTCAAGGTTATAGGAAAGAAATGTATGTTCTTCTTAACAAGCCTTAAAGGTTCAACACCCATGCTTTACAGGTGGGGAAATTGAGGCACAATGCAGATTGTGACTTGACTAAAGTCACACTAGTAGCACTAGTAGCAGTTATCAGTATTGATGATTTTGAAGTCTTAAATCCATCATTTATCCCATCATATCATGCTGCATCTAAAACATGGACAAATCATCCATTTTCATCTTCAAACACATTTTTTTAGAAAATGGTTTTCAGTTCTATCTTCCTGATTTTATTTGTAATATATAGAAAAATATTCTCGATGTAGCAAAGAAGTAATAAGATCTTCTTACAACTTTAGAATCACAAAATAAGGAGAATGGTGTAGTGGGAAAACCACTGGAAAAAATTCAGGAGATCTAGGTGTCAATCTTGGAAATGTCACTAAATAGTGGTGTTATTTTAGACATCAGTTCCATCAATCCTATTTATAAGAGAAACTTGAAGTATTCCCCCCTGTTTTCTGCTTTCCTTCTAAATTTATCAACATTCATTTTGTTGTCGCAAAACTACTTAATATTAATTATGTAGTATTATGTAGTTCATAATATATATTATATAATTTATATTTATATAATTTATATTACATAATATGGCTAACATAATAATATAGCTTATATTACATAATCAAAATGTTCAATTTTATACATTGTTATCTATCTTTTCTTTAGTTCTAAATTTTTCCCTTATCCATAGATCTGACAGATAAATTATATTGTAACCTCCTAATTTAATTATGGTATCACTCTTTAGGTAACAATTATGTACCTGTTTTTATATTAACTTGGTATATGATCTGAGTTGTTGGACTATATCTAGTTTTTGCCTGCTTTCCATTTTTGCAGCAGTTTTTATTGAATAGTGATTTCTTGCCCCCAAAACTCAGGTCTTTGTGTTTATTAAGCACTAGATTACTATGGTCATTTACTAGTGTTTATTTTGTACCTAATGTATTCCACATATTCACCACTTTATTTCTTACTTTGACCCAGATTGTTTTGATGATAACTACTTTGTAATACAGTTTGAGATCTGGTATCACTAAGCTACCTTTCTTCATATTGTTTTTTCATTCATTTTCTTAATATTCTTGAGCTTTTGTTCTTCAAAATGAATTTTGTTATTTTTTCTACCTGTATAAAATAATTTTTGGTAGATTGGTTTGGCATTGAATAAATAATTAAATTTATGTAGAATTGTCATTTAAAATATTCTCTCAGTCTGTTTATGTGAAATTAATATTTTCACACTTGTTTAGATCTGACTGTGAAAAGTGTTTTGTAATTCTGTTCATTGGTTTGTCTCAATAGGTAAACACTAAAATATTTTATATTGTCTATAGTTATTTTATTTTTTAAATCCTTTTCCAGACTATATGTTAAAACAAATTTAATAATATTTTCTGACATTTTGAAATCCATATTCTCTCTTCATCTTCCCACCTTAAGATGGCAGGTAATGTGATATAGGTGTTACATGTATTACCATAAAATACATACTTTCCATATTTCCACATTCATCATGTTATAAAAGGAGATAATATATCACTTAGGCTAGAAAAAAGTTCATGGAGGAAATAAAACGAAAAATGGTAGGCTTCAGTTTGCATTCACACTGATCCTTCCAAGATGGTGTATATCTGCCCTCCCCCCCTTTTTTTTTCATAAGTCCCTTGGAACTGACCAGGATCCTTGCATTGTTGATAATAGTTAAATCATTTATGGCTGATCATCATACTCTCTGTTTACCGTGTGCAATGTTTTCCTGACTGCTCACTTCACATGTCTTTCCAGGTATTTTTTCGTTGGTGATAATCTTGTTTATTACAATTATTTTAAATGGAATTTTTTTTTCTTTCTCTTGCTGCTGAACTTTGTTGTTATGTAGAAATGCTGATGACTTATGTGAGTTAATTTTGTATCCTGAAACTTAGAAGTTATTAAGTATCTCAACTAGTTTTTTAGTTGATTCTCTAGGGTTCTCTAAGTATGCCATCATATCATCTGTAAAGAGTAATAGTTTAGTTTCCTCATTGTTTATTATAATTTTTTCAATTTCTTTTTCTTCTTTTCTAGCTATACCTAGCATATCTAGTACACTATTGAATAATAGTGATGATAGTAGCCTTCCTTGCTTCACCTCTGATCTTATTGAGAAGGTTTCTGACATCCCTATTGCAAATAATACTTACAGATGGTTTTACAAAGTTGCTATTTTTCATTTTAAGGAAAGTTCCATTTATACCTGTGCTCTAGTATTTTTAAAATAATGGATGCTGTATTTTGTTAAAAGCTTTTTCTCTATTTAAGTTATCATGTGACTTTTTTAAAAACATCATTTGGTTGTAAATTGGCAAAGCCAGGCAAATCTCTGCTTTTCCTCTACCATCTTAGCTCCATCCAGAGTTGCCTCATATTTTAAAGATAAGCTCTAATAAATAAGATTATCTCTTAGATCAACATTCTATAGCTCTGTCAGTAGTCACATAAAAAAGTGCTTTTTTGTTAGTAATTAGAGAAATGAAATTTAAAACAATTTTGACATCCTGCTTCACATACTTATCAGATTGGCTAAGATATTAGTAGGAAAATGACAAATGCTGGAGAGGATATGGAAAAATATTTACACTAATACACTGTTGGTAGTGTTGTGAACTGGTCTATGCATTATGGAAACCAAATTAGAACTATGCCCAAAGGGCTATAAAAACTGTTCCTACCCTATACCACTATTGTGACTATAGAAAAAGAGATTAAAGAAAAAATAAAAACTCCTTCATGTATAAAAATATTTGTAGTAGCTCTTTTTTTGTGGTTGCAAAGCATTGGATATTGAGGAGATTGCCGTCCATTGGGGGTTGTCTGAACAAGTTTTAGTATGAATGTGATGGAATACTATTGTGCAATAAGAAATGATGAAGGGGGATGTATGTATTCAGAGAAACCTGGAAAGACATATGAATTGGCATGAATTAAAATGAATAGGAGCCAGAGAGCATTGTAAGAAGTAACAGAAATTTTGTAATAACGATTGACTATGAAAGACCAATGTTTGACCAATATGATGATCAAAAACAATTCTAAAGAACTCTTTAAAAAAATGAAATCCACCTCCAGAAGGAGAAATGATGAGCTCTCACTTCAGGCTTAATCATATTTTCACTTTATTTTTCTTTCCTCTTTTACAACGTGGGTAACATGGAAATTTGTTTTACTTGACTTTACATATATCATGTTGATTACCCTCTCAATAAGTTAGTTAGAGAAGGGTTTTCATTTATTTATTTATATATTTAAAATAAGTATCCTTTAATTCTGTTTCTTTGATTCTTAAACTTGTTTGTGTGTATCGTGAACACTTTAGCATTCTGATAAAATCTATCAAACCTATCTCAGAATAATTTTTTTCTTATCCACATTCATAATTGAAGGAAGTTATAGTTTAATGAAAACACAATATAACTGTTTTTTCCATTTAAGTTCATAGATAGCCAGAAATCTCTCCACAGACCCATATCAAGAATGTTTCTTCTAAGATTTTATGTCCAAGATATTCATTATTCCATCAGAGGCATAATGATAATGTATTATATTGGGATAGACTTTGAGTAGATTGATTACACATCTATTCAAGCACCTCTAGGGTTATATTTATAAATCAGAGTTAAAAGATGCCTCTTCATTTGGTTATAAATCCTTCTGATACATCTTGACATCTGCTAGACTTGGCCTTACCAGATCATGAGATGGGATAACTATGAAACTTGACAAAAAAAAAAAAGATCTAAAAAACCATCATTTTTTAAAATTTCCATTTGCCTGGCATTCTTTCCCTTTCTGAAAGTAATCTCATTATTTTATTAAGTAAATGCTTTTATATACTATATGATCTTTTAGGAGTTTGGAGCACTTCAACCTATATATTACTACTGACTATTTTAAGTAGCATTAAGTAAGGATGCTTACTAATTTGGTTGTCTAATCTGTTTGTCTCATTCATTTTCAGTGCTTCAAATCAGAAATAATGTTTTTCTTTTGGGTGATTCTAGAAGGAAAATTGTTTAAAAGATTTCTGGAGGTCAAAATGAGATACAGACTATTAGCACATTGTGGGTGATCCACAATAAATTTGCTTAAGGTTAAGTTTTGAATAAGTTCTAGTCAATAGTCAAAGTATCTTATTCAACCATGTTTAGTATTGCTTATGTGTGTTCTTTCTCATTCTTTCTTACCTTGCAGGTGGTGCAATGCATTTAAACAATCTCAAAACTGACAGATTTCACACAATGCAGTTACAGATGCCTCTATCCTGAGGAGTAATCTCTTCAGGTACAGTACATTGTTACCCAGGGAAATATCGTATGAACTCATGCAAACATAGAGTTTTTATGGATTTCATTATCAAATGAGAACATTAGGCAAGAATCTGGCAGAGAAAACCTAATCAGGATTTATAATTAAGTGAGAAGAGCATTTACAAACTTGATTATAATTGTAGGGTTTCTAGGCCCTTTTCCAGACATCACCCATTTGTAGTTTAAGGACTGGTATATCAAGATTTTTTAAATGATTTCAACAACAGTTGCTAAATATTAACAAGTTTAATCTACAAATAAAACATTTTAATCCATTTCCAGAATGACAGTCTAAATGAAACTTCTGATGGTCCCTGACAAGAATTTTTTGAAAATAATTATGAAAAGAAAAAAAGAAAATTATCAAAGTAAAAATCCTTTTTTATACTTTTATACTGGACTCTTTATATAACAGACATTTGAAAAGACATTGAAAAGGCAGGACACCCTAGTACTTTTTAATAGTAAGTCTATGAGATTTTTCCCTCCTTCACATATTTTATTACCAAACCCAGTAGCAGATAGGAAATAATGATGGTCCGGAGTGACCAGTGGAATTGATACTATGACTAAGTATGTGCAATAAATTCAGGGTCTCTTATGGGAATGATAGTATAAAGGGAGGAGGCATTTATAGTTTGAGAATTTAAAAGGAAAAACCAATAATACCTTGTTCAAGATGGAGCGCTGTCTATCACCTATTTCTCCCATTTAATTAGATCTACAATTCCAATGAAAATACATTCTCTCTGTGGTTGTATTAGGCTATAGGTTATATCATATTATAAATGCCTGAACCCCTAGGAGTGTGACTATAACTTTCAGCTGGTGTGCCCCTGTGAAAAGAGAAGGTTAAAAATATAATTTGAATGTATAAAATGTAAAATGATTTTTGATCATGGACTAGCGAGCTTTCAGATGGGGCTATCCCTCTTGGTTCCAAGTCCCATTTTGTAAAGGCCTAAATGCACTTGAGCACCTCTCTTGGCAGACACCAACCATCCTCTTGACAGAATAATTGAGTTTGCTGCAATACTAGAAGGCGTGATCTTGCAGTCCTTGCCCAGCCAGAAGGTTGTATATCATTTTTGATGGATCCAGTCCATAATGCTTGGCATCTGGAGTGCAGTGTGAAATAGCAGTGATGGGGCAATAAATATCCACCAATTACCATGTGTTAATGCAATATCCTAGAGCAATTAAACAAATAAGCACCCTGATTCAATACTCTCATAATTCACTGCTCCAGGAATTTTGAACACTCACAAACTACACATTGTAATGAAAAAAAAAAAAAAGCCTGTAGTCACAGCTATCCGGTTCATCACATAATCAATAGTACAATTGAAAACAGCAATCTAAGTGGGAATCCAGTAAAATAGAACAATATTCTTTTTGCCTGGAAACAATGTGCTCTTCAGAGCAGGGCTGATGGTTGAAGTACTTATCTCCAAACATTTTTTAAAGTTTGAAAAAAATAAAGTATGCGACCCAAATACTTACAGATTTTTTTTATTTATGATTTGTTTATTTAATATTATACTAATAATTATATACATAATAATACTTGCAGGAATATAATTTAAAGGTGAGATAATATTTCAAAATAGTTTATTAATAATACAAAACAGTTTTTCTCTTACTGACATTATTGGTAATAATGATATTTTAAGTAAGATATTTTCATGTGATTGAATATACTTTAAAAATCTTTAACATCTGTTGGTATAATGATTTAATGATATGGTTCTCACTTCTGTTTATTTTAATACTTAGCTTTAATGGCTATTATGGCTACAAAATATATCTTACAAAGATATATAAATGCAAATAGAAGAAATGCACTCTTGGCTAGGCTTGCTAAATCATGATGCTTTTTACACCAAACCTATCTAAGTATTATGCAAAGGTTTTTGTTGAAAATCAGATGTAAATTTCCTTCTTCCTTGATGTTAATAAGTTGTTTTTGCAAACTAATTGGAAAGCGTTACATTTTTTGAATATTTAGTGTGTGAGTTCAAAATCCAGTTGAATGCTTCTTTTGGAAAATCTTTAAACAAATTAGAAAATTCTTTTTCCAATTTCTTTTGGAGTGTGCAAATGAAAGATTTTATAGGTGACATAATGACTTTATTTTTGGCAATTAAATCACATAATGAGGAAATATTTCCAAATATTCAACTTCAAAAAATTCTGACCATGTTTCATTTGAAAAACAGTTACTTCTTTCATTCACTGTTAAAATAACACATTTGCTTTAAATAGGTGGTGCTCATTTTTTCAAAAATATCTGTGAGGTAGCATATGAGTAAGGGGTGCTTATAGTAAAAAGGTTAACACATTTGGAATTTCTTTTTGTAAAAGAAAAATTTTTAATCCATCTTTAAGTTAAATAACTCTATTATGTACTTTGCCAGAGGACAATTCTAGAAATTTTGTGTGGCACAAAAGCTTGTCATGAACAATTCTCATCTTGTTACAAAATATAGCCTATACATTACTACTTAAAAGTCTTGTTTTCTTCAAAGGAAATTGACTACATTGAGGCCATTCTCAACCCTTTGGATGCTTTTGGTTCCAAATACTTTTGCCTTTGAATTATTTGGTAAATGAATTTCATGTGTGTAGGCAGCCCTGTCCTCTTACTCCAAAATTTTTTATTTTTAATCCTGTCAGAGTAGATCTCTCTATAGACATACATAGTTTTTGTATTTTTTGATTATAGGTATCCTAAATTGTTCTTTTTCTTTTTTCAAAAGAAACAACTTTTGAAAAAGTTAAAAAAAAACCTTAAAAAAAAACCCAACAACTATTTACATTGGTTCCTAAACTTCCTTTCTTCTCACTTCATTTGAAACTCTCTGCAATCTGGTTTCTGACTTCATTATTTAAATTAAATCATCTTCTCCAAAATTATCAATGGATCCTTAATTGCCAAATATAGTGTTGGATTTCCCCCCCCCCCCCTCAGACCTTAGAATTCTTGACCTCTCTACAGCTTTTGACACTACTGACACTCTCTTTCTGGATATTGTATCTTCCCTAGGTTGTGGGGACATTGTTCTCTCCTGGTTTTCCTCATACCTTTTTGACTACTTCTCAGTCTCCTTTACTGGATCTTCTTGTTTTTTCAATTGTTTCAGTCGTGTTAGAATTTTCCAGTGCCCCCAGCTAATTGTGCTTTCTCTCTGAGATTGCCTTCTTCACAGTGTCTATATTTTGTATTTACTTAGTTAATTGCATGTTGCCTATTATTACAATATGAGCTTTGAAAGGAATGGGGATATATGTATATTTTTTTTTCTTTCTATGCTTAGAAACTTTGCACAGTGCCAGGCACATAGCAAATACTTAATAAATATTAGTCAGCCAAATGACTGTGTAATTTACTACTGAGACTGAGTAGCTAGGTGCCAGTAAGTGGGAATAATGAGTCCTCTGAAGTAGCTCCTTTATTTGAATTTGAATTCTTACTTCATATTTTCATTGGGCTGGAACCAATGGCCATATTATGCTTAATTATAATATTGAATTGTGATAATCTGAATATATTTCATAACTTCAAGGAATTTGTTATTTGTCCTAATCGTGACCTAGTTCTACATTTTTTAGTCTTGCAAAAAAAATAGTTATATATTTCATTATTGAAAGTGAACCAAAACAATCCCACAAGTGAAGTCATGTAAATATATTAGAAACATCTATACTTCTATACAACATATGGCAAGTCCTCCACATTACACATTTTAGAAACATCTGTCCTTTTCTACAACTGTATAACAAATCATCCACATTGCATAATTTATTTTAACACATTTCTTTAAGTCTTCAGCAATGTTTTCTTTTTGTCTTCCAAAAGTATTTGCTAGCAAAGGAATGCATTTTAGTTTCTCACCATTACTATTTTCTATGCATTATTCCATTTTTACTGTGGCAGGAAAAACAAGTATTTGGCCAATGGCATGTGGAGTGTTTCCTATCGCTATTGAGTAAGGAACTTTTTGTGAGGCTTTCAACACATATCAAGAGATTTTGTAAACCCTGGTTTAAATATTGTGTGACTTTAATTTACCACTTGAAAAACTGTAGAAAAACTCTTTTCATTTTCCTGATGCTTATTTTTTATATTTCATGTTAATCATTATAGCTAATAATATTTTGATAATATATCATTAGAGAAAGGTACATAAATAATGGATATAAATCCATACTTCAATAATCTGATGATTTTGAAAATTACATATAAGTAGATTATTATTGTTTGTCCTCAGACATAACTAACAAAGTTTATACTACATCCTCACTATCGCTTCTGTGTCATTTGTACTAGACTATGATAACAAATGAGCAAGAAAATTCATGTCCAGTGCCCTTGGATGCAGCTGCTAGTACTCCTACTATTTGGCTTCTATCAGATTGTGACAAAGACCTTATTCCTTGTCTTCCATTATACCCTTTTTCTTCTCATTCTTTAAATCTCCTTTCTCATGATACCTGCTTAAAACTCTCATTGTTGCTTGTTACCCAACAAGCAGATGTGATAATCATAAATTACTGTTGTTATTGTGTACAACAAGCTAATGTCAACATATCTACTTTCCACCACCAAACATCTTGAAAAAAATTGCCTCCAAAGACTTCACTTCATGAGTTCTTTCATTGTCCCATGGATTCTTATTTTGCAATATCTCATTTCAACAAATTAAACAGCTTTCAGCAAATTAAATAAATATTTATTAAGTGCCTACTATGTATTGATAACCATGTAGGAAATCTGATATTTAAAGAAGGCTTAGCTGAAAGCTTCCCAGAACCTAAAGACTATGTGTTCCTTCCTTTCTATTTTATCTAATTTATATCTAATATATCTAACAAATATCTAATATATATCTAATAAATATATAATATATATCTAATAAATATCCAAATTATTAGTTTCATTTTTAGTCATGTTATTTTTGACACTTTTTGGATTGAGTTTTCAAATACTTTTCTCTTCCAGTTACTATTGTTGATTATCTACTTTTCCTATATACCTCCAACTATTTATCAACTGAAGAAAGCATTATATTATTATAAACTTAATTCAGTTCTCTTTATATTTGAGAAATGATGCCTGTATCTGAGAAACTTATAAAGATTTTCTAAATACTTCTGATTTGTCAAGTACAAAATCACCAGGCCTTTTAGGCATAATTGTTTCAATATGCTATTTATCCAAAATAGTGTTAAAAAATAATATCTTTTAAAGGATTGCCTATTTCCACCCTCTTATTTTAAGATCGAGTTACAAAGATATATTCATAGTAAAGGACTTTTACTTGATTATTATCTATATTTTTGGAAGGTACTTTTTAAATTTCATCAAGTTCACTAACTACCTTCCTTACCACCTGGATTCTAAAACTTGCATACTTCTCTCTGGGAAGTCCAGAGTCTTTTAGTATGCAGATATGTGGACAACCTATCCAGCTCATCTATCAGCATGCACATCTTGTACAGATGTTACAACTAAATAATCAGTTGATCCCAGAATTAACCAAGGAGGAGGACAGCAGACTGAATTGACTTTGGGACATTGAAAAGTTCATTTAGTGATTTCAAACAACTCCATGAAAACAACTCATGTTTTAGTTACAAATATTCTGCCAGTAGTATTGTTGTAAGTTATAAAATATTATTAATAAGTTCTAAAATAGTATTCTCTGTGAAGAATAAAAAATAATGTCACACTGGGACAATGATTTGAAATACATGGTAAATGTGTAAAGCCTGCTCTACACTTCAAATCATTGTCCCAGAGAGACATTATTTATGTATATATGTACATACATATATATGTATATATATAATATGATATAACCCAGAATAAGATATGTCAGCAGGTAAACTGATAAAGAAAAAAGTGAATGGGCAAGTCATGAGGTAAGACTGTAGGACTGCCACATTTTGAGAATCTTGGCAATATCAAGAGAAATCAAGGAAGTATTTTCCTTAATCAGTCTGTGGTGAATTTGTAGGAGGACATAGACCATAATGGCAGTCATAGATGAGAAGCAAGGGAAAAATCACATTGATGAGGTAAACGTGGCAAATACTTACTATGTGCCAAGCCTATGCTAAGCAATAGGAATACAATACAATAAAAAAAAAGTCCCTAAACTTGATTGGTTCATATTCTTGTGGATAAAATGAACATAAAAGGGAGAAGAACATAGGTATAAAGATGGGTGGAGGTAATGCTAATGGGCACAAAGTATAAAAGTATTTTATAGAGCAGAATTGGACTAGAAACTAACATTGCTGGCTTTTGTAATTTCTCGCATGGAAATCTGGGACAGGAACTTATCAATTAGAGGAGCTTGCTGTGATAGAAAAATCTCCAGATTGTGTGAAGTTGTTAAAGCACAAATTTGTTTGCATATTTGGGTCAAACAACACATAAGCTGATTCAAATTGGTTATAGTTTTCATTTTAAAAATCTGAATGCATTTAAATCTCAAGCACTATACAAATTTTCAATAATCACATTGTAAAGATCAACTCTTACTTGGAACTTGACTCACCTCTCCAGCTTTCCTGACATATGGTTATCCAACATGTGTTTACACATGCCTGGAGAACCCTCTCCCAAATTACTTTGCCTCATTTCCAGGTGGGTCCTATGAACGAAATAGGGAAGTCAACACAGAAAAACATTAGAGGGGGAAAGGAAGTAGAGAATCCCAAGATCTTAAAGGTTATCACATTCAATGTGTACAATTTATAGATGAGGAAACTGAGGGCCAGAGAAATGAGTGATATCCAAGGTCACACAGGAATTACGTTTAAGATCCAGGACTGTAACACAGATCCTATGACCTGTGAGAAACTGTAGTCAATGAGTCATTTCCCAATATACTGTCACAGCCTAGATATCAAGATGAAGTGGCAGGGTTATTTGTTGCGCCTGCTGTTTTTTCCTTCTATGTATGCATCTCTGTTACCCTAGAATGCCCCACTCCATTCTGGAGAAATGTCCTTGTGAGTATATGATGAGTGGATCCATTGAGAATTCTCCATCTGTGGGCATAGTTAGCACTTTGAAGGCAATGATTCTTACTTTTGATTTCTTGTCTTATTTGACAGCTCTGTTAGAAAGTTTAAATGTTGACTTCAGGCTTCAGCTGTAGTAGGTGTTCTCAAGAAAACTGGAGACCTAGATTTTGGCAAGATCATAAAATCATGAATATAGTCATATCCTGGAAGGTCACCTTGTCTAATGCCCTCATTTCATGAATGAAGAAACTGAGAACCACAACATGGTCAATTAAGTGACCAAAGATCACAGAGGTAATGCAGGTCTTCAGACCAGTTCCAGTCCTCCTTTCACTATCCCATGCTTTTCTTTTATTTTTTAATTTTAATTTTGAATATTTTCCCATAGTTACATATTTCATATTCTTTCCCTCTCCTCAAAACCCCCCTAACCCCTCTTAGCTGATGCACAATTCCACTGGGTTTTACACGTGTCATTGATCAAGACCTAATTCCATATTGTTGATAGTTGAACTAGAGTGATTGTTTAGTGTCTTCATCCCCAATAATATCCCCATCAGCCCCTGTGTTCAAGCAGTTGTTTTTCTTCCATGTTTCTCCTCCCACAATTTTTCCTCAGAATGTGTCTAGTTTTCTTTTTCATAAGTCCCTCAGCCTTGCTCTGGATCCTTGCATTAATGCTAGTAGAGAAGTCCATTATATTCTATTGTACCACAGTGCATCAGTCTTTGTGTGCAATGTTCTCCTGGGTCTGCTCCTTTCACTCTGGTATGCTTTTCTTTTTGTACAAATTTCCAGTTAAAATATTCAAGAGATAGCCAAAGAGATAATTATCTGACTCTTTTGACCAATCATTGGCTTTATTTTGTCAGCGGCTTTTTCTGAGAACTAAAAAATATTACAGTAACTGTCCCTACCCTTTTATGAAGTAGAAACTTATAATCCTTCGTGCCGAGTAGGTGTGTTTTCTTTAGAATTTAAACAAAGACAAAAGCTCCTTTCTATAAACACGAAACAGCATAAAACATGCTTTTTCAAGGCAGAGAAAGCTTGTGAGTTTGGAGTCTCTGCATTCAAATTCAATTAGGTACCAGACTTAGGGGAGCTGTAATTGGAATCTAATCAGACCATCAATATTGTTAAGATCTGTAATCAGTCAGAACAGCCATGTCAGTGAGAGGAACAGAGACTAGGAATGCTTGCAACTTACTGAAGAATAAAATGGTCATATTGCCATCACATTTCAATACAGTGCTTGAGAGGCTTACTGCCATATAGGGAAAAAAAAAACACAACAAAACCGCAGAAGAAACAAATATGCTGATATTTTGAATATAGAATTTTGGAGAGAAGGAATAAAAATGAAGGTTAATAAATGAATAGTCATATAGGAGCTTCATAGTTCTTTCTGCTAAATAAAGAGGCCTGGAACACTCCCAAAAGACTGGAAACCTTCTCATTAGAAAGTCTGTGAGGGAGATCTGATAGGCACTTAGGTGCTGATGGAGATTTATGGCCATGGTTTATACAGAGGCCTTTGCTTCCAAGAAATCCAGGCTCTGCAAGAAAAAGGAGTATTGGCAATTCTGCAGTGTGGGTTAGCTTTGCCTTATCTCTTTTTGGTTAAATGCCATTTGCCCTCCTAACTATTATGATCCTGTTAAGATAGAAGTCACAATTAGGCCTTTCGTATCTGATTGTCTATCAAATTTAACACCATTTAAAACATTTCCTTTAATATTTCTAAATATCCAATAGGACCTTTTTCTTTAAAAAATGTTTGATATTATTTTTCTCTTCTAAATATCTCCTACCTGCCCCAATTTTGGAATCCAAACTTTTCTGATAAAAAGATCATGCTTTCTCAGCTAAAGGGTATCACAGAGGACAGTGAATCCAAGTAAAAATAGCAAATATGTCTAGATCCTATTTAACATAATCAAATTGGCTACAGAAAAAGTCACATTTTGTTTAATGCTCTATTAGGTACTTTCTTCTCCATAACTATGTGATGCAGAAAATGCAAGTATTGTTATCACTATAGATGATGAAATTAAGATGCAGAGAAATGAATTTAT
The DNA here is from genome assembly GCF_016433145.1 of Gracilinanus agilis. NCBI lineage: Eukaryota > Metazoa > Chordata > Mammalia > Didelphimorphia > Didelphidae > Gracilinanus > Gracilinanus agilis. Next base: position 368,122,524 of record NC_058133.1, on the reverse strand, counting down.
TTGCCCAATTTGATATAACTGCTTAGTGGCCAAGTCAGGATTCAAACCTGTGTCCTGGTTATAAGTTAGAAAGGAATGAACTCCAGACACATTTTTTGTAATCTTGGGCAAGTCACTTAATCCCAATTGCCTTTAGCATTCTTCTGCCTTGGAACTGATACTTAGTATCAATTTTAAGATAGAAGGTAAGGGTTTAAGAAAAAAATGATAAAATGAACAATTTTAAGGGTGCACTTAGGTGGCTCAAGGGCTTGAGAACCAAGTCTAGAGATGGAAGGCCCTGAATTCATATCTGACCTCAAACACTTCCTACCTGTGGGATCCTGGGCAAGTCACCTAACACCCCATTGCCTAGCCCTTTTCACTCTTCGGCCCTGGAACCAATAAACAATATTGATTCTGAGATGGAAGGTAGGGCTTTAAAAAGAAGAAAGGAAAAAATGTTTCTTCATATCATATTGAATTTCTGAGATTGTATATCCCACTACAGGGTTTATTGATAAAAAATCAATGATTACAGTGTTTTTCTCAATTTTTAGTTTGGAATTGAAATATTCTGGGAATATACTTCAATCATTTAACTTCACCTTTAAGTTCTATTTCTGTTCTATTGAAGCTATATTTTTACTTCAAGAAACTCCCTCTCTCATTTATCCTCACTAGAAATAAGTTTTTGTCTCTTGGTTCAAAAGAGATTGTTGAGAAATGAAAGATGGCAGAGTCACAATCTTAGGAATAAAATGAACCTGGAAGCCTTAATTCAACTATAATTAACAGCAAAGAATAAGAAAGCATGAGAACCACAGTGATTTTCTTTCAAGTATGATTTCCTACTCAGATCAAAAAATGCATTAAGAGAAACATGGCTAAGAACAGGAAGGCAGCGATTCTGAAACTGAGTATTGAATGTATAACATACTCAATTTTCAATAAAGATGGGTGATATGACTATTTCCAAAGTAGGATTAACCATTCTGGTGATTCTGATTTCATCAAAAAGTTAAACTGGTGAATATCACAGTATGTACACCGTGTGGCAGAGACTTTCATGACTCTGAGACTCCTCATATCTGGAGGATATTTCTGCTGACATATCCCCACATAGAAAAGTTGATAAAAATCACAATATTGTTGTGCTAAAAGAAATAATGAACTGGAGGAATTCTATGTGAACTGGAATAACCTCCAGGAATTGATGCAGAGTGAAATGAGCAGATCCAGGAGAACATTATAAACAGAGATGGATACACTGTGGTATAATCTATTGTAATGGACTTCTCTATTAGTGGCAATGCAAGGATCCAGAACAATTCTGATGGGCTTATGAGAAATAACACTACCCACATCCAGAGAAAGAATTGTGGGAGTAGAGAAACAGAAGAAAAACATTTCCTTGACCACATAGTTCTATGGGGATAGGACTGGGGAGATAGACTCTAAATGATCACTCAATTGCAAATATTAATAATATGGAAATAGGTCTTGATCAATGATAAATGGAAAACCCAGTGGAATTGCTCATTGACTATGGAAGTGGGGAGGGAAAGAATACAAATCATGTAACCATGGAAAAAACATTCTAAATTAACTAATTTAATTAATTAATTAATTTAAAAGATGACCATCAAAACCTTTTTATTACAATGATACTAATTCTCTTTTTAAGTATAAAATTCAAAATGAAAAAAATAGAAGGCATCAATTACTGAAGTAACAAAGAAAGTAAAAGAGAGCTCTGACACTTATTAGCTGTGTGACCTTGGACAAGTTAATTAATTTCTCTTTGACTCAGTTTCCTCATGTGTAAAATAACAAAAGTACCTACTACCCAAGATGGCTGTGAGGATTAAATGAGATAATATTTGTAATAAGCTTAACAAAATAAATAAGCTTAACAAAATGCCCAGCATATAGTCGGTGCTATATAAATGCTAGTAGTTATTATTATTATACTTGTCAAAGATATAAATATATATGTTACTTATTGAATTCTGAATATGTAGGGTCCTCTTCATCATAGTTCCACATCAGTTTATTGTTCCTTTCTGCAAGCAGAGTAGATTTAGTGTCTTATGTCCCTTTGTAATTTCCTTTTTCTCCGTTCACTGATCTTGTGTCTAGTGTCACTAGAAATTATTATTTTCGTTTCTCTTAAAAAGGGAAGGTCATGGAAAATTTCTTGGAGGAGGTGACATTTGAGTTGGAATTTAAACAATGAGTAGGAATTCAATATGTGAACAAGAAGAAAATTCATTGGGGTCCGAGGTAGCAAAGATACATCCGTATGTGAATGCAGTATATATTAGGAGAAGGCAGAGATATTATTATTTGATTAGAATTTAGAACGATGAAGGGGATTAATATGCACTAAAAATGAAAGGGCAGGTGGCATGGACTTGAGAGGATCCTTGAAAGCCATGCTCAGGAGTTAAACTATAATTATTGGGCTGTATAGGGAACAACTAAAGATTTCTGAAGAGTGGAGTAGCACGAGCACCTCTGAAAAAGAAAGCTTATTCTGACAGTTGTGCCAGATGAATTGCTGGAAGAAATTCTTTTAAGAATGAAAACTCAAAGAAACATTCTTATCTTTATGGAAACCTTGGATTTGTAAACTATATTCTATATAGAATCTTTGTCACTGATGAGTCATCCTAAAAAAAATCCTCATAATCAGGTGGCATCAGGATGAGGCTTTTCTGTGGAAGTCTTATGATTTTAACACTCCATTATCATAGGTTATTGAGTTCTTTTTGATATTGTTCAATCATTTTTTAGTTGTGTACAACTCTTTGTGGCTATATTTGGTGTTTTCTTGGCAAAGACACTGGTGTGTTTTGCCAATTCCTTTCCCAGCTCATTTTACAGATGAGGAAACTGAGGCAACTAGGGTTAAATGACTTCACCTGGGTGACAAAGCCATTAAGTGTATAAGGACAGTTTCGGTTCAGAAAAATTTGTCTTCCTGATTCTAGGACCAACATTCTGTGCCAATAAAAATGACTACAGAAAGCTTTCTAAATCTCAAAAAGCCTGGAAAATATTGGAACAATTATTATTAGTATTTTTTATATAAAACTGCAATGCTATTCTTCTGGACAATCACTCTTTTTGGAAACCCAAAGTGATATAGCTGGAGAGAAGCTACTAGGGAAATGGGCAAGAAAGATAAACAGAATTAAAAATATCTTGATCATTTGCTAGTATTAAAATGTTAGTTATCACTCTTGTGCAAGTGAAGAGTGCTTAGAGATGCCCCATCAAATAAGAAAGAGAAGCTTGATAGATAGGAAGAGAAAGTAAAGAAATAAATGTTGTTATATTGAAACTCTGGGAGAAGAGAGTCTCATCCTTGATTGATGGGTGAGGTCTGTTGGATCTTGGAATGTTCCCAGGGGCTGCGAGGACAGGGGAGAAAGCAGTTGGCCTAGGGGGGTATAAATACCCTGGCAGCCCAGACTTTTGGTTCCTTTCCTTCCCTTGGACTTGAGATCTGTGGATCTCAGTCTTTTGGGGATTGGTGACTTGCTTGGCTCAACCTTGCAAGATCCTCCGGTCTTGTTCCTGATTAGCATTGTCAACCTGTACCCAGATCATCACTCTTCTGATTCTACTGCCCCTAGGTATTAGGAAATCAAATCATCTTAGTTATCTAGGTTTCCCAGGGCCCCTGGAGGGATCCGGGAAGTGGGCAGGAGAAAAAGAGGGTGGAAAGGGGTGGATACCTGAAGGCTGTTTAGGCATAACATCTAGCAGAAAGAAGAAGAAGCTGAAAGACATCAAGCAGCAGCTTGCTTACTCTGGTTTGGCTATGGCCAGGCTGAGCCAGAGGAGCTAACTACCAGAATCAATTACCTGCCTACATCTCTGAGGGTTTATTATCATAAAGTAGTTAGGGTTTCCCAATTCTTCTATCCATTCCCAATACCCCTCTTTGCTAATTATATATAAAGCCTTTCAAGTACCTTCCTGGAGTGGTTATTTCATAGCTTCTCTGGGAAGGGAGATACACAGTCAGATAAACCTTCACCAAGGCTGATAGAGCCCAAATCTATTATCAATCAACCCCAGGTGGGACCTGAAGGGATACCATCCATTGACCTGAAGGATCCTGCCTGGGCACTGTTATAAAGGAGGGAGGTGTCACATCATCTAGTTAGGTGGCAAGCCTCAGTTGATTTTGCCCTAGCCACCTATCTGGACTCCACTGCTTTCACACAATTACCAGTGGTAGTATCCAGTTTAGTTAGTTTACTCTCCCTCTCCATCTATCCATCTTCATTCTTTATTTTATAACAATTTGTACATAGTAAGTAAATTAACACAGTAACTTAGGATTTTGTCAGCCTAAAGAGCTGAAAAAAATGGGAAACTGTCTTCAGAGAATAGGCAGGCATATACCAGCATCTCACGTATCATACAAAAATAAGCTCAGAACTGAAATATGATTAAGATATGGGTGATATAATAAACAAATTAGAGGATAGGAGGATACCTTTCAAATCTACAGTTAAAGGAAGGATTCAAGGCCAAATAAGCCCACAATCAACAAATGGTCGAGGGACATGAATAGACATTTTCACAAGATGAAATCATAACTATCAATAAACCCATGAAAAATTGTTCTGCATCCCTCCAGATTAGAGAAATGCAAATTAAAATGACTCTGAGGTACCATCTTACACCTTACACACAGAAGCAGGAGAATGTTGTACACAGAGACTGATACATTATGGCACAATTGAATGTAATAGACTTTTCTACCAGTAGCAATGCAATGACCCAGGACAATCCAGAGGAACTTATGAGAAAGATGCTATCCACATCCAGAGAAAGAATTGTGGGAACAGAAATGCAGAAGGAAAAGATATGATCAATCACATAGTTTGATAGGGATATGATTAGGGTTTGGACTTAAAAAAAATCATTCTACTGAAAATATAAATAACATGGAAATAGGTTTTCAACAGTGATAGAAGTGATAGAAGGCATAACCCAGTGGAAATTGTCATCTTTGGGAGTGGGTGGAAAGAGTGGGGTGTGTGTGTGTGTTGTATGTGTGTGTGTGTGGGGGATCATGAATCATGGAATCGTGGGAAAATTATTCTAAATTTAAAAAAAATTTAAAAAGACTAAATAAGATCATGGGAGATGAAATGGATAATTTTGTTTACATTACATTAAAAGATTTTTGTGGAAACAGAAGCAATGCAGCCAAAATTAAAAGGAAATCGGGGAAATTTGTATAGCATGTTTCTCTAATAAAGGTCTAATTTTTCAAATATATAGGGCATTGAGTCAAATTTATAAACATAAGAGCTATTCTCTAATTGATAAATAGTCCAAAGGATTTGAACAAGATAATTTCAGAAGAAATCGAAGTTGTCACTAGTCACATGAAAAAATGTTCTGAGTCAAATTTATAAACTTAAGAGCCATTCTCTAATTGATGTTGTCCAAAGGATTTGAACAAGCTGTTTTCAGAAGAAATTGAAGTTATCACTAGTCACATAAAAACGTTCTAAATCACTAATAATTAGAGAAATACAAATTAAAACAACTCTGAAGTACCTTCTCATACCTATGAGACTGGTTGACATGACAGAAAAGGAAAATGACAAATGCTGTAGGTGATATGGTAAAAGGGTACACTAATGTACTATCTGTAGAGCTGCAAACTGGTACAACCATTCTGGACAACAATTTGGAACTATGCCCCAAAAACTATCCCTTGTGTATACACTATGACTCAGTAATGCCACTTCTAGGTATGTATCACAAAGAGATTCAAAAAAGAAGAAAGGGAATTATGTATACAAAAATATTTATGGCAGTTATTTTTGTGGTATCAGAGAACTGGAAATTGAGATGTCCATTAATTGGCAAATGTCTAAACTAGTCGTGGCATATAATTGTGACGGAATACTATTGTTCTGTAAGAAAGAGATAACTTCAGAAATACCTTTTAAGACTTATATGAACGGATGCAAAGTGAAGTGGGTAGAACTCAGAGAATATTATAACTATAATATTGTAACAATAATCAACACTGAAAGACTTAGCTACTCTGGTCAATATAATGAGTTATGAAATTCTAGAAGACTCATGAAAAATGTTATCTAATTCCACACATAGAGAACTGATGAACTCAGTGCAGATTAAAATGCATTTTTAGCTTTATCTTTTTTTGTTTTTCCTTGCTAATGTAAATTATTTTAAATTTAAAAATTTATTAAATGATATAATTAATATTATATTAAATAAATAAAATATATTTAAATTAAATTAGAGGTTTAAAATTAAATATTTTAAATTTAAAAATAATGTAATTGTTGCAAAGTTCATCTGGAAGAACAAAAGATAAAAAATATCAAGGGAAATAATGAAAAAATATGAAGGATGGGGATCTAGCAGTAGCAGATCTTAAACTCTACTATAAAGCAGTGGTCATTAAAACAACGTGGTACTGGCTAAGAAACAGAAGGGTGGATCAATGGAATAGACTAGGGGTAAATGACCTCAGCAAGCTAGTGTTCGATAAACCCAAAGATCCCAGCTTTTGGGACAAGAACTCACTATTTGACAAAAATTGCAAGGAAAAAATTGGAAAACTATATGGGGAAAAGCAGTTTTAGATTGACTTCTCACACCCTATAGATATATTCACAATGGGTAAATGACTTAAATATAAAGAATGAAATCATAAATAAAGTGAACATAGAATAGTATACATGTCAGATCTGTGGGAAAGGAAGGAAATTTAAGACCAAGCAAGAGATAGAAGAACATTACAAAATGTAAAATGATTTTGATTGCATCAAATTAAAAAGGTTTTGTACAAACAAAACCAATGCAATCAAAATTAGAAGCAACAAACTGAAAAAAATTTATAACAAAAGTCTCTGAAAAAAGGTTTATTTCCCCAAATATATAAGGAACTAAGTCGAATACACAAAAAATGTGAAATTTATCATGTAAATTACATGGCTAATGTAAAAATATGTTTTGCATGACTTCATATGGTTAATGGCTATCGTATTTCTTACCTTCTTAGTGAGTAATGGAGGGATAGAATTTGGAACTGAAAATAAATTTTTTAAACAATAATTTAAAAAATAATTCCTTTAGTGCTTTAGACAAACCAAAAAGGTTAGAGAAACTTGAAAAGGTGAAAAAGAGTAAGATTTTAAATCCTAGAGACCTAAAAAACAAAGGAAGGTTCTGAGGACCAGGGTAAGACTTTCCAACTTTATTAAACACTACTCCTTTCCCCTCATTCTACAGGCTAGCCAAATTGGCCTTCTTGTCACTTCTTACTTTTGATGTCCCATTGCCTTTGCACAATCTGTCCTCCATTCCTTCAAACAACTCTATATCACCTCCACCTGTTAGAATGCATTTCTTCCAAAATTTATAAAAAAATAACTTCCAAGTGTTATCTTCAACACTCAATTTCCTAATCCTTATAGCTATTAGTGCCTTTGTAGTTTTAGTGCTTTTGTAGTATAATCTGTGCATTTTGTTTATGCTTATTTAAGTTGTTTTGACATATAATAGTACTAAAATTCTTGAGGGTAAGGAATAGTTCATTTTTGTCTTCCTATCTCTAGTTATACACCATAAACCTGACACTATATTATTTTACTATCATATATTCCCCAATTATATGTAAAAACAATTTTAGCATTCATTTTAATAAGATTTTATATTTTCCCAATTACACCTAAAACATATCTTAGACATTCATTAAAAAAAAACAATTTGAGTTCCATATTTGCTCCTCCTTTCTTTCCTCTCCCTCCTCTGAGATGGTAACCGATTGAATATAGATTTTACATGTGCAATCATCTATCATTTTTTTTTATATTTGCCATTTTGTAGAAGAAAATTTGAACAAAAGAAAACAAAAATCGAAGGAACAAAATTCAATATAGTATGCTTTTTTTCCGCATTCAGACTCTGTCAGTTTTTTCTCTGGAGGCAAATGATACTTTTTTCATCATGAGTCCTTTGGGATTATGTTGAATCATTGTATTGCTGGGAATAGCTAAGTCATTCACATTTATTCATCATACAATATGGTGGTTTTCCTGGTTTTATTCAGTTTACTTTGCATCAGTTCATATGTGTCTCATTCAAACCTGGTACTTTATAAATGTTTTAAAAATGCTTATTGACTAACTGAAGATAAGATGCAGTATGGCCTAAAGTCAAGTTGAGGAGTCTTGGAGTCCAAGTGTTAAAGTTCCTTTCCATGTGATTCAGGACAGAATATCCCAGAATAAAATCATTTAGGTAGGATGTTTTATTTATACATACATACATACATACATATATATGTATATATATATATATGAAGAATGGACAGAAGAGATATTTTAGCTTCAAAGATAACATGAGAAAGTAAGCTTTAAGAGGGATTGAGCATCTATTCGGACCTGTAATTGGCACCAATCTAAACTGGCTAATTCATTTAGCCTCCAAATCAATTCTGAAACCTGCCTTCAGCAAAAGCTTTCCTTGTCTGTGCCTCTAGCCATCTTTCACACAACCCTTAGGTACTGCTATAAGCAAAGGAGTAAAAAGTTTGCTTCAGAAAAATTTCCCCTGTGCATTTTCCAGTAATTTTGGAATTTTCAAAAAAGAAAATGTGAACTATTGCTACATTTCATTCTCCATTATTTTGTAAGGCATTGATCTCCCTACTGACTAGTCATGGCAGTGGTATCAAGTAATAAAATAATTTCAAAGCTTGGGGATACTGGTTGGGATATCTGAGGCCATCAGTAAACTGAATCCTTTGATCCCTTTTTGGCTAGATATCTTCTCATAGGACAACTTAAAAAAACATTTTCAAATAACCCATATTTTGAGAGAATAGAGAGGAGATGGAATAAGTTTTGTTCTAATACAAGATTTTGGGTATATTATTTTTTTTTGAGAGAGGACTAATAATGGGAATCATTATTGTATTGTTTGGTTCTTGAAGTATTTTTAGCAGTTCTCTTTTACCTATCAATCAGCTATCATTTGGATTTCCCTCTTCCTTTCAGTTTGTCCTCCTCCCCAAAATATTATCTAAATATCTGCAACTCATAGTATAATGTCATGAAAGAGGATGACATTTCCAGTTTGTCCATGTGACTAATACAGATTTCAAACAAGAAATTGCCCTAATCATTTAGAAACTCAAGGACATAGAAATTTGACAATGGGGAATCTGTCTGTGGCAGAGATCATTTGTATTAGAGGAGGCATGTTTAACACTAGCATTACACTGGAGCCAGCTTGAGCAAATTGCTCAGTAGAACCCATTCAGCAGGATACAATATTTGCATGCCTTTTGCTATCCTTTTGTGCATAACATTAATCGCTAGACAAGAGTTTTGTCTGCTTAAAGAGGAAGCATGACCATAAATGCCAATTGGTTAGGTTGGCATTTCATATTTCAAATCCTATGCTGTTCTAAAGTAGTTAGAATAATCTTCTATTAAAATTTTAAAAGATGAGGGGGACAAACTTTGCTTGACCTTTCTCTTCTCTCTCCTACTTTTAACATTTGCTCTCTAGAAAAGGAAATAAATACATGCTGGGGCTTGGTCGATATTGCTATTTTATCGTTTCATTATTCTTTTGTCTTTACACCTAGACCATTACAAATGTTCACCTATTATTATACTGTGTCCTTGTGTTTGGCATGAGGATGAAGTGTCAGCTCCCAGAATTCATAGTCGATCAATTGAAATCTGAAGAGGCATATTTCTTTTTTTCTCCTCTCCCATTTCAACATTTTTATATCAGAAAGGAATGGCTTCTAAAAGCATTTAGCAAAAATCATAATTCTTGTATATCTTGTAATCATAATAAAATCTCTTCAGAACTGGAAGGGACTTTATAACAATCCTTTCAAGGTACCAGATTAAGAAAATTGAGGTCTGCTGAATTTAAGTGCTTGCTCTCAAAGATATAGCTTATTAGCAATGTAGCTGGAACTAAAATACAGGTGTTTTGACTCTCAGTCTAATACTCTTTCCAGTAGACCACTGTCTCTTTTGTCACTAATGACTACTAAGCAATCGGCTTCTCTGAAACTGAGAATTTTGTTGAATGACAATTTACTTTATTACTAGATTTTGTTTTAACTTTTATAGTCCAGTCTAAGCACTCAAAGCCATCAAGTTCAGAAAAAAGGTCAAAGCAAAAATGAAATAAACTAGCACACACATAAACAATTGTATATAATAGTCTAAACTTCTGAATAGTTTAACTGATTATTAAAAGGGATAAAGGCTGCACACAAAAGTTGCTTGATCTTTAAAAGGTGTAATTTAAGAATTTTCATTTTTTTTTGTTTTAGAATGTTGAACTCCAGTGGATATTCTGGAGAGATGGTGAGATCAATAGCCTAGAAAAGGAATAAATATAAAACAAAAAGCTGCTTAAAACTTCACACATTTCAATATATATGTTTATGTATATATCTGTATATACACATATATTAAATGATGAGGAAAAAAGTTTTTTTGTGTGTTTTTTTTTCCAAACATATTTTGTTCCAGGAACTATACTCCATTCTTGTAATGAGGTCATAATCCTGGGTCATTCAAGACTATGCCAATGAACTAAACTCATCCAAGGTCTATTACACTGGAAAAACTTTGAATATAGAGGCAACAAATTTTTTTGTCCTAGTACAGACCCACAAATACCCTGATCCTTAGCTAGTCTGATCCCTTAGTTTGGGGAGGCTTATCATCAAGAGAATGGCCACCAGGCACTGAATGGTTTTGATCACAAAGATTCATGAAAATTATTTATTAAGACATAGAGAGAGCGCAAGTGTGTATTAGTGGAGAGAGTGCTCACAGCTATGATGCTTGTTGAAAAAAATCTTGAAAATTTAAGTTTCACAAATGTGGACAGAGATAACACTTGCTAATTAAACTGATTTTCACTGATTAATTTTCTTGAATAGAAAAGAAGCAATTAAAAATGAAGGCTAATGACCTGAAAAATAATAAAAAGAAAAGAATGTCCAGAATATCAGGTGAACTTACTGTTTCTTTTTTAATTTTTTTTATTACTCATTGCCTTGTTGCAGTAGCTTTGTGTTAATGCTAGCTTTACACTTGAATAAAGAATAATTGCAGATAATGGATCTGACAGCATGAGCGGATTAGTGTGTTCAGCAGTGGTTTGATCATTACAGAGAAAATACTAATTTAAAACCCAAATTCTATTCTTTGAGCTTATGTCTCATTATTGCAATAACATAAACAGTTCATTACCTATGAAATATAACTTTTAAAAAATGTAGCTCCACTAGGGGGTAAGGAAGAGGAGAAAAGGGTTATCAGCATATCCTTTAACAAACACCACTCTCTAATGATACTTAGTATTTTGTCTAGATTGTTGGAAATGGATGAGATATGATACCTGAATATTGGTGATGCAAAAGCCAAATGGGTCATTTAGATGAAAAAAAAAGGGAAAACTTTTCATCTTAGTAGAAGGTCATGTAGTGAATATAAAGATGATTTGTTTAATAAAAACTGCTTGGGAATGTAGGGCTGTGAATCTTTAGTTTTAACAAATGTTTATGAATAAATAATGATAATAATGATAATAAAACTAGTATTCCCCTTTTTGGGAGGTAGGAAGATGTCAGAGATAGAAGATGGTTACGTCATTCCTAATACAAGATGAGTTTTTAGCATAGTTATACGAGTTACAGCAAATTGATCTAATTTGTTAGAGCTTCCAAATGATATTAGACACACATCACCTGCTGTTCTGATGGCAGTAATAGAAAGCAAAAAAACAGTACTGGTTTACCTAATTTAAATTCCACATAGTACACTAGAGTAACAAATGGACTTTCTATTTGAAATGCTGCTGATTTTTGCCTCCTTGGAGAACAGGAAGTATAAGAGAGCAATGCTACTTCAGTAAATTACAGATTTGTTAAGCCATACTTTTCGAAATGTCAACTCCAAGTTATCACTGGTGATGATTAGAATTACAGAAAGCATCTTATTTGATACTGAGACATGGAAGTTTAATGACTCTAGCTTTTCCTATATTTAATGCTGGACTTGGAGCACAGCTTTATTCCTAGACTTGATATGACAGCACGTTTGAAGAGGACTTTTTTCCCCCTTGGGATAATTTGTACAGACACTAATAAAACATATACTAGCATATAATAATTGAATACATTTAATTAAAGTTGATACAATGACAATAATAGAAGGAAGGCAGGAACTTTCTCTGACAAGTAAGAAATGAATGATGGTAATCAGGCTGGGTCATGTTCAAATGATGATAATTCCAGTTGATGCACTAGTTGACAATTACGCAGCCTTTGGATTCCTTTTAATGAAATTTTAAAAGAAAGTACTAAATTATACCTCCCCCCCTTAATAAGCAGTGATACCAACTTGTTTTGTAACCTAATGATCTTTGCTGCTTTGACACATTACAATATAGGTCATCGGACCACTGACTCATTTTCTTCTCCCTTCTTTTCCCTTTTCATTAGCCATTACATCCCACATATCTCTGTATTCTCACCAGCCACAATGTATTCTCTCCTTTTCTCTTCTTTCTCTCCATAGGCAAAGGACCTGGAAGGGATCATTTCCCTTCAAAGGTCAAGCAAGCACAGCTGGGAACAATTAATGGATGTGCATTATTAAATTTTCTCCTTCTAATGATTATTCCATTAGCTAGAAAATGATCGTGCTAATTATAAGTACAGCATATGTATAGGCTCATAACAATTGTGTAGATTGAAATTTTTCTCATAGGCTCTCATAAAAAATTTCAAATGGTGATTAGTACACTTCCTTTTCTATATTATTAACATTTAGCAACTATTTTGCATAGATATTGAAGGATTAAAATCTACTTACAGTTCAGAAAGGTTAGATCCTCTAAAGCCAACACTTATGATCTATAGAATGAGTGCCTAGCCAGTTGCTATTGGCTTCAAAAGCAAGAAGTGTGGACTCAGAATATAAGAGAAGAAATCCTTTTCATTTCATTTAATTCATTTTGAAGGGATTTATTGAACACATTAAACACACACAGAGACATATATTTCTGAGAAGTTTCATTAGTACTGGATAGAGGGCTGGCCTTGAAATCAAGAATAACTGGATTTACATTGTACCTTTTTCACATACTTGCTGTATAACCTTGGGGAGTAACTTAGCCTCAAAAGTTCAAGGAAACTATCTAAGAGCACAAATTATAAATGATTTATTACATCAATGTAGGGAATTTCCACCCTGGGAGAGTCTCACAGTGATTAAAATCACAGATCTGTACCATGCTCATTCCCTCCTAAGTCATAAATGATATATACCATGTACACACATAAGCACACACTTGTGCACTTCCATACTAGGACCTTTTCCTCATTTTCCATGACCATTTTCATCTTCATATTATTCTCTTTATAGCAAGATATTTGAATGTAGGTGGCAGGGCAATGTGGATGGAATAAATTTCAGTGATGCTATTTTTGCATTTTGCAAAATCTACGATGCTACATTTTGCAATCCCTGTTCTCTCCCTCCCTCTTACCTATCTCCTCTCCCCAAGATGGCAGGTAATATGATATATGTTGCACACGTGTTACCACACAATACATATTTCCATGTTCATTATGTTGTGAAAGAAGACACATATTGCTTGCACTAGTGAAAAATTCATGGAGGAAATAAAATGAAGAATGGCGTACTTCAATCCACATTCAGACTCCATCAGTTCCTCCTTTGGTGGTGGATAGACGTTTTTTGTCATGAGTTCCTTGGGATTGTCCTGGATCCTTGCATTGCTGATCATAGTTAAATTATTCACAGTTGATCATGGCACATTACTATTTTTACTAGGTACAATGTTCCACGGGTTCTTCTCACTTCACTTTGCATCACTTCATATAAATCCAGATTTTTTTTTTTTTTGTGATCATCCTGTTCATTATTTCTTATGGCACAATAGTAATTTGTTGCAATCATATACCTCAACTTGTTCCATGTTGGTGAGTACTTGGAGATGAGTGAATTTTCAAAAATTCTTAATATTTGAGCAATCGCCTGTCTCTTGATGAAGTGTTGGTTCATCCATTGGCAACAGCTATTGACAATAAGCCATCGAGAAGCAAACGCTAGAGGAAGGTTGCTCTGTCTCTTAGTATCATAGGAAAGTTGTTCCTGTTCACACAAATGACCAAAGACAGTGCCGAGAGAGGTCACAATCACTGAGAGTAACTCAGAAGGTCTAGTTCTTGCCACTGATTCTGGGCTGCTCATACATATTGATTTTACTGCTTGGAACATTATTTTGATTGAAGCTGCAGGCGATCTATCCCTTCTTTGTTTTCTCTGGATTACAGGTGCTCTGTCTAGGTTCAGGGACTTTGGATACTAGCTCAGGAAAAGCTCGTTTTGACTTCTGTAGAGAGACCCTCTGTGGGGTGATTTTTTTTAATTTTATTTTTTAGAAAACATTTTCCATGGTTACATGATTCATGTTCTTACTTTTTCCCCTTCTTCCCTTCCCTCCCCTGTAACCAGCATGCATTTCCACTTGTTTCTTCATGTGTCTTCGATAAAGATCTATTTCCAGATTATTGATAATTGCACCAGGGTGGTCATTTAGAGTCTACATCTGTGGGGCAATTCTTTTGTGGTTCTCTTCAGTCTATTTGAAATCATTTGGTTGCCTGGTGGACATTGAATTCATGGCAGCCTGGGGATCAGTGATGAGGCTTGATTTAGAGAAACTTATCTGAGACAGTGAATAAGACCCTAATTCTAATTTGAGAAAAGAAAGAATGAGCTAACTCTGACAGATAGAGCATATGGTACCTTCATTTCTATGTTGTCATATTATCACTAGTTAATTTGATACTTATAGCTTTCATGTAATGTTAAGGTAATGGCATAAAAATCCTCATTGTTGAAAACACTTAGGCAATTTCAGATCAAATAATATGTATATGGACTCTGCTTCTTCCACTGATATGAGACCTATAATTTAAGTGGAATGACCAATTCTTTCCTGTGAGAGGTCACTGAATTTTGAGGGCTCAAACCATAGGCATCCCTCTTCTCTCTAATAGCCATGAAGGGAGAGGATATTGGTGAAGGAGCATGAAGACAGGCAGTGTCCTACCTAAAATAGCCTCACCACATTCACATAATCATCACTATTCTTCCCCATCTTGTACCAATGCCTCTAGCTTAACTGGGAATAACCCTTCACCACCATCACCATCCCCTCCACTATTTGATGAATATGGTTCATCAAACATAAGAATGCCCTGAAGATGTTTGTTTGTGCATAGGGATGTATATTGGTGTGTGTGTGTGTGTGTGTGAGAGAGAGAGAGAGACAGAGAAAGACAGAGACAGAGACAGAGAGAGACAGAGAGACAGAGAGACACAGAGAGAAGAGAGATAATCTTTTCACTGGGTCTGGGAAAGTGAGAACCGGGAATTTCCTTTACCCATTGACAGTGAGTGACAAGAGTGTTTCCTACTACAGTGAAGTAGAAGGATGGACAGGGAATAAAGGGATGGGTGACCCTGACTTTTAAGGGCTAAGGGGAAAATGGGATTGTTTTAACCACAAACAATGGACAAGAGTGGAGTCTTGGCCATGCAGTAATCTGCTTTCCAGATTCTTCCTGGCCAAAGACTTCCCCTTGTGGTGCAAGTGAGGTTTGGACAGGACAGGGGAGGAACTACAGAGCAACTCCTAACCAATGAGATTGCTTCTGTGGGCTCCTACATTAATACAACTGGCATAGACTCAGGGAAGGAGGAGGCACCCCATATACCATTGCTGTAAATTCTCACCCTTTCCTCCTCCTGAGGGTAGCAGATCTATAAATGGATCTCTCCAAAGAGCAGAAAGAAACCAGTAGCTAAGGGGGTAGGTGGGTAAGGACCCAGAACTATTCCCTCTGCTCTAACTTCTGCACACATTGGGAATAAATCCATATGGAATTCATTTACTTAACCCCATTTGGCATTGCTGGGATAAAACTGTACTTTCTTTTTTTAAAAAACATTTTATTGATTAATTAAAAACTTTTTCCATGGTTATATGATTCATGTTCTTTCCCTCCCCTCCTCCTAACACCTCCCATAGCCAACGCACAATTCCACTGGGTTTTACATATCATTGATTAAGATCTATTTCTATATTATTGATAGTTGGACTAGAGTTATTGTTTAGTGTCTACATCTCCAATAATATCCCCATCAGCCCCTGTGTTCAAGCAGTTGTTTTTCTTCCATGTTTCTCCTCCCACAGTTCTTCCTCTGAATGTGGCTAGTTTTCTTTCTCATAAATCTCTCAGCCTTGCTCTGGATCCTTGCATTGCTGCTGGTAGAGAAGTTCATTATGTTTGATTGTACCACAGTGTATCAATCTCTGTGTACAATGTTCTCCTGGATCTTCTCCTTTCACTCTGCATCAATTCCTGGAGATCTTTCCAGTTCACATGGAATTCCTCCAAAACTGTACTTTCAAACTGTGGCTCACATCTATTTTTTAGCCAGATCTTGCTTCATCTACCTCTACCATAACTTTATCTTCATTCACATGTCCCTCACTTTCATTCAAACTCTCATAATTTTTTAACTAGAATTTTGCTGCAAGACTCTTAACTGGTTCATTTGGTCTCTAATCTTTCTTTTGTATCCATCACATATTAAAACCTGAAATGGAACTAATAGGACATGGAATACCATGCTCTCATTTAATAGATTAAGGCACAAAGACACAGAGAAGTTATGTGACTTGCTCAGGGTAATTGAGATGGATTCTAACTCTAGTTTTTTAAATCCAAGTCTAGCACTCTTTCCAATATGCAATACTCCCAAAGTAACCCTCTTATGCTCAGGTCTAATCATGTTACACTCTTGTTCAAAAATCTTTAGTGACTCCCTATCATCTATTGCTTGCTGTGAGAAACCACACAATACCAGTATTCATGCAACATCAGTAAAATTTGATCATTATTATTAGATAAAATATAATATAAACTCAGTCTGGCATTTAGGGTTTTCCAAAATTTGATTCTCAGCTATCATTCCATGGCTATCTATTTCACATGTATCCTTTTCATGTGGTCTGTTTTTCCCCCAGCTAATTTGAAATGTTAATGATTCTCTGATCCCAGATTATTAGAGATTCCCTGGTCTTGGCTTTTCTTCTTCCCTTTCCCTACCCCAATCCCCTTTGAAAATCTTTTTCTTCCTAGAAAATATAGATCCTACATCACCTACTGTAATAAGCCTTCACTAATTTGCTTAGGTAAAAGCTGTGTAAAGGGAATCCCTTCCTCCCAGGGTCGTGAATATTCTGCTGATCAGAGCCAGTCTATTAGGGACCCAAAACTAGGGGTTATGAGTCCAGGTCAGAGAGTCTTTGATTGGTTTCCTGAGATGTGTTAGACCTGTGCAGAGGGAAAGGAAGTGCTATGGAGAGAGAGGATATAGGAATGAGATCATAGACGAGAGGGTCTTTTTCTCCCTAGAGATTGGCAGCTCCAGCCACTCTAGTGTATTGGTTGGCTAAGAAATATATATATATATATATTTTTATCATTTCTTTCCCTCTTTCTTTCTTAGACTACATTTATATTAAAATTTAATTGGGGGGCAGCTGGGTAGCTCAGTGGATTGAGAGTCAGGCCTAGAGACGGGGAGGTCCTGGGTTCAAATCCGGCCTCAGACACTTCCCAGCTGTGTGACCCTGGGCAAGTCACTTGACCCCCATTGCCTAAAAAAAAATTAATTGTTAAAAGCTAGTATTATCCTCATGACTTAATGATTAATTGTTTTATAAACAGTGACCACAATAATCTTTTTTAAACTAATATTATATTTCCAAAAATTTTAAAAATATTACATTTAGCATATTATACCTGGTATAATATTAATTCTTCAAAATTACAAAGCATCTAATGCTTTCTCTAACTATCCTAGAGCATTGTTATTTATTTTTCCTTTGCACCCATTACTTTCTACCTCTTGTTAATATATTTCTTTGTTTGCCTGGGAGCCTGGGGTCAGATGATGATGTGGTGAGTGAAAGATGAAATGACTGGGGAAACGTAAGTTCAGGCTTCCAAACATTTCATTTTATTAAGCAATGCATGTCAATTGCTCAAGAAATTATGATCAGGACCCCTCAGTTTTGGCATTGGACTCCAAATACAGGAGAAACAGATTTTTATATATTGAACATAATTAATCAAATAAGACCAATGAATTAAATGAAAACAATTAATCAGGATAGAAAATAAGGCAATATGCTTTTAATAGGAGGAAAATTTAGGAAAGATTATAAGCACAACCTAAGTTCTTAGTTAAGGATCTTTAAAGAGCAGGTAGAGGTGGTTTAGCTTCCCAACTATGCAGGACCATGTTCAAACAATGCAATAAAGTTCTCTCACAATTCTCACAATTAAATAAAGTTTTCTCACAAGACAGAAATTGAACTATTCCTATAATTGAATGGAAAGGGAACTGAGTTAGCTCCAGAATTGAGTCCCAAATGGAATTAATGTGTTCCACTCAATTCCCACTACCACTGGCTATTCTAATTCCCTAAATGATCACCATTTTTTCATTGCATTTCCATTTTTTCAATGTATCTCCTGCACACAGAACAGTGCTTTGTATGGTTGGTAGTAAATAAATGTTGAATTTTGATTTTGAAGTAGTGTTCTCCTGTTTCATTTGGTTTAATTAAATATTATTTTATTAAAGCACCTATATCAAGAAAGAGAGTAGAATAGGAGAGGCAAAGAAAGTGGGAAAGGTAACTAGAAAACTGAATGAGCTCAACCTAGAGACATACCTAGGTCATACCTAGAGACATTATTTTTACATACTGTCCCCATCTTTTGCAATTGCCTTAGAATTTTGAAGCAATTTCTTAGGGGGAGCAGATATATACAGTCTAGCTTGAGCAACACAGGGCCAAACATAGAGGGATTCTGGCCAAATGATATATCTAATTCAGAATCATTAGAGGAATGGACAGAACTATATCTAAGGTTCTAAAGGAAATAACACACACACACACACACATACACACACACACACACACACACCAAAGAAAGAAGGCTACTGTTAGAGAGAGGATCAAAAATCTTATTAGAAGTTGCCTTTCCACCATGACATACAGGTTACTCCAGACTCTTTTCACTTCTCATTCAATTTAGGGATGCTTGGGTTCCATTCCTGATACAACAAAGCATCTCAGTGATACAAGAAAAGTGTTGGGCTTTTTTCAAGGATCAGCAGGGTCTCTAGTAGTTGTGCCTGACTGGTTTCCTAATTCTGGTGTCATAGGTTGGGAGCTGCTAATTAAAAAGGTTGGATGGCGCATGGAAAAGCTCCACAAATAGAAAATTCCATAAAAGGTGGATGCATCAATCAAACAGTCAACAATCATTTTTGAAGCATTTACATAATACTTAAGGACAGACTTTTTTGGAGATAGACAAAAAAAAATTATTTCTGTCTCCTGAGAGCTTACATTATACCAGAAAGAAGTGTATCTAGAGTGTAAAAGTGAAAATTGGGAAAATGCCATCTAAAAGTGTATATATTTCTATGGACAGGGGAAATGTATCAAAACTACATTTCCCATGATCCAACATGGTCCAGCTGTTTCCTTTTCCGGGTCTTTGGGGCATGGGGAGGTCTACGTCCACGCAGAGAGGTTTAAAATCTCCTGGGTTAGGAGGGAGTGGCCTCTTTGCAAGTAGGCTCTTGGCCAGGAAACAGGAGACAGTAATGGAGGCGGCAGTTTTGAATGCTTACAAGCGCGTGGTCTAATGATTTTATCTATCAACATGGCTTTAATTAAAATACTAATTTATATATTTATACCAGCCTTTATTATTTTTCATATTTATCAAGAGCAGTGTTGGTAAATCTATGGCACAGGTGCCAAAGATGGCACGCAGAGTTCTCTCAATGGGCATGTGGCCGCCCTCTCCCAGAATTCTTTACTAGAAAGGCTGAGGGGCTCTGGCAAAGCTGTTCCCCTCCCCTTCTCCACAGTGCCTGAGGACATTTTATAAAAGATTTGCTATCACTGATCTAGAGTGTATATAGCTTATCTCTAGCTAGATTCAGAAAAACAAGGTTTTGAATTTTTTTGGACTCCCACAGACACAAAAAATAGAGAATTCCAAAACTTTTTAATTTTGTCCCATCCAAAGTCTAGAAAGAGATATAGAATGGGTACAAATGTTCTATTTCAAATCTTTAATCCAAAAAAAACTTTAAAAAGGCATTTTTAGAGATAGAGGCTTGGATATTTATGTATTGAGTAGTTGGAGGGGGAGGTCAGGGTAGAGAATATTATCTTCATAGAATACTTAGAGACAAGGTCTAAAAACCCAGAGATTATGTAAGGGCATATTTTTGTGTAGGGGAGTATTTGGAGATTAATTTGGAAAGATAGACTTGGATCAACCAATACATCTTCTCCATGCTACAAAACTGATATTTTTAAAGCATGAATTATTACATTGCTCCTTCTTTGTTCCAAAAACCATAGTGACCCCCTATTGTTTCAAGGTTAAAAAACAAAAATCAAAACTTCTCTGTTTTGCATTTGAAGTCCTTCCCATTCTGTTTCCTGATGACCTTTCAGGCTTCTTGCTGCTTCCTCCTATTCACATACTTTATCTTCCAGCTCAATTGACCTACTTATTCTTGTACTTGACATTCTATTAGACTATTTTATTCATACCAGGAATACATTCTTTCCTGTTCCTCATCTCTTTCAGTTCTTAGCTTCTTTTAAGGCTCAATTTTAATTCCATCTTCTAGATGAGCCTTTCCTGAAGTTCTTTAGTTAGAAACATTCTTCACAAAGTACTATTTTTTTACTACATACACACACACACACACACACACACACACACACACACACACACACATATCTGTGTAGCAATTGGTCCTGTCCCAGGTGAATTTAAACTCTTGAGAGTAGAGAGCCTTTTGTGATTATTATTTATTACTTTGCTTTTGTGTTCCTAACAGTTTCTGGTACTTAGTAAGTCCTTACTAAATACTAGTTCAATGGAAGATTGAAGAAATGAATGAATGAATGAATGAATGAACCATGATTATACTTGAATGCTAGGTTCATTAATTTGTATTTTACCAAAATCTCATTTGAACTAGGCAAAGAAAAGTCCTAATAAACACTGAAATTGTGATTCCAGTAGTACAATCACATTGTACTTCATTATCCAGTTTCATTGGGCATTGCTGTCAATGTTAGTGCCTCTCTAGGGAACTGAATGCATTTTTAATCTATCTGAAGGGCTGGTCTAAGGGAAAAATAAGGCAAGATGAAAAGATGACTAAAAATGGATTATGCTACAAGGACAAAATAGAATATGTAGCAGAAAAGAAAATGATGGTTATCCTGGAGAAAAGACTGAAGTAAAGCAAATGCAAAAAAAAATAGGCATTATAAAAAAGAGAAAAGGAGAAAATGGAGCTGGAAAAAATATATATTGAGGACAATACAAAATGAAATAGAAGAATACAGTATATGGTTGGAATATTTGACAGTAATAATACAACAATATAAGGTAAATTTGATTAAAAACTTTCAATGCCAGCTTTATTCTATCATGTCTATTATGTCTACTGTGCCAGTTGAAAAAAAATGTCACTTTCCTAGTACTTTTTTATGTTATTGGAATTATAAAGCCCTTGTGTAACAAAAGATTTCCTTTTTCCTGGTTTATAAAGCACAATGTAAACTGTTTTGGAACAAAAAGAGAAAATTGTTCTAATTATAGCTAATTCAGAGATAGGATTCTATTCAGTTTTATCTCCTTAAAATCTTATCTAAGAGTTTTTTGCATGGCAAAGCAATGAGAATGAAAAGCAATAGATGTACTACAGGATACATAAAGCAAGTTCACCAAGAAGATAAAAGGTTGGGAGTTGGAATATTACATCTGAATAAGACATTTTTAGCCTTGTTTTGGTTCTGGCAGCTAAAACTTTAGAAATAGGCATCTGAAAAACTGATTTACTACATAATTAATTATGGAAAATCTGGAAAAGAATTCATCTTCTTTAATTATAATAATAGCCAACATACATATAGTGCTTTGAGGTTTGCAAAGCACTTTATGAATATTATCTCATTTGAGTCTCAGATTAACTGAATAAATAAGATGCTATTATTATTCTCATTTTTTGTATGAGAAAAGAGAGTCTGGGAGAGGTTGAATTATAATTCCAAATTTCATGATTCAACTTTTGATCCTACTTTACTTCTCAGGAAAATTAAATGCTCACTTTCTTCTGATACATCCCCCTTTCATAAGAAAATAGCAAATCTCCCTGGCACAATTTAACTCTGCTAACCAAAGGGCAAGTAGAAGAGGAAGATTGCAAACTCTAATTTATCCATGATAATGGAGTCATCTATGGCAATATCCCCTAAGTCATATTTAATGGGGCATGTTTTATGTTTTTCAACATGTAAATTTTTTTTTATTCACAGAAAGTCTGTAACATGATAAATATTATCTCATAGCAGTAGTTTGGTTGTTAGGCTGACATGCATCTGACAGTACTGAGGTTTCAATTATCCGCTGGCATCAATCAATCTTCTACTTCTCAGCACTGTTGCCTGCAGTAATGTCACAGCTTTTCTGTCAGACAGAAGAACTTTGAGGGAAATGTTATTCATTACAGCTGCAAATCTGTCACTGTGCCTGGCATGGCTTGTTAATGACAACATTTATTTCAAAGAGCCATGTTTTGCTTTGTTGCTGTAGAGTTGACTTTGTGATTGTAAAGTATAATGAAATGTCAAGAAGATGAAGTGAACAAAGTTTTCCAAAAATACACAAAAGTGATCTAAATTGGCTAAAAAAAAAATAGGTTTCCATTTGCATATGCATACTCACACATGCAGACAGAGATACCAAATCATTCTGTATATGCATGTTCTGGGCCATAGCCCAAATTTTATTCTCCCTGTGCTGACAAGAATTCTCCTAGTAGGAGTGTTTAATACACTAGCCTGGGAACAAGAGGAATCTTGCTGTTTGACATCTCTCCTCTTGCTTCCAAACAACTTGAGCAGAACTGTAGTGTCTTAGCATCGAAGAACACTGAATAGTTTGCCTTCTTCCTCCAACCCTGAGGAGGAACCTCCTCTAAAATATTCTTTCCAAAAGGATAATTACTTGGTGGGTCTGCTGTACATGAAATTCTTATTCAGGCATCCTTTAGAACACTTTGTCACTGAAGTCTTTTCCAGCTCTGACATTCTGAGATTCTGTGGTCATCTAGTTTCTGATGATGATCTCTAGTTATGAGAAACCCCCTACCTCCAGAGAGCAGCTCATTTTATTTTTGAAAACTAATTGTTATTTAGTTTTTCTTTAGAACTAGTTGAAATCTGACTTTTCACAAGGTTCTCCTATGATTTCCTTTGGAAGAAGGCTGAATAAATTAACCCTTCTTCCACAAGATGGCCTTTGAAAGACTTAAACACAACTCTTACATCATTTTTTTTAACCCTTACCTTCAGTCTTCGTATTTTGTATTGGCTCCAAGGCAGAAGAGTGGTAAGGGTAGGCAATGAGGGTCAAGTGACTTGCCCAGGGTCACACAGCTGGGAAGTGTCTGAGGCCAGATTTGAACCTAGGACCTCCTGTCTCTAGGCCTGGCTCTCAATCCACTAAGCTACCCAGCTGCTCCTCTTATATCCTTTTTAAGGGACCTCTTTTTGGACTAAACATTTCTTTTAGATTGAAGAGATTACAAGAATTAGAAATCTTAGTGATGATCTAATTTATGTTTCTCAATTGAGATATGAGGAAACTGAGACCCAAAAAGGTTAAGGGACTTGTCCAAGGTCATAGCTGATAGGTGAAAGAGCTAGGAATTGATCTTTTTGGAAGTTCTCTTCTGGACTAGCTCCAATTTGTTTATATTCTCTTTGAAGCATGATATCCAAACTTCTCTAAATGCAGTTTCACCCATCAGTAGTTCAGTGACATTACATTATGGCACCCCTCATTCTGGACACCTGATTGGTAAAGCCAATTATTAATTCTAATAGTTAAAATGATGGCATTGAAAATTTACCACTTCTTTCATTTCATTCATCATTGTCATTATTGCTTTTCTTTTTTTTAATTTAAATTTATTTATTTGTTACATTAAAATACCAAGTTAACTCTCTTCCATTAGAGAAGGAATCATTTGATATATATATGAAATACCCCCCCCCACACACACATATATATATATGTATATATAAAACTATGTTAATTATTTCTATTCATTAGCATCAGTTCTTTCTGTGGAGATGGACTTGCACAAGTCATTCTTCAAACAGTTTTCTGTATATAATGTTCTCCTGGTCTTGCTCTTTTCACTCTTTATAATTCATGTAGATCTTTCCATGTTTTCCCATAATTTAAACTACTTGTCCTATCTTATGGTGCAGTAGTATTTCTTTGCAGTTATATGCTATGACTTGTTTAGTTCTTCCCCAAATGATGGGCTTTCCTTCATTGGATCATGGAAGTGGAGCTGTGAGGATTTTGCCCTCATAAGAGTAAGGAGGGATTACAAAAATAGGAATATTATAATTAATTTAAATAGGTAAAAATTTATTAGTCCTGCCATATAGTCTGTGTATGAGTATATTCCCAGTTTAGAAACTTTTTCTTTTTTCTACTTTAATAATTTGACCTGATGTAGTTAGGGAGAAAATGATTTAGAGTGGGGAAACTGATATGAAAATGAGTAGTGTCTCATAATCTCATAATATGTGCATATATATATTTATGCATGTGTAAATGCACATGGGCCATTGATATACATGTAGAGATACACATACAAACATGTTCAGTCTGACTCTCCATGACTCTATATGGGGTTTTCTTTGTAAAGATACTGAAGTGGTTTGCTATGTCCTTCGCTAACTCATTTATTGAATAAGGGAAACAGGGTTAAGTGAGTCGTCCAGGATCACACAGTTATTAAGTGTCTGAGGCCAGATTTGAACTCAGGAAGATGTTTTCTGGATTCCAGGTCACCCTCTGTACCATACCCACAACCTCATGCTCCCAACCATACCACACAGACAAATATGTGTAATTTCAACAGAAGTTTCAAAAAGTCTATTGGCATACAATGAATATTCATTTATCTTAATATCATTTCTCCTCAATCTAAGTATACCTTATACATGATGCTTTTCTATGTGCCTCTTATTCATCAGTCATGAACTAGATAATGGATAAAGTTTTCTTTTTCAACAGCTTTAAGATCAACTTCCTCTGTGTGATATTTAGTTGGTCCTTCACCATCTGGCTCCCATCTTCCTTTTCAAGCTCTCTCTATGTGTTATAGGAATATAGGGTACAAGGGAGATATATAGAGATATCATGATGGTGATGATGTGTATCTATCTATGATCTCCTCAGCTGCAGTTGGTTGGAGGAATACCTACTCCTATTACCTTGACTGCTGCTGCAAGTTATCCTCTTCTCTCTAACAGCTGCCCAAGTAAGGACCATGGAGAGGTTAGATAAATGGGTAACCTTTCCAGGGTTGGATAAATTAGTATTGGGCTATTGATCTGCCTTGGATAATGTTCAGGATCTGACTGTGTTTGACTCCTTTCCCAAAGAGCCATGATAGAAAGACCATTCAGGAAGGTACTTGCTGATGAACACTCCTTTATCTATAAGTAGGGAAAGGATAACAAGGTCAAGGATTGGGAACTGGAAACCCTATTGATCTATTATCTATAGACTGATTAAAAATCAGGACTGGAGGCTATTGATCAGGTAGAGGCTTGAGATTTCACTCTCCCCTATCTCTGGCTGGACCTGGCCATAGCCAAGCCAGAGAATAGGGAAAGCTATTACTGCAGATGTATCGATGGTCTCTATTCTCTCAGCTCTCTCATCGCCAGTATTGGTGATTTGCTAGCTCTCAGTCTATCAGGAAATAGATTCCGGTTTATTCCTACCCTCTTCTTAAACCACCTGGCAACCCTTCAACTACCCTTCAAACCACACGTCAGCCACCCACTGCCCAGATTGAACACAGAGGTTGGCAGAAATCTGTGATCTCCAGTTCTCAGCCTCTGAGTCCAGAGACTTCAGAGACCAGAGACTTCTCAGTCCAGAGACTTCTCAGTCCAGAGACTTCTCAGTCCAAAGACCTTTCAGTCCAGAGATCCCCCTCAAAGTGGCTGTGAGGGGTATTTATAGGGTGAGGTCAACCCATGTTTGCCCCGGCTCATGGCACCTGGGAACATTCCAAGTCTCTCAACTGCCATCCCTGTCAGTCAAGGTGGCATCCATATCATCCCAGATTATTGAATATAAACATATGTAACTCCCTTTTACATAGTTTGCTTTAGCCAAAGTTGCCTTAATGTTATTTCTCACACAAACACATTCTGTCTCCCACATTTGGAAGTCTTTTCCCCTTGCCTAAAACTCTTCACCTTCAGCTCTTAGAATTCCTACTTTCCTTCAATAGCTAAAGTCTTAATTTCAACAGGAGGTTTGGTTTCTTTTTTTTTTTTTTTACTTTTTTTTGGGGGGGGTTAGGGCCATGCCCCCTAATTCCTTTGCATTTATTACATATGTATATAATGTGTTATATATGTATTTATGGACATGTTATCTCTATTGATATAATGCAAGGTCCTTTAGGGAAGAGGCAATTTCATTTTTATGTTTCTTTCCTTTGGTACCTACATAGATCCGGACACATTATAAGTGCTTATGAAAGGCTAGTTGAATGATTTCTCAATAGTTATTGAAGAGAGAAAATGAGTTGGGGGCAGTATTGAATGGGAAAGATGGAATGAGGTAGATGGCTAGCTGCTTCTTGGTGCAATATCCATGTTTTTCAATATGAATGTTTTTTACCGCCCCATTTTGTGACTTGGAATGCAAAAACCTTTGAGGACTTTATATTGTTAATAACTCAGTCAGTCAACAAACATTTTTCAGGTCCCTATTCTGGGTCAAGTAATTGGGTTAAGCACTGAGTATACAAAGAAAGGAAAAAGACTGTCCTCCCTTTCAAGGAGCTCACAATTTGCAGGACAGGAACCCAAAGGTCAATTGAGAACACAATTGAGATACAGCATATGTCCCAAGTTCAAGAAATGCCATAAGAAATAACACTGAGGAAATACATAATGGGGAAAAAGGGGGATCAGTTCGATTGTGTTCCTGAGGGATTATAGATGCATAGAACAAATATTCAATTGGCCCATCCAAAAGCAAAAAAAAAGAGCCAGAGGAAGGCTTTTCAGAATATTAGAGAGTTCCTCAGCCTACAGAAGAATATTAATATAGTTAGGTTGAGAATTCCACCAAGGTAAATAAAACTCACACTGATGAAATTACATATCCATTAAAGAAGTGATTTTTCTTTACTTGCCTGCACCTCAGTTACAATGTGCTCCCAGAAATCTGTCCAGATAATGTCTAGAGCATTCTTTAGTGAATGGGGTTCAGCTTTGTGGCAGCAGTGGATGCAGGAAATCAAATCTTTGTTTCTCTATGACCTGGAGGTGATTGGATATAGCTCATTCCTGAACTGGGGGAAGGCAAATAAAATACAGGGGAACCTGAGCTTTTATTTGAGGGAAACAGGCAATTATCTAGTGGAGTATTAGATAAAACAAGTTAATAGAATGAAAATTTCTAAATACCTATAATGATCATTTAAGATTTCTTCAGGTGCCTCAGAAAGATGATAATTCTCTGTATTGGTGTCAGCCATTGCTGCCATTTACAGTAGCAATTTTAGTATCTACAAAGCACTTTGTTTCTGATGTTTCATTTGAACTTTGCAACAAATCTGTGAGATAAGTGGTATAGGTATTATAGCTATCTTACCGATGATGCAGTGGAGGCTCCGAGAAGTCAAGAGGCTAATCCAAGGTTGCCTAGCAAATAAGTGACATCCTCTGACTCCCTTCAGCTTTCTACTACAACTTAAACTTTTGTTATTCTAGGAAAAGCAATCAGTCAATCACTCAGCTACCATTTGTTAAATGCCTACAATGTGCTAGACATTCTGTAAGTATTAGGGATATCAAGACAAAAAGTAAACAAACAAAAACACCTCCCCCCAATCTAAATGCACATTAAGAACAATTACAATCAGTCCTTGCTTTCAAGAAGTTGACAGTCTGATGGGGGTGAATTTTTAGACAAATAGGAACTGCTAGTAATAGTACTGAGAGTTTGATCTATCAGTTTGGTTAACTGGGACCAAAGCAGGTGTTCTCAATTGATCACTCAAGTAGTAGACAGTAACCCTTACTCAACATGTTGGGTTGTTCTTGAAACCATAAAGCTCTTATTGATCTCTCTTAGAATTACAGAAATCTAGATACCACTTGCCACCTTGATTCTTTTTGGATGGTAGTGTTTTTCTTCTGTTATTCTAAGGCTTTATATTGTTAGTCAAGGGGCTGATCCAATCAAATCAAAAGCTCCTAACCCAGTCTTCATGGGTGAATTTAGGGAAACTCCTTTTCACATGAGGAAGAAATTCCTTTCTACTGTTTGCCATCTTTTCAAGCAACCACATGTATCTAAAATAAACATCTAATTAAGCATAATGAAATGACAGGATTAATGAAGGTTAACTTTAATTCTCATTAACCTATTCACATAATACCATATCTGAAAGCTTTCATCTAGCAACCCATTGCCTTGCTCTGCCCAAACTGTCAAGCATGGACAAAATCAAGAGATATAGCTAGAGTGTTGGGAGGCATACTCACCTTTTACTAAAGGAAAACCTGTGATGGTGTCTGGTCTGGGAAGCATTTTGTCCTTTCAGGGGACTCCTATTCCACAAAATTTCTTAATCCAATAAATATCAGTTTTCATACTTCTTCTTTGTAGGTCATCTTTCACTTACTTTGCCTTGTTTTCAAGCTGGTCAATTCTGACTTTTAAAACAATATTTTCTTGTTTTAGTTCATGTGCCTCTGTAGATAGCCTATTTTGCTTTTTAAGTTCTTTTCCCAATTTTCTTCAGTTTCTCTTAACTGTTATTTTATTTTATTTTATTTAAACCCTTAACTTCTGTGTGTTGGCTACTTGGTGGAAGAGTGGTAAGGGTGGGCAATGGGGTCAAATGACTTGCCCAGGGTCACACAGCTGGGAAGTGTCTGAGGCTGGATTTGAACCTAGGACCTCCAGTCTCTAGGCCTGACTCTCAATCCAATGAGCTACCCAACTGCCCCTTCTCTTAACTGTTTTTTGAATTGTGTTTTGAGTTCTTCCAAAGTCTCCAATTTGCTGGAGTTCCTGCATTTTTGCTTGGTGTTCCTTGGTCCTCCACTTTTTTTTTGTTGTTGTTGTTCTTTATTTGTTACCTGGAGAGAAGCTGTTGATTGTAATTTCTTTTTTCTTTTTCTGTTTTTTACTCATATTTTTTTCCTTCTTTCTCTGTAATTGGCTATAATCTTGCTCCTCTATTAATTTGCTGGATCTGTGGGATTGGACTATTCTGTCCTAAAGGGACTTCTTTTCTACTCAATGGATTAATTGGATTAGGCTGATGGAGCAGACCTAGTGTATTAGTGAGCCCTGAGGCCAGATCTTTCCCCAGCTGCCCGAAGAAGCTGAAGGTGAAGGTGAAGATGAAGGTGAAGGTGAGGGTGTGGAGGCTGAAGATAGTTACCCTTGTCCTCCTCTCTTCCTTTTTGCCAGCCACCTCCTTGCTGGCTGCTAGGTCAGAGCCTGGAGCTTCCTGTGGTGGTACCAAGGTACTGTGTTGTGGTTGCAACCTTCACCCTGTCATCCTAGTCCTCCAGATTCTCACCATGGTTCTCAGCTCAGTAGGTGGGAGAGGGGTGTTGGAGATTGAGCTTCCTTGCCCTCTGAAGACTTCTTATCTGCACTATTGATAGATGGGATTAAGCCAGGCCCAGCTAATCTACAGAGCTGGATGTACCCTGAGGCCAAAACCTCCAGAGGAAGAGGCCCAAGATGGAGAAGTGGAAGCCAAAGGCTGTGACCAGGCTGCCCTCCTCTCTACCCCTCTCTTCCAGCTGCCTCCCTGCCAGCTAAGGTCTCCCGTAGCTGTGGCAGCAAAGCACTCCCTTTGGGCTAGAGTCCTCACCCCAAGATCCCAGCAACTGCCCGAGTCTCAGCAGAGTAGGTGGGCCAGGTGGGCCAGGGGTCTGGGCCTTCTTTCTTTTCTTTAAAGCCAAGAATTCAACCTTCTCTGTGTACCTTTTAAGTTGAATCGAGGAGTTCCCTCCACCCCCTTGTTGGATTTGGTTTTGTGTCCCCCTCAAAGCACTTTTGTTTTTGATTGATGTAGAAGGATTTTCACAGAGGACTCAACTTTTGCTGCTTCCAAGTGGCCATCTTGACTCTGCCTCAGTTATCATCCTTCTTATCCTTCTCTACTCACAATCATGGCTCTTGGTCTAGTTTGTATACCATTTCCCAAGTTAGACTAAATGTCCTCTAAATTCTCTTCCAGTTAAAAATATTTGCTACTATGATCCTGGGAAATGCTTAGCTTAGGAGTTTGTTTAAAGCTGGTGATGATTGGATTTTTTAAAGAAGAGATAGCATGGAGTAAGGAGAAAAAAATAGTGATTTTGAATTCTTATGACCTGAGTTTGAATATCTATCTGACTTCCTTGCAATGTAACTTGGAATGTAACCACAGACATATTGACTTCTGTAGGACATTTCCTCAACTTTAAAATGGCTACTGGACTCTGTGATCTGTCTCTTCCAATTCTGAGATTATATAATCCTAAAGTTGAAATTAGTAACAAAGCAACAAACATTTAGGTAAGCATAGACATCAGGACATACAAGCTAACAAAATGTTACATTCCTATTTCTTAATCCTTCATGCTCAGTCTAACAGTCTAAAGGTTGTAAACTCTATTGGCAGTAGTAAGAATTCCCGTGTGACACCTTGAAGCTATTTAAAGCTAAAGGATTATTGATCTGTTTGTAATCTTCCAAGGACTCTAGCTATTGAGAGCCTTCATGCTTTTGAAGCTTCTCTAATGACAACAAAAAATGGACAAGCTGCATAATTGTTGCGGGCTAATTTCCCTGGGAGAAAAACATGAACTCACTTTGTCTAGACATGCTGATTGTAATCCATCAAGTGATGATTAAAGAGTAATACTCTTCTTCATTATACAAAGAGAATGTTAAGGAGACCCTTGAATCACAATTAGAATCTTGAACCACAAATCCTGAAGGGCACTTACCCCCAACATCTTTACTGTGAAACAAAGCTTTTGTAGGAATTCTCTATGGAAAAATGAGGTAGGGGAGTGGATGGATAAGGAAAGCAAGGAAAAAGGATGACTTGCTCTTCAGATTACTTTAGAATAGTATTTTTAAAATATTTATTCTATTTTATTTAGAATACAACTTTAGAATCCAAGGATATTAATGGAAGAAGCAAACAAATCAAAAGTACCTGGAATAATCTTTAAAACTGATTTTGTACTGACCCATATCCATTCTAAAAATTCCTTAGATTTGAATACCTGAATGCAAGCTTAATTTTAACAAGGAAATGCAATATAAAACTCCATCTAAATAATATGCAATCTATTATAATTGCTATATTAAAGATTCTACTTTGGTCTCCTCATTTTTCCTATTCATTTTAACATGTATATTACCAAATATTTTTGGCCCCATAGATGATTCTCCATCTTAAGTTCAAGAGATCATAATATCAGCCAGAGATGAACTATTTATTATCTTTTTCATAGTAATTGATGGATGTACAAATAACATTGACAACTAACTAAAAGGAGTATGAAAAAATATTCTTTACCCATTTTTCCCATTTGTAGAATATATACCTATTGCTTCATGAGTGAAAGGTATAGTGGAAAGGACCCTTCTAGTGCATTCAAAACTTCATTCTGCCACTTAATAGTCAGTCATTAAAGTTCCCTGGATCTTCATTTCTTTATCTATAATGTGGAGTTAATGACGCTTACAGTAAATGCTTCAGAGTATTGTTGTGAAGAAAGTATACACAAAAAGCCTGTATAAATGAAAGTTAGATAAGTTAAATTACAGGGGCCCGGTCTTACCCTTGTCTTGCTGTCAGTGTGAGTTATACTAGCTGTTGGAATGATAAATAGTACTACAATGGGATTTGTATACACTTATGTGGGGTTCCTGAATAGGCAAGCCACAAGCCTTGATAGTCCGTTCTTGAATTTCTAGATCCTTTGGAGGAAAAGCTATAACATTCTAGGGCTTGATGCAATTAGCATAATGTTGTAAATAGATAGGACAATCTGGAGGACTTCACCACATACAAGGCACCCCTCTTCAATCCAGACTCTATATTTTGGATTCACTAATGAGAAAAAATGATTTTGCACAATATATGGCATGTTTAAGTGAAGGAACTGACCCACTCTGTGACCATATAGCTCCATGGCTCAAAACACAATGGTTCCTTATTACCTAACTCATGATCTCTAAATAATTTAGTGTTACATTCAAGATCCTCTACAATCAAACTCCAGACTTACATTACTATTCATCTACTCTAAGTTCTAAACAAC
Source organism: Gracilinanus agilis (assembly GCF_016433145.1). Classification (NCBI taxonomy): domain Eukaryota; kingdom Metazoa; phylum Chordata; class Mammalia; order Didelphimorphia; family Didelphidae; genus Gracilinanus; species Gracilinanus agilis. The sequence continues at coordinate 368,089,857 of NC_058133.1, read as the reverse complement.
ATGTACCTCTTCTATGAACAGGAACTCTGTGCCCTTCTAAAGGTCTTTTCCTATGCATGGAATAATAGACTACATGCTACTGTCCACTCTGACTTCAATTTGTATTTTTTGAACTCTCATTCATCTTCAAAGGCACACTTCAAATGCTACCTCTTCCAGGAGACTTCCCCTAATGTGCCTGTTATATAATTTTCCTTCCTCTGACTTCTGACAGCAACTTATTTACAAATATTTTATATTCACCATGTTCTATATTATACTAGGAAAATTTATCAGTTCATTATTTTTCTGCTTATTTATTCTTTTTTGCTTATTTCCTTGTTTGTTTATATTTTTGTTCATTTCCCCCCCTAACGTTCAACAGGATATAATTACTAAATTTGTTATGATGAGTAGAGAGTTCTGGACTTTGAGTCAAGAGAGACCTGGGTTCCAGGCCTACTCATAATGCTAACTATTCATGGTGTCAATCTCTCCAAGTTCCAGTTTTCAAATTTATAAAATTGAATAGGTGTTAATAACACCAAACTTGAAATATTATTACAAATATCTTATATAAAATCTTTCCAAAAATGAAAGTGATATATTGGCATTTTGAAGCCAAGAAACTTCTCTTGTATATCTGATGCCACCAGAACTCAGCATTAATGCATTGATGAAAAAAGTTATTTAACAAAGACTGCTATTGGAGTTGTGTTCTCTAAGCAAATCTGTGCTCCTTCCCAGCTTCAGTCTTTAGGATAAGTGGCTGTTGTGATTAGCATAGAGCAAAAACCTATGTTTAAAAGTGAATAGAAGGCTAAGAAAATAAAAAAGCATCTTCTTTCCTAGAAACCAAAGAGACAAATTAACCCACAATAAAGGGGAGTCATTGAGTGCCATTAGACTGACCAAGAGAGGGCTTGAATCAGAGATGGGCCAGTTTATCTTCATTGGTTTTTGGTGGCTGGTACAGAACAAAAATGGCATATTAGTAGTAGTAACCCAGCTGAACTCTCTCAACATTCCCCTCCAAACACTTTTAAAGTAGTATTGTCTCAAATAAAAATTTGGGTGGTAGAGCCAAAAAAGGTCAGAGTAAGACATTTTTTCTGGCCAAAGAAAACTTCAGAGGTCTAAAGGAAAGGATTGAGTTAAAGGTCTAGTCAGGGATCACATACATGTCCATAGAATCAGTGGCTGAAGCAGCAATAGTTTTTAGAGTTCTTAGCCTAAAGATGGTAATGCGATTAGATAACTGGTCAGAATGAGATTTCAGGGCACCTCTTGCTGGCACGGAGTACAGCTGTCACTAATTAGCAGTTTTATTAATCATACACAGTTCTGGATTGAAGTACCAGTTATAATTCCAAGATGGGCTGGAGCACATGTGGTTGTTCACAAGGCGGCAGAGGTGATGATCATAGTTCTAAAGCCAAGAGAAGTGCTGGTGTTTGCATCTGCAGGGGAGCAGGAACCCTTCCTAGTTAAAGTCTAAAGCACAGACCAAGAGAGAGTGACAGCACCTCTTTGCCAGATCACACCACCTTGGAAGCATCAAAAGCTTGCAGATTCCCAAAACTAACTCTGAAAATAGAACCATGAAGAAGCCTGAAACTGAGGACCATGCATCCCCATTCTCTAGGGAAAGAGTTTAACTTTAACAAAAATATCAAAATCAAGAAATAGGCTGGATAAATGAACAAACAATAAAAAAAAAGAAATTGATCATGAAAATCAGGGAAGATCACAATACAAAACTCAGAAGACTTTAATAAGAAAATAACTACAACAAAACTCTCAAAGGAAAATGCTAATTGGACCCACCCAACATCACCAAAAATTTTTGTAAGTGTTGAAGAAAGAGTCAAGTGGAGGAGGACAAGTTGGGAAAAGAAATGAGAGTGATGTAAAAGAATTGTCAGAATAGAATTAATAACTTGGTAAAAGAGGCATAAAAATAATTAACAAAAAAACTTAAAAATAGAATTGGCCAAATGATAAAAGAGGTATAATATCTTAAATAATTCTTTAGAAATTAGAATTTGGCAGTGAAACCTTACAACTTCCAAGACATCGGGAAACAATAAAAAAGTTAAAAGGACAGGGCAGCTAGGTAGCTCAGTAGATTGAGAGCCAGGCCTAGAGACAGGAGGTCCTAGGTTCAAATTCAGCCTCAGACACTTCCCAGCTGTGTGACCCTGGGCAAGTCACTTGACCCCCATTGCCTACCCTTACCAATCTTCCACCTATAAGTCAATACACAGAAGTTAAGGGTTTAAAATAAAAAAAAAAAAGTTAAAAGGATGGAAAAAAAGAGAAGAAAATGTGAAATATTAGAAAAACAACTGACATTTAAAATAGATTTAGAAGAGTTTTGAAATGATTGGACTACCAGAAAGGCATTGTCAAAAAAGCCTAGACATCATATTTTACAAAATAATAAAGGGATTCAGACACAATATCATATGTAGAGGGTAAAATAGAAATAGAAAATTTCACCAAACATCTCCTGAAAGAGATCTCAAAAGAAAATTTCCAGGAATATTATAATCACATTACAAGATGTTTAGATCAAGGGGGAAATATTGCAACCATTCAGGAAGAAATCATTCAAATATCACAGAGTTACAACTAGGATCATACAAGATTTAACAACTTCCACATTAAAGGAGTGGAGGGTTTGGAATATAATATTCTGAAAGGCAAAGGAGCTAGGATTACAACCAAGAATGATATACCCTGTGAAATTCAGCATAATCCTTTTGGGGGAAATGAATATTTAATTAAAGAGAGAAATTTCAAACATTCTTGATAAAAAGAACAGAGCCAATCAGAATATGTTAAATTCAAATCTGAGACTAAAGAGTAGCATGAAAAGTTTAACAGAGTAAAAAATCATGAGACTCAATTCTGTTAAACTGTTTATGTTCCTGTAAGTAAAGATAATTTATGTAACTCCTAATAATTTTATTAATAATTGAGCAATTAAAAATAGTTTACATAGAGATATAAGTGTGAGTTGATTATGTTGGAATGCTCTTCAACAAAAAAGGAAGGGATGAAAAGATGGACGTACTGGGAGAAGGTGGAAGGAAAAGATACAAAATGGGAATTTTCTCACATATGTGAGGCACACAATGAATAACTTTTTTTTTTTACTTTTTATTTTAACATTTATTAATATTCATTTTTAACATGGTTACATGATTCATGCTCCACCTTTCCCCTTCAACCCCCC